>NC_063369.1:1489417-1520495 GCF_021869965.1 Rhincodon typus
AGTGAAGGTGAACTACTCTCCAGGATTAGAAAGCTATCTGTGTTTACAGCCTAAGATTGTCTTCACTGATTGTCACAGGAAGTGGTGAAATGGACATTAGCAAAGTGATAGATTTCCACCTGTTTGCACTTTGAACGGGTTGCGGGGGGAATATATTTGAAGCATTTTATTTGTATTGGTCAGGGTTTCACAGTTTCTTTAAGCACTGACTCCACCCTACCCATTGCATTGCTATTTTCTTCACAGTTTTTTGCAAGAATTGCAACACATCATTTTTCAACCTGTTCTCTCATTGAGAATAGACCCAGTTCCATTTATCTAAACTCAGAACTTGATAGGTTGAGTCCTTTGTTGAAGAGAGACAGAGCCAGAAAGAAAGTGCTGCTGGGGAGGCAATGGCCTAGTGGTATTATCGCTGGACTGTTAATCTAGTGACCCAGATAAAATTCCAGGGACCTGGGTTCAAATCCTGCCACAGCAGATAGTGGAATTTGAATTCAATTTTTAAAAATCTGGAATTAAGAATCTAATGATGATCATGAGTCCATTGTTGATTGTCGGTGAAAACCTACCTAGTTCACTAATGTCCTTTAGGGCCATCCTTACCTTGTCTGGCCTACATGTGACTCCAGACCCATAGCAATGTGGTTGACTCTGAACTGTCCTCTGGGCAATTAAGGATGGGCAATAAATGCTGAACTAGCCAGTGACGCCCTCATCCTGTGAATGAGTACCTGAGGAATTCTGTTCAGGAAATGGTAACTTGTATGTATTATTTTTGTTCCAATCAGATAGTGCTTTCATGTGAATGTAGCATGCCATCTCCTCGGCACTTATGTGAACTCTGGAATTGCAGGCATAGCTTATAATTATTCTCAGGAAGCAGCTTGTTTCTGTGGAAATACAATAGAACTTTGGCTTCAAGTATTTTTGCCTCACAGTGAGTAATCAATTAGATGAACAATACCCCAGAGTTTAAGGAAATTATAATATTCCAGATGTCACAGGATGAGCTACTCATCTATGTATGCAAGACAGGGGCATGATCAAAGAATTGTGTTCTCTTTGATATTAAAAAGAAGGTTCACACATCCCATCTGCAAGTGAATTGGTTCAGTTTTTAGACATTTGAATCTGGATTGGTTCAAAAACCCCATTTATATTGTGCATTTCACATGACACTTAACAAGAAGATTTAAAAAAGCGCATGCTAACACTGAGCAACATAAGCAGACATTAGATATAAAAACAGATATTGCTGCAGGAGCTATGCTGATCTGGCACACTCTGTAGTCAGAGGAATGCAAAGTTATCAGGACAGATCATCCAAAACTTGATAAAGAAATAGGTTTTAAGTAATGTCCTCAAGGAGGAAAGAAGGGAATAATGGGATAGTAAGGTGGAGAGGTTGGGAGGGAATTTCAGAGCTTAGGGCTTAAACATACTGCTGTTTGAGAGGTCAGCTTTGGAGTGTAGGTACCTTGGAGCATTAAAGGGCTGGAGGAGATTAATAGGAATGAGGTGAGGCTATGAAGGTATTTAAAAACAAGGATGAGGAATTTAAAATTGGCGCATTGCTCAACTGGAAGTGAATGTAGATTAGTGAGCACAAGGTGATGGGTAAATTAAACTTGATGTGAGTTCAGGGTTTTGGATGAGACCTTCTGGAGCCAATGAGTTGGGACAGCAGTGATTGTGGGAGAGAAGCAGCTTGTGATTGGATTGGCAGCCAGTTTAGTGGCAGGCTATAAAGAAGGTGCCAAGCTGGAGGAAGTAGACCCTAAAGAGAGTAGGAGAACAGCAATTAGCCGGCTCAGAGCAATGTCATGGAGATAGAAATAGATGGCTTCTGTGCCAGTGCAACCGATATGTAATTAGAAGTTAATTCCAAAGTTGCAAACAGCTTACTGGGCTGGGTTTCCCAATGGGTTTCAGGATCCCAACATCAAGATTAAATGGGAGTCTCAATGAAGAGTCAGAATATATTCCCTTGACATTTCTTGAAGGGCATATTATAAATTTCAGGAGCTACTTTTTCATTCTTACAAACTCTTTTATTTGACAACATAGTCAAATAGTAACATCTTCTGAATATGTTTTGGTCTAGGGGGTATTTGAACTTATACAGAAGCAGAATTAGAAGAACTGGTTAAAATCCACAACGATTATCAAACTCACTAAACTTAAAGTCACAATACACGTGGCAAACATCAATTTCCTAGACAGAACAGTACTTAAGAATAACATGGAGAAGTTAGCAACAAATACTTTTCTTCAAAAAAATAGTTGACACACATTTCTATGTACAAAACACCCTAAACATTCTTCCTGTTGACTGATGAAGTCACAGCTAAATAGTTGCAGATTTGTCTCTGTTGCCGTCATTGCACTCCAGCAATTCACAGAATGAGCGCTGAGTTGTGAAAACACAAATGCAATACTTCTTGAAATAAAACTGTTCAGCATTAAATTATTGAAATGACACAATGTTCAGTAGCATTTACTATATTTTTCACCACATTGTAGCTCCTGGACTTCTGCGGCCTTAAGCTAAATACTCTATTTACATTTGCAAGGAATTCATTACCTGAATGATTTGAAATTTTCCTCATTCTCAGTTAGCTAAGTAATCCATTTTTGAAAAGTGTAAAACTGCTGACTTGCATTCCCAGCTCTTGTCTTTCTTTTGTATTCTCTCACTCCCCTCATACTTTCTGAAGCCCTCAATCCTCTTTACATTGCCTCTTACCCCTTGTCGCTCCTCTGTTTCTTTTGCAGCTTCATCTAAACACCCTCCAAATGTAACACATGTACAGTTTGTGGCATCCTGTACCTGCTGAAGTCAGTCATGTTGCTGAAATTTACAGGCTTAGGCTGCAGCTCTGACCTTATCACAGTGAAATGTGATAAAATGCTGTGACCTGTCACAAATGGCATTGGTAACATTGTTCTGTGACGGTGTTCTCATAGAAACGTAGAAGTTAGGAGCAGGAGGAGGCCATTCGGCCCTTCAAGCTCACTCCACCATTCATCACGATCGTGTTTGATCATCCAACTCGATAGCCTGATCCTGCTTTCTCCCCATAACCTTTGATCCCATTCGCCCCAAGTGCTATATCTAGCCGCCTCTTGAATACATTCACTGTTTTGGCATCAACTACTTCCTGTGGTAATGAATTCCAGAGGCTCACCACTCTCTGGGTGAAGAAATGTCTCCTCATCTCCGTCCTAAATGCTCTACCCCGAATCCTCAGACTGTGATTCCTGGTTCTGGACACACCCACCATCAGGAACATCCTCCCTGCATCCACCCTGTCCCCAGTCCTGTTAGAATTTTAAGTCTCTATGAGACTCCCTCCTCATTCGTCTGAACTCCAGTGAAAACAATCCTAACCTAGTCAATCTCTCCTCATACGTCAGACCCGCCATCGCTGGAATCAGCCTGGTAAACCTTTGCTGCACTCCCTCAAGAGCAAGAGCATCCTTCCTCAGAAAAAGAGATCAAAACTGCATACAATATTCGAGGTGTGGCCTCACCAAGGCCCTGTATAACTGCACCAACATATCCCTGCTCTTGTACTCGAAACCTCTCACAATGAAGGCCAACATACCATTGCCTTCTTTACCGCCTGCTGCATCTGCATGTTTACCTTCAGCGACTGGTGCACAAGGACACCCAGGTCCTGCTGCACATTCCTCGCTCCCAATTTACAGCCATTCAGGTAGTAATCTGCCTTCTTGTTTTTGCTTCCAAAGGGAATAACCTCACATTTATCCATATTATACTGCATCTGCCATTGATTTTCCCACTCACCCAACCTGTCCAGATCATGCTGAAGGATCTCTGCATCCTCGTCACAGTTCACCCTCCCACTCAACGTAGTATCATCTACAAACTTGGATATGTTTCATCTTGTTCTCTCATTCAAGTCATTAATATATATTGTGAATAGCTGGGGTCCCAGCACCAATCCCTGTGGCACCCCACTAGTTACTGCCTGCTAATTTGAAAAGGACCCATTAATTTCTTTCCTCTCTATCAACCAGTTTTCTAACCATCTCAATACACTTCCCCAATCCCATGCACTTTAATCATGCACATTAATCTCTAATGTGGGACTTTGTCAAACGCTTTCTGAAAGTCCAAATATACCACATCGACTGGCTCCCCCTTGTCAACTCTACTCGTTACATCTTCATAGAATTCCAACAGGTTTGTCAAGCGTGATTTTCCCTTCACAAATCCACAGTGACTCTGTCTGATCCTGCCACTGTTTTTTAAATGCTCTGCTGTAAAGTCCTTGATGTTGGATTTTGAGAATTATCTCCACTACCAACACTGCACCTTGCCCATCCAGAGGAACTAGCATTGATGGTGATAGACTCTGGGCTTCCTGTATCTCCTGTACATCCTGAAGAGAACTGCAGCTATGATCTCTTCATGTGCTGCCTCCTCTGCATCCTTTACCACCCTGTCTTAGGGCACGTTCCTGTCTGTTCCTCCTTTAAGATCAATGGAGAAATCCTCCCAAACGTGGAACATTTCCCATACTTGGGAACCTACCTCTCAGCTAAGGCTGGCATTGATGCAGAGATTCAACATTGTACCCCCAATGTGCAAATGTGCTGCCTTCCAGCACCTAAAGATAAGAATCTTCAGTGACCATGACATCTGTGCTGATACCAGGATCCTAGTGTATAAAGCAGTCATCCTTGGGACTCTTCTGTTTGCCTCTGAAACTTCGACTATGTATAGACACCACCTCATAGCTCTTGGGAAGTATCATCAACATTATTTGAGACAGATTCTCCACATCAGCTGGGAGGATGGGTGTACTACCATCTGTGTTCCTGAAGCAGTCAATAGCACCAGCTCATCTGCAACCAACTCTGCTGGGCCAGTCATGTGCTTCAGATACCAGAGTTCCACCTGCCAAAGCAAAGCACCTTCACCAGCTCAAGGAAGGCACTCGAATGACAGGAGGACAAAGGAAGTGTTTTTAAAACCACCTGAAAGCGTCCTTCAAGAAATGCAACATAGGTGTTAATGTGTGGAAGACCTTTGTTCAGAAGTAAGCGATTTGAAGGAAGCTCCTGTAGGAAGGGATGCAATTCTTTGTGAATATGCGTCAGCAGGAGAAAGTACAGAAAAGGAAGCAGGGAAAGGAATGCCAATGATCTCAAGGCCAAGGACCAATTCCACTTGCTGGAAACACCTGCCAAATGTGTGGTCAGAGAAGCAGCTCTAGATCAGGGTCATCAGCCACACAAGGACCCACCGAACCATGACCAGCAACATGCCATTTCTTAATCATACTTGTTTGAAAGTGATTGACGACAACAACAACAATGCTCAGCATTCGCTAGCAGTTGCTGCTGATCCCGGGGTGGCTCGATGCTTAGCACCTGCAGCCTCACAGCACCAGGGACCCGGGTTCGATTCCAGCCTCGGGCGACTGTCTGTGTGGAGTTTGCACATTCTCTCAGTATCTGTGTGGGTTTCCTCTGGATGCTCCGGTTTCCTCCCACAGTCTGAAGACATGCAGGTTAGGTGGATTGGCCATGCTAAATTGCCCATAATTTCTAGGGATGTGGGTAGGTTAGGTGCATTAGCCATGGGAAATGCAGTGTTACTGGGACAGGGTAGGGGAATGGCTCTGGGTGGGATTCTCTTGGAAGGTCAGTATGGACTTGTTCGGTCAAATAGCCTATCTGCCCACACTGTCAGGATTCTATAATGATTCCATGATCTACTAGAGGTTGCTGCTGGTCCTGGGATTGTAAACACATCTATTCCACTTCCAATTGTCTGCATCTTTGTCCTATTGAAACAACTGCAACAATGGCATTGATCTAGCTAGATCTATTAGCCACACTTGCAATGAACCAAGAGAACATAGTAATGTGAGCAGTCAGTATTTACATCACTGACAAATGACAGCTTTGCATACAGCTCCTTGCTGTGGGACTGGAGCTCTCTAACAAGCAGGACATGACTGGATATGGAATGTTTACGCTGGAGCTCATTCTGATGAAATCAGTACCAGTTGTGTTACAGAGAGATAGTAGGTCATTGCACTGATACGGCCAAGCCATCGCTCTGTGAGTGGGCAATGCCCTTGACTAACTGCACCTGAAACCCCTAACTGATAGCATCGTCACCCTTGCCTTGTTTGAGGACCAATCCCATTTGACTATGTAACATGGCCACTTGGTCGAAGAACATACCATGGGTTTACCACACAGGCTGCTGGCACATAACACTGTGAGCATCCAGGTGGGCACCAAGTGAGCTGTTGTGAGACGCTGCCTGGTCCAGTCTGTGAGCTTGGTCCCTACCCCTTGCAGTGCCCTCATAATAAGAGGTTCCAGAGTGCTCCAAAGGGCAGTTATTGAAAGGTAGACCTGTACAATAAGTGGATCAGAAATGTACCATAATGACGTGGTGAAGCTGCTTTGTGTTAGATGCCAATGTCCATGGACATTGGTGGGTGATATCTGCCCTGACACGTTGGTGCGGGGTGCCCAAGATGGAGGTCAGGAAGAGCAATTGACAAGTTGGATCTGCAGGCTTTCATGTTGGGAATTATCAGTGTCTACTTTCTATCTGGTAGGTGGGAGAATGCAAAGCTATGCTGTACTGAGTGGAGAGTAGGTAATAATGAATGTGCCTAATGACCAATAATCCATGTTAATAGGCCTTTCAACATTCAGTAGCAGGTACTAGGACTATCACAGTTGAATATCAGACAGTACATGTCATAAAGATATGCTGTATTAAAGATCAATATTTAATTGGCTGGATTCATGTAGAGGGATTTTTAAAAAGCAGTTTCAACTGAAGAAGGACACTTCACTAAAAGAAAGAAACAATGAATCCTATTTAAATGGCTGCCAAGGGGTTACCTCACTAAGTTGGCACATTCTGTTTGACATGGATACAGGGGCTTTTGAGACAATAAACCCTGAAGAATGTGAAATACTCCTGAATTGAATCGATGAATTTCCTGTGCTATTAACAAAACATTGAGTTAAGCACCTCAAATTCAACGATTGGAAACAGCATATTTAAAAACTTGTCAGCTTGGCCACAAAAGATTAGCTGCACACATGAACCAACCCTGAGATATGCTTGACATACAGAGACATCATTTAGAGGATCTTTATTGGGGGCTGCTGAATTTATAAATATGGGCAGAGAGCACACCAGCTGTCACAGTGAGCCATTGTTCCCTTTCTCCCTCTTTCTCCCTCTTTCTTCCTCTCTCTCTCCCTCTCTCTCTATGTTGAACCCTGTCTGCTCTGTTGTGGAATTGTGTCTACATTCCTGCCAGCAAACAGAGAATACCTACAGAAGCCTTTGAATTTCTATAGCAGCATCTCTCGAAGGAAAAGGGACTGACACCTCCAGGTACAACTTTCAAACAACTGCCTCTGGTAAGAGCCCACAGTATTGGAGGTAGTGTATTGGCATGGAGAGAGAATGAGCTCATGGGCAGGTAACAGCGATGGAGATAAGGGTTTCTTTTTCAAGGTGGTGTAATGTGATCAGTGGGGTTCCACAGGAACCAGTGCTGGCACCACAATTGTTCACAATATATTAATGACTTAGAGAAAGGAAGTGAAAATACTGTAGCCAAATTTGCATACAACACAAAAATAGGTGGAAAGACAGGAGTGAGAGGGATACAAACAGTTTACAGAAAGATAGTTACAGGTTAAATAAGTGTGCAAAACATCGGCAAGTGGAGTATAATGTGGGAAAATGTGAAGTTGTTCATTTTGGAAGGGAGAACCAAAGAACAGAATATTATTTAAATGGAGAGAAACTGCAGAAAGCTGCAACACAGAGGGACTTGGGGATAGTTGTACATGAAATACAGACACACAGGGTGCAGCAGGTAATCAGGAAGGATAATGGAATGTTGGCCCTTATTTCAAGGGAGCCAGAGTATAGGAGTAGGGAAGTCTTACAGCAACTGTACAAGGTGCTGGTGAGACCACATCTGGAGGATGGGAAAAAGTTTTCATAGAGTCATTGAGTTGTACAGCACAGAAACAGACCCTTCAGTCCAATGTATTTGGCCCATGTCACCTTAAACCTTTCCCATCCATGTACCTGTCCAAATGTCTTTTAAATGATGTAACTATACCCACCTCTACCACCTCCTTCCATAGATGCACCACCCTCTGTGTGAAGAAGTTGCCCTTCAGGTCCCTTTAAAATCTTACCTTTCTCACCCTAAACATATATCCTCTAGTTTTGGACTCCCCTACCTGGGGAAAAGACCTTGGCTATTCAACTTATATACAATCATCATGATTTTATATACAACCATAAAGTCACCCCTCAGCATCCTACACTCCAGGGAAAAATGTTCCAGCTGATCCAGCCTCTCCTTATAACTCAAACCTTCTGATCTTGGTAACATCCTTGTAAATCAATTTTACACCTTTTCCAGGTTAATAACATCCATCCTATAGCAGGGTGACCAGAACTGTATGAGTGCTCAAAATGTGGCCTTAACCAATGACTTGTACAGCTGTAACATGACATCCCAACTCCTGTATTCAATTTAGTCCCCTTATTTAAGGAAAGATATCATTTCATTGGAGGCAGTTCAGAGAAGGTTCACTAGGATGATCCCCGGTTTGGAGGGATTGTCTTATGAGCAAAGGCTAAACATGTTGGGACTGTACTCACTGGTGTTTAAAAGAATGAGAGGTGACCTCATTGAACCACATGGGATTCTTAAGTGGGCTTGACAGGGTAAATACTGAGACAGTGTTTACCCACATGGGAGAGTCTAGGACCAGAGGACATTGTCTCATATTAAAGTGGCACCATTTTAAAACTGAGATGAGGAGAAATTTCTTCTCTCAGAGGTTCAGGTTGTGAGTCTTTGGAACGCCTTGCCACAGAAAGCTTAATCCTTGGGTATATTTAAGGCTGGGATAGCTAGTGGGTAAACCAAAGGTTATGGTGAAAACCCAGGAAAGTGGACGTGAGGAATACTGAATCAGCCATGATCTTACTGAATGGTGGAGCAGGCTCAAGTACTAAAGAGCCGCCTCCTGTTCCTATTTCTTCAGGTCTTATGGTTTCGTTGTATTAGAATGGAAGCCTCCAGACACAATGAATTTTTATCTTCTTTTCCTTTTATGTGCTCTTCATTAAGGTTAATGTCATGTACTCTGT
Source organism: Rhincodon typus (assembly GCF_021869965.1). Taxonomy (NCBI): domain Eukaryota; kingdom Metazoa; phylum Chordata; class Chondrichthyes; order Orectolobiformes; family Rhincodontidae; genus Rhincodon; species Rhincodon typus. The sequence goes on from NC_063369.1 coordinate 1,498,617, forward strand.
AATTTGTATTTTTACATGGTTTTGAGTGTATGCTGCATATGTCAGCAGAATATTGGACATTTTTAATTTTTAATTTTTATAATACTTTTATCCGCATTGGTTTTAATAGATTAAAACTCACCTCTTCCTTGTTTAACTTATTTCGTAATCAGTACCTAAATGGTTAACTATACATTGTAAACTGGCAACATATGTCCTTTATGATTTGAGACTTGTGCGATATTCAAATGCAGAGGAGTCATTTTATTCCATCAGCTAGTCATGACAGTGTGCAAGATGACACTGTGTGTTAGGTTCACTGCAGTGTTCAGAGAAAGACATGCCTAAAGGCATTGTGGGTCTACCTACAGCACATGGACTGCAGTAGTTCAAGAAGGCAGCTCACCATCGCCTTCTCAAAGGGGGCAACTAGGGATGGGCAGTAAATGCTGGCCAGCCAGCGATGTCCACATCCCACAAGTAAATGAAAAAAAAGCAAACTTGCAAAGAAACTGCAAGAGAAGAAAATCAATAGTGTTGCTATCATGGATGTGGGAGGGGGATTTGGCTTAAATATCAGAAGATCACTTGAGGCAACAATAATATAAAGGACAGCTGGAAGAAAGAGCTCTGAAGTGTTTTCCGTAGAATTTACCATCTCAGTATGTTTTTAATCTAACAAAGGAATTGAGTCATTACTAAATCCAGTCATGGGAAATTGAAGTGGGTCACATGGATCAGGGTTAGTAGGGGAACATTAGGGGAACAATGATCATAGCATCATAAGGTGAGGTTAGCTATGGAAGGTGTAAGGAGCAATCCAGGGTAAAAATAATTAATCAGAATTATGTTAGTGGATGAGAACAGATCTTACCAAGATAAACTGGAATTAAAGATCAACAGGCCAGATTGGAATAGAACAACAGGCATTGTACATGGCTGGTCAGGCTTTTAATTCAAAGGTGGAATAGAAAATAAATCAGGAACGAAGTGAAATAAGAAATATGAGAAGCAAAGAGAAATTAAGAGGAGATTGGCAGCTAAAATATGAAGAAATGCAAAAGTCTCCTGTAGGCATGTAAATAGTAAAAGATCTGTAAATAGTAAAACACATACCTGAGCAGGATTTGTATTAACATGGCTTTCCACAGAATTTTACTGTCAAAATTAAATGCCTTTGACTTAAGGCTGAAATATTTTTAATGGATTATTTCTGTCCAAAGAAACCTTAGATTAGAAAGGTTATGTCTGATGTCTGTTTAGCAAACTTGCCAAAGCTCCCTCTGGGAAAAAAAAACAGAAATGCTATTAGAAATTTGATGAAAAGTAAAAGTAAGGGTGAAACCAATTAAGGACCAAAAAGGTAATTAGTGCATGGTAGCAGAGGGCCTGGCTGTGGTGCAAAATGAATACTTTGCATCTGTCTGTACCAAGGAAGAAGGTACTTCTGAAGTGTAAGTGAATGAGAAGGTAGCTGAGATGCTGGGTGGGCCATAACTAATAAAGAGCGGTTTATCAGAAAAGCTGGATACCCCTTACCATACTCTCAGCAGGTGCAAATGGAAACATGTCTCTACCTTAAACATGACCTCATTCTGAGAAAAAATAATTTCAAATTGGTCATCTATATGGACTTCAGTAAGGCGCTTGACAAGATTCCTCATGGTAGACTGGTTAGCAAGGTTAGATCACGTGGAATACAGGGAGAACTAGCCATTTGGATACAGAACTGGCTCAAAGGTAGAAGATAGAGGGTGATGGTGAAGGGTTGCTTTTCAGACTGAAGGCATATGATCAGCAGTGTGCCACATGGATCAATGCTGGGTCCACTGCTTTTCCTCATTTATATAAATGAACATAGGAGGTATGGTTAGTAAGTTTACAGATGACACTAAAATTGGTGGTGTAGTGGACAGTGAAGAGGGTTATCTCAGAGTACAATGGGACATTGATCAGATGAGCCAATGGGCCAAGGAGTGGCAGATGGAGTTTAATTTAGATAAATGTGAGGTGCTGCATTTTGGAAAGGCAAATCAGGGCAGGACTTACAACACTTAATGATAAGGTCCTGGGTGGTGTTGCTGAACAAAGAGAAGTTGCAGTACAGGTTCATAATTCTTTGAATGTGCAGTTGCAGGTAGATAGGATAATGAAGAAGATGTTTGCCTTTATTGGTCAGTGCATTGAGTATAGGAGTTGGGAGGGTCATGTTGTGGCTGTGCAGGACATTGGTTAGGGCCACTTTTGGAATACTGTGTGGAATTCTGTTCTCCCTGCTATAACAAGGATGTTGTGAAACTTGAAAAGGTTCAGAAAAGATTTACAAAGATATTGCTAGGGTTGCAGGGCTTGAGCTATAGGGAAAGACTGAATAGGCTGGGGCTATTTTCCCTGGAGCATCGGAGGCTGAGGGGTGACCTTATAGAGGTTTATAAAATCATGAGGGACATGGGTAGGATAAATAAACAAGTCTTTTCCTTGCGTGGGGGAGTCCAAAACTAGAGGGCATGGGTTTAAGGTGCGAGGGGAAAGATTTAAAAGGGACCCAGGGGGTTATTTTTTGACGCAGAGGGTGGTGCATGTATGGAATGAGCTGCCAGAGGAAGTGGTGGAGGCTGGTACAAGCACAACATTTAAAAGGCATCTGGATGGGTACATGAATAGGAAGGGTTTAGAGGGATATGGGCCAAATGCTGGCAAATGGGACTAGATTTATTTAGGATATCTGGTCAGCATGCACAAGTTGGACCGAAGGGTCTGTTTCCGTGCTGTACAGATCTGTGACCCTATTGTTCTAACATAGTCACTTATGTCCCCAGGGAACCAGAAAAGTCCAATCTATTTTTCCAATAAGCGTATAAAACAATATCCTGTGGACTAAGCCCAGATTCTTTCCTGGAACCTTTATTCCAAACCTTCCAAACACACAGCCTCTGTCACCCAGAAAGCCGAAGGCAGCAGATATGATGGGGCAGAAGATCAGCAGAAGAATTTGGTCTCCTGTTATCAATTTAAAATATTTTTCTTTCAATGTTTTAATACATTTGTTACAGCTCAGACACATCTGTAAGATGTCCTGTCTGCCAAAGTAACGCACATTGCAGCATTTGTGAAATGAGAACTGAGAGGGTGTGTAAGAACCCAGATATGATTCTGCCAAACTTGCGGCTCCTGGAATATCTGATACCAGCACACATCTGAGCAGGATCCGCTAAGTGACACGGTTTTCCGCAGAATTGTAATGCCAGAGCTAAATACCTTGGAGTTATGGTCGAGACAGTTTTAATGATTATCCGCTTCCAGAGAAATAGGTTGACGTCAGGAATCCTGACGTGAGTTTACCAAACTTGCTCCCTGTGGAAAAAAAAGGAGGAAACGCTATTAGAAAGTAGATGAAAACACATCAAAACAAAGCAATGTGTTGGTGGATAAAAGGCGAAGCTGCCGTGTTGCCCCTATCGCATTAATTGCTCCAGGCTGCTACACACAGAACACACACACACGAGGCAGCTCCGGTTGTGACAACTTCAACAGTGTCCCCCACCAGATTTCTCCCAGAACTGGCTGCTCGGGACCACTTAGTGATGGATTTCAAACTGTCTCCGCGCTGTGCAGCAGGATCTCTTTTAATCCTTGTTTTCACTGGGGCAGGTAATATTTCTCTCTCTCTCTGTGTTTACTGAGGGTACAGCCGGGCAGCGGTGCCCGCTCCGACTCTGGGGGACCTGTCTGTGTGTCTCTGTCACAGGGGTGTGTTGGAGCTGGATAGATCCCGGGGGGAGATGGAAGGCTTCCCCTCCACCTCACCCCTCCACCCCCATCCATCTTCCCTGTGTGTCCCAGGCAGAGCCTGTGCACCCAGGTGGGTAGGATTGGCACTGAGAGAAATGGGCACTTTAATGATTGGGCATTGGGAGTTAACAGGGAACCTAGCTTTTCGTTGACGATCTGTGTGCATTGCCATATCTAACAGAGAATGGTACTTAAAGGAGCTCACACAGAGGGCAGTTCGACTTTCAAATACAGCTGCAGCCAAATGGATCTTCAATACACTAGCACAAGCCTGATGGGCAGAATGGCCTCCTTCTTTGCTGTGTGATAAGTGGCATTTGATTTTCTTAAAGTTAGAGGCAATATGTTGTTTCAGTTCTGTGCAGTAACTGTTGTATTAGGATATCAGAGGGTCATTTGGAACAGGGAGCTAGAGATGTGAGGCATGTCATTTAGTAAACTGCCCAGCAGCGGGTCTGGGTTAGTAAACGATGAAATGTTTGTGCTGCTGCTTTTAGGGCAGGTTTGAGTTTAATTCCGAAGAGTTGAGGGTAGAGTTCAGGAGAACGGTTTACTCCTAGCGGAAGAACACCGTTTTCAGGTCAGGAGAACCGATCACCCGAACAGAAATGTTTTTACTTTGTGAAGCTTCCAAGCCGATAGGTCTTCAAGTTGTTAAAATTGACAAGAGGTGTACGCCATTAGAATTGAAATACCTTCATGTCGGCATAGTCAGAGTGAAGTGGTAAAACGATCCCAGTAATCCAGAAGGAGAACTCGGAATATCAATTAAGTAAGAAATGGAAGAGTTGAGATAGAAATGATATTTCTCTGAGATTGAGTACCTTATAGAGGATTTTCTGCGTGGATTTCCTCCGGTTTCCTCCCACAGTCCAAAGACGCGCAGGTTAGGTGGATTGGCCATGGGAAATTGCCCGTAGTGTTCAGGGGTGTGTAGATTAGGTGGGTTATAGGGGACGGGTCTGGGTGGGATGTCTGAGGGTCGGTGTGGACTTGTTGGGCCGAAGGGCCTGTTCCACACTGTGTAGGGATTCTATGAAATTCTGTGAAAAACTCGGCTGAAACTTTGTTTTGCTGTCTACCTTACGATCTTTTTAAACTGCCATAGGCATAACTGTTTCATTCTTCTTTTGTGTAGTAAATTTGGCTCAAAGTGTTTGATTGGGATGCTTGGATACTTTGAAGATTTTGAGTATCACACCACATTGATCCAGCTGCAAATCTATTGATGCATGAGATCATGCCAGCATTGACATGAATCAAAGTTTTTAGCAAATTTGCTGCATGAAATGCTAATAGAACATGAAGTTTAATAAGGAATCTTTGCTGTTGGCAACATTCAACACAGCTTTTGTTCATTGCATGTTCGGGTGTCTGCCTGTCTGCAGAGAGGTCTCTTCCTCTACACTGGGGAGACAAAATGCCGCCTGGTTGATTGTTTTGCATTCTGGTGGCAATAATTACCCTGAGATTCCAGTTACCTACCACTTAGCACATTGCTTTATTCCCTGGCCAATATTTCTCTTTGCAGCAGTGCTTCCGCGAGGTTCAACACAAGCTGGAAGAACAGCACTTCAGTTTTTGCTTGGGGACTCTGAAGCCTTCAGGACTCAATATTGAATTCAGTAATTTTAGGGCATGAGCACCTCACTCCATGCCCTTACCACACCTCCACACTCTAGGCCCTATCATCAACATGGGCTGGTTTCACGACAGCCAACCCATTGTCACCCACTAATGGTCCCCATTAGCAGCTTTCATTTCTTTCCAGTTCACTGTTAGCCATTCCTTTGTCTGCCGAACTACTGTTCTCAGTCTCTGGACACGATCTCCACCAATTGTTCACTCCACTCCACCCCACCCACTCCCATCCCTACTTCAGCATATTTACCAACCCTTTCCTAGCTACAATCAGTTCTGAAGAAGGGTCACTGGACACACAAGAAAATGGAAGAGCAGAGGAGTGTAGCGGCCATTACTAAGGCTAGGAAAGCTGAAAGGTCTGAAGGAGATAGCTGAGGAGATTGTAGATGCACTGGTGCTGATCTTTCAGGAATCACTGGAGTTAGGGAGGGTCCCAGAGAACTGGAAAATAGCTAATGTAACATCCCTTTTTAAGAAGGGAGGGTGATAGAAGACAGGAAATTGTAGGTGGGTTGGCCTGATCTCGGTCGTTGGTAAGAGTTCAGATTCCCGTATTAAGGATGAGATTACGAAAGTACCTGGAAGTATGTGGTAAAACTGGGTTGAGCCAGCACGGCCTTGTTGAGGAGAGGTTATGTCTGATGAACATTTTAGAATTCTTTGAGGAGGTAACAAGCAACTTAGACAAGAGAGGGTCCAGTGGACATGATTTATTTGGATTTCCAGAAGGCCTTTGACAAGGTGCTGGTAAATAAGATGAGCCCATGGTGTTAGGGGTAAAGTATTGGCATGGATATAGGACTGGCTGACTGGCAAAAGGAAGACAATGCAGATAAAGGGGTCTTTGTCAGGTTGGCAGCCAGAGTTCCACGGGGTTCACTGTTCATGTTAGACATTAATGATCTGAATAAAGGAACCAAGGGTGTGTTGCTATGTTTGCAGGTAACACAAAGCTAGGTAGAGGGACAGGTAGTGTAGAGGAAGCAGGAGGCTGTAAAAGGACTTGAACAGGCTGGGAGACTGGGGAAAGAAGTGGCAGATGGAATACAATGTGGGAAAGTGTCAGGTTATGCATTTTGATAAGGAGGACTTTGGATTCATACTCGATGGAGTTTAGAAAGATGGGGGGGATGTCTTTGAAACTTACATAATACTGAAAGGCCTAGATAGAGTGGACATGGAGAAGCTGTTTCCATTAATGGGAGAAACTAGGACCTGAGGCACTGGCCTCGGGGTGAAGGGATGACCCTTTAGAACTGAGATGAGGAGTTTCTTCAGCCAGAGAGTGGTGACTCTGTGAAACACATTGCCACAGAAGGCTGTGGAGGCCAAGGCATTGAGTATATATAAGACAGAGATAGATAGATCCTTGATTGGTAAGGGGATTAAATGATATAGGAAGAAGACAGGACAATGGGGTTGAGAAACATATCAGTAATGATCCTTTATTCATTTATGGAATGAGGGCATTGGTTTTGGGCAGCATTTATTACCTATCCCGAATTGCCCAGAGGGCAGTTAAAAGTCAACCACATTGCTGTGGGTCTGGAGTAATATGTGATCCAGACCAGGTAAGGATGGCAGTTTCCTTCCCTAAAGAACATTAGTGAACAGATGGGTTTTCCCAACAATCAGCAATGGATTCATGGTCATCATTAGATTCTTAGTTCCAGATATTTATTGGATTCAAATTCCACCATCTGCCGTGGTGAGAATCGAATCCAGAACATCATCTTAGTCTCCTGATTAACAGTCCAGTGATAATACCATTAGGCGATTGCCTCCCCTAATTGAACAGTAGAGCAGTCTCAATCAGCCACATGGCCAAAATTTACTATGTCTTATGAAAACATTGACCCTGCTTTGTCTCCATAGATGCTACCAGACCTGCTGACTTTCTTCAGAAATTTCTGTTTTTTTCCAGCAGTTCTTTGTTTTTTGATTAGTATTTATGTGACTTGTTCAATTTCTGGTCAATGTTAACCACAGGATGTTGAAATTGGGGGAAATCAGTGAAGGTAATACCATTGCATGTCAAAGGATAATGGATTGATTTTCTCTTGTTGGAGATGGCCATTGTCTGGCACTTGTATGGTGTGAATGATACTTACTACTTGTCAGCCCCAGCCCAAAAACCTTGCTGCTTTTGGAAATGGGCTGCTACAGTATCTGAAGGGGCATGAATGGTGCTGAACATTGTGCGATCATCGGCGAACATTCCCACGTCTGACCTTATGATGGAGGGAAGGTCATTGATGAAGCAGCTGAAGATGGTTGGGCCTAGGACACTATCCTGAGGAACTCCTGCAGAGATGTCTTGGAGCTGAGACGATTGACCTCCAAGAACTGCAACCACTTTCCTGTGTATCAGCTGTGTCTCCAACCAGCAGGGAGTTTGCCCCCTCATACCCATTGATTCCAGTTTTGCCAGGGCTCCTTGATGCCACACTCGGTCGAATGCAGCCTTGATATCAAGGACTGTCACTCTCACCTCACCTCTGGAATTCAGCTCTTTTGTCCATGTTGGAACCAAGGCTGTAATGAGGTCAGAAGCTGAGTGGCCCTGGCGAAACACAAATTGAGTGCTGAGCAGATGCTGCTTGATCATATTGCTGACGACGCCCTCATCAGTTTGCTAACAATCTGAAAGAGCGGTCACTGGTCAGGTTGGATTTGTCCTGCTTTTTTGTGTACAGGACTCATTTGGGCAATTCTCCACATTGTCGGGTAGATATCAGTGCTGTCGCTAACCAGCAACAATTTGGCAAGGTGTGCAGCAAGTTTTGGTGCTCAGATCTTTAGTACCATTGCCAGAATATTATCATGGCCTTAGCATTTACAGTACTTCCAACCATTTCTTGTTATTATTGGAGTGAATCTAATTGGCTGAACACTGGCATCTGTGTTGCTGGGGACCTCAGGAGGAGGCTGAGATAGATCAGCCAATCAGCAGGGAAGGTAATGGCTCCGTTGTCGTTTTGCTGAACTGTTAATTCAGAGACCCAGGTAATGCTCTGAGAACCTGTGTTTGAATCCTGCTATGGCAGATGGTGCAATTTGAATTCAATAAAAAAAATCTGAGGTTAAGAGTGTAATGATGACCATAAATCCATTGCCAATTGTGGAAAAACCCATCTGGTTCACTCATGTTCTTTAAGGAAGGAAACTGCCATCCTTACCTGGTCCAGTCTACATGTGACTCCAGACCTACAGCAACATGGTTGACTCTTAACTGCCCCCTGGGCAATTAGGGATGGGCATTAACTCTAAACTGGCCTTGCAAACAAGCAAATGTTTGGTCTGTTCTTTTCCTTTTACCACAGTCCATTTTCAGCTCACAATTCTCAGTTCACAGCTCCAAACCAAAATTGATAACAGAAAAAAACAATGAAAAATCAATGAGGGTTCACACACAGGGTAGATGTAGATAAGATGTTACCTCTAGTGGGGGAGTCATGAACTGGGGTCACCGTTTAAAGATAAGGGGAATGCCATTTAAGGCTGAGATAAAGAGAAATGTTTTTACCCAGAGGGTTATAAATCTTTGGAATTCTCTATCCAAGAGGGTTGTGGATGTTCAATCTTTGTATTTGCTACCTTCCAGGAGATTTCTAAATACAAGTGGCTAACGGGTCATATGGGAATGGGGTGGGTAAAAGGCACTGAAGTATTTGATCAGCCATGATTTTCCTGAATGACAGGGCAAACTCTAAGGCTGAATAGCCTACTCCTGATTCCATGTTCCTCCAAAAGTGTGTCTTTGACCCATAGAACGTGGGTGTGGAGAATCAATAATGGGAAATAAAGAGATGGCAGATGATTAAAAAAAAGTATTTTACACCAGTCTTCGCAATAGAGTCTACAATTAATACTCAGAAACAGCTAAAAATGAAGAAACGGAATGGAGAGTGAAACAGAGAAGTGATACTGAGTAAATAGTTGGAGCTACGGCTGACAGCTACCCAAGTCCTGATGGACTTCATCCCAGGGTCTTAAAATATGTAGCAAGTGAGATCGTTGGTTTTTTTTGTTTTAATTTTTGAAAACTGCCTTGATTCAGGGAAGATCCCATTAGATTGGAATACTGCAAACGTAACTCCTTTATTCAAAAAGGGAGGAAAATGGAAAGCAGGCAACAACATGACAGTTAGTTTAACATCTGTCACAGGGAAAATATTGGAAGGTATTATTAAAGAAGCCATGAGTATATTAGATAATATCAAGGTAATCAGCCAACATGGTTTAGGAACATGGAGCTGTGAGCAGCCTGAGCACTGCACCCTGGGAAGTGTATATTGGCCTTGGGGAGAGTACAATGTAGGTTCTAGAATGATCCCTGGACTACAGGGATAAGTTATGAATGTTTTGATTTGATTTATTATTGTCCCATGTCCCTAGTACAGTGAAAAGTTTTGTTTTGCATGCAGTACAAGCAGATCATACCATACAAAGATCATTGAGTAATAGAACAGAGCGAGGAATGCAATGTTACGGCTGCAGAGAAGGTATGTAACAAGTGAGATCAACATTAGATTTAAAATTGGAAAGATTCATTCAGAAGTCTAATAACAGCAGGGAAGAAACAGTTCTTGAACCTGTTGGTGTTTGTGTTTAAGCCTTTGTATCTTTCCAAGGCAGTGAGAAGTGTAGATGGAGTCAATGGATGGAAGGTTAGCTTCTGTGATGAACTGGGCTGTGTTCACAACTCTTTACAGTTTCTTATGGCCCTGGGCAGAGCAGTTGCTGTACCAAGCTGTGAAGCAGCCGGACAGTATGCTTTCCATGGTGCATCTATAAAAATTGGTGAGGGTCCTTATGGACATGCTGAATTTCCTAAACCTCCCGAGGAAGTAGAGTTGTTTTTGTACACTGTTGCATCAATGTGGGAGGTCCAGGACAGAGTGTTGGTTATTGTCACTCCGAGGAACTCAGTGCTCCCCACCCTCTCCACCTCAGCTCCATTGATGTAGACAGGGGTGTGCCCTGCTCCTTGCTTCCTGAAGTTGATGATCAGCTTATTAATTTTGCTGATGTAGAGGGAGAGGTTGTTATCTTTACACCACATTATCAAGCACTCTATCTCTCCCCTGTAGTCTGTCTCATCATTGTTTGATATCTGGACTATAGTGGTGATGTTGTCATCGAACTTGCAGATGGAATTTGGACAAAATTTGGCCACACTGTTGAGTGTGTATGGGGAGTACAGTAAGGGGCTGAGTACACATCCTTGCAGGGTGATGGAGTCGTGGATTGTTGTGGAGGAGTAGCTATTGCCTATTTTCACTGATTATGGTCTGTGGGTATGGGTTGCAGAGGGCAGAGCTGAGGCCTAGGTCTTGGAGTTTGGAGGTGAGTTTGTTTGGGATTATAGTGTTGAAGGTGGAGCTGTAGTCAATAAGTAGAAACCTGATGTAGGTATCTTTATTATCTAGATGATCCAGGGTTGAGTGCAGGGCTAGGGAGATGGCATCTGCTATGCACTGGTAGGCAAATTGCAAGCAATCAAGGCAGGCTGGGAGGCAAGGGTCGATATGAAGCACTTTGTAATCATGGAGGACAGAGCCATCAGGTGATAGTCATTGAGGCACGTTGCATGTGTTCTCTTTGGTACCGGGATGAAGAGACACTTTACAAATTAGGAACAAATTCAGAAATTGCTGGAGAAACTCAGCAGGTCTGGCAGCATCTGTGGAGAGAAAGCAGAGTAAACATTTCGAGTGCAGTGACCCTCCTTCACTGGCTGGAGAAAAAGGATCATACAGCAGCATGCACTAACAAGCCTCATTTCAGCAATCCCTGTGAACAAGAACCATTGGAGTGCTTTCCCATCGTTTCCTTCGACCATAATACTCCGTGTTTCTCCCTTTCCGTCTGTATGGGGAGTTTATTTTGAGGTTTAAAGGTGTAACTGGTAGATTTATGTATCAACAGTTATTAATTGTTTATCAGAAGTTTATAAGAATGTTTTTATTTATAATAAATAGTAATGATTGCTAGGTACAGAAATGCAGCCTGGGACTAAAAGACGGGTAAATCCAGGAAATAATACAGTGTGGAGCTGGAGGAACACAGCAGGCCAGGCAGCATCAGAGGAACAGGAAAGCTGACGTTTTGGGTGGAGACCCTTCTTCAGAAATGGGGAGGCGGGGAATGGAGCTCAGAAATAAACAGAGAGGGGTGGCTGGGATGGGGAAAGTAGGTGGGATGGTGATAGCTGAGTGCAGGTAGGGAGTGGTGGGGATTGGTCAGTGAGGGGAGTGGGGCAAATAGGTGGGAGAGAAGATGGACAGGTTGTGTCAGGTCAAGGAGGTGGGGATGGGAGGGAGAGTTAGCCATGGGATGAGGCCGGGGGTGGGGAGATTTTGAAACTGGTAAAGCCCACGTTTAGGCCAATGGGCTGTAGGTTCCCGAGGCAGAATATGAGGCGCTGCTCCTCCAGTTTCTGGGTGGCATCATTGTGACGCTGGAGGAGGCCCAGGATGGACATGTCACCCAGGGAGTGGGATGGGGGTTAAAATGATTCACAATCGGAAGGTGTTGTCATCTGTCACTTACGGAGCGTAGATGATCTACAAAGTGGTCTCCGAGCCTCCGCTTGGTCTCACCGATGTAGAGGAGGCCACATCAGGAGCAGCGAATGCAGTAGACCACATTAGCGGATGTGCAGGTGAACCTCTGTCTTCCTTCTACACTCTTCCTTCCCTACCTGCACTGACCTATCACCATCCCACCTACCTTTCCCAGCCCCACCCCTCCTCTCTCTATTTATTTCTGAACTCCCTTGCCCCTCCCCCATTTCTGAAGAAGGGTCCCGACCCAAAACGTCAGCTTTCCTGCTCCTCTGATGCTGCCTGGCCTGCTGTGTTCATCCAGCTCTACACCTTGTTATCTCTGACTCCAGCATCTGCAGTTCTTACTATCTCCGAGGTAAATCCAGGAACTTTACATACTTTAAAAAAAACTTACCATTTGTGGCAGATCCAGGAATAATGGGGCTTGATTTCGAGCATATTGCCCCAGACAAGATTAAAAAAAAGAAGCGTATCTAAATGGTGAGAGATTTACAGAACTGTGAGATGCATCCTAGTTCATGAATTTTAAAAGGTTCATATGAGGGTACAGAAAGTAATTGGGTAAACTAATAGAATGTTGTCATTTATTGCAAGGGAACTTGAATACAAAAGTAGGAAGCTTATGCTTCCGTTCTAGAGGGCACTGGCTTCTATAGTACAGGGAACAGGATTGGTCCCCTTATTTAAGAAAGGATGTCAATGTGTTTGAAACAATTCACAGAACATTGATCAGACTAAAATCAGGAATGAGCAAATGTGGAACTGGCTGGGCTTGAATCTCCTGGGATTTGGAAGAGTAAGAGGTACTTTAACTGAAACATATAAATTCCTGAGGTGCCTTGATAGTGTGAATATGAGGAAGACCTTCACGCTTATTGAAGAACCTAGAACTAGCAGTGACTGTTTAGAAATCAAGCGTCACCCATTTTAAAGAGAGGGATGAGGGAAATGTTTTTCTTTTACAGTGTCATGAATCTTTTGCATTTCTGTTCATGAACAGTGTTTGAATGTGTTTAAGGTAGAGCTGGATAGATTCTTGGTAAGGAAGGGAGTGAAAGGTTATTGTGAATAGGCAGGAATGTGAAGTGATGAGGTCAGCCATGAACTTATTGAGGAGCCCCAATGGCCTACTCCTGCTCATTTTTCATTTATTCAACTGTAAACCCGTGCAGACATTTATTCAGAATTGTCTATATTCTTAATGAATTCTAAATCATGATATTTACTGTGATATGTACCCACAGTGGAAAAAATGACTGAATTGGAGATACAGATCAATGCAAACCCCCCGGCTGTGGCGTTTGGAGACTCTTTGGTGGTGAACTGCAGTACACCATGTGCAGCACCTCACATAGTAATTGAAGGATCAAGAAATAATCCAAAAATAGAAAGTGATCAGTGGGTCTGGATTAATTTCACAAGTATCCAGTCGTGGTCTTTCTCAGTAATATGTTACATAGAATGCTCATCACAGCATGACAGAATATCAGAACAGATAACTGTATACGGTAAGTAAAAGCTTTTATATTAAGAAATAAAATACAATGATGATATAATTTAAATGTTTAAGGCTGTGCAGAAAGTGCTTGGCTAAAGGAATCTGAATGTGTTTATAATCTGCAATGACATCCAAAACCACTTTACACACAAAGTGAGGAAATGAGCTCAGTTGGAATTATGGAGCATGGACAAATACAGAGGAATGGTAAGGACAAATGATAGAGGGATGGTAAGGACAAATATGGAGGAATGGTGAGGACAAATGATAGAGGGATGGTAACGACAAATACAGAGGAATGGTAAAGACAAATGATAGCCAAATGTAGAATGAGGTAACTGACAGGTTCCTGAAGTTGGGCAAAGGGCAGATGTCCTCACATGACCAGAGGTCACAGTCATTTCAGTTTTTTAGCATCATAGACAATGATGTGTCAAGAGATCACTCTACTGTACGTTTTAGTTTTTTGTCATATTGTTGGAGCAGACAATGAAGTTGGTAATTGTCTCAGCACATATCAAAACATTCCGAAAAGACCTCTTGGAAAAGGAAAGGTCACATCATTGATTCGCTGCTGGCAGATGGCAGAAAATATGAAGCCATTGTGGCTGGACAATGGTAAGAACTAGGTACACAGCCAACAGTATTAGCACGGACAGAAAAAAACAAGCAAACTGTGTGCTCTGCTGCTAGCGCAAAGCTATCCTACATTACAAGATCTGTGTGGTACTAGAGGGCACTGGTCCCTCATATCCAGAAATGTAGCTCCAAGCATACAGGCTAAGTAGGAAAAGAACAGACAGAAAACAAGCACAGCAATACAGCAATGGCAGCAAGAGGTGCACAAGAAGCCTGTGTACACATTTATTGCCCGTCCGTAGTTGCCCTGGAGAAGGTGGTGGTGAGCTGTCTTGTTGAACCGCTGCAGTCCACCTGCTGTGGGTAGAGCCACAGTACCCTTAGGGAGGGAATTCCAGAATTTTGATCCAGCAACAGTGAAGGAATAGCAATATATTTCCAAGTCTGGATGGTGAGTGGCTTGGAGGGCAACTTTCAGGTGTGGTGTTAGAATAGAACATCTTTCAATCAATGAATGAACAGGCTTCCCACATTGTAAATGCAACACACTGTGGGACCAAAACAACTCACTAGAAGTTTTTGCCACAAACAACGTTTTCCCAGGCAAAGCTGGCAAACACCACTGCAAATCAAGACTGACACGAGAGTGGGTGTGATATCCCATCAGTCTGAATTCTGAAGGACATGGATCAGGATCATTGAAATTCAATAGCTCAACTGATAACTACTAAATTAACTGTGTATATTGGTTTACCCACTCATTGCACTGACACATTGTCAACACAATGCAGCTACGGCAATTTGGCATAGAGACCACAAATATTTTAGCTGGTTGAGCCAATAATGGCAGAACCATCAGCCTGTCTGGATCTTGACTTTATGCCTTTCCCTGAGATCATTGAGGTACCCAGGGCAGCAGAAGAGACCAAGACTCACATTGGGTCATTCCAGAGGAAGTTTTAAAGGCGATGTTGGGCTGCATGTTACAGATGTGTAGTGTTCACATACTAAGAAGCTTAAATGTGAGCTGGATGGCCTGGAATGCAATAGGATTACCAATCATTTAGATTGCCACATAGACACTTTGGACATGCTGAGCTGGTTGGCAAACTCAGTCCAAGATGCAGACTTTCCAGTGGATCTACAAACAGACACTTCTTGAGCAACTTGTCCACCTCAATATCCATGCACTGTGTAAGGCAGCGGACAGTTATCATTGAAGTATGCCCTGACAGGATACAAAGGTATCACTCTCAGGCACCTTTGATCTTACTAAGGAGATTGATATCTCAAATGTGTTACTTTTGAAGGAAAGTAAGGACTTAACCCTGAAACTTCCCACCAGCGACATATTACCACAACTATGCCAAGGACACTTGTGCATAGAATGGACAAGATGACCAACATGTAATACAGTCTATTGGCCCAGGATTAATAGTGACAGTGACTAGTTAGTGAGAATGTCTAAGAATTACCAGAGCCACCAGTCACAGCAATGTACAGGACTTCTACACTCATCTGTTCCTTGCTCCAAAATTGCCATGGATCCACTTACCAGGAATAGAGAAGATTTTATCTTAATTGTCGATTGTTCTTCAGAATTTCCAGTTGTCAGACAAGTAAAGGACACTTCAGTTGGTCCATGGCAGATACATTGAGGGCCATATTCAGTGTGTGCTGTGCACCTGAAGAAATTCTTCTCAACAACGGGATGCAGTATAGGGGCAGATCTTTCAGGGATCTCAATGTAACATTGTGTATGAACTATGTGATATCCTCATTACATTACCCCAGATCTGACAGTTTTGCTGAGTGAATGGTCCATCCTGACCAGTAGGAAAATGAATCAAGATTTTGGTGTTGCCATGTTATATCTCAGAGCTACACCACTGAATATGGAGTTACCAACACCAGAGAGTTCACGCTCGGAAACCAAGTGAGAAAGATGCTTCCCAAGAACTAGGAAGGACAAAGATAGTAATGAAAATAAAGTATTGCAAATGTTGGAAATCTCAAATGAGCATAGAAAATGCTGTAGAAACCCAATAGGTCTGGCCGCATCTGTGGAGAGAGAAACAGAGTTGACATTTTGAGTTACCATGAAGGAAGTGCATGACCAGTCTGCATTACATACTGGAACTATTTACGTAGCACTAACAGTCTGAGTCACATACCCTGCAAGGGGAACATAGTTACATGCAGAGATATTCAGAATGCACTGTTAGCCTAGGTCTAATGAAGTCACAATACCCAACAAAACAACACTGGGCAGGAACAGAAACCATTTAAGGGAAGGCACCAATTATTCACAATAGACATGAATCAGCACAACCAGGCGATGACAATGTGACTGAACAGCAGATATACCAATCATCATGCTGACTAAACAGCCAAAGTGAAATCCACAGCTCAAGGAGGTAACACTGTCACAAGACCTATTGGTCAGTGCATTGAGTGTAGGAGTTGGGAGGTCATGTTGCGGCTGTACAGGACATTGGTTCGGCCACTTCAGGAATACTGTGTGCAATTCTGGTCTCCCTGCTATAGGAAGGATGTTGTGAAACTTGAAAGAGTTCAGAAAAGATTTACAAGGATGTTGCCAGGTTGGAGGGTTTGAGTTATAGGGAGAGGCTGAATAGGCTGCGGCTATTTTCCCTTAAGTATCAGAGGCTGAGGGGTGATCTTTTAGAGGTTTATAAAATCATGAAGGGCATGGATAGAGTGAATAGACGAAGTCTTTTCCCCAAGATAAGGGAGTCCAAAACTAGAGGCCATAGGTTTAAGTTGAGAGGAGAATGATTTAAAAGAGACCCAAGGGACAACTTTTTCACGCAGAGGGTGGTGCTTGTAGGAAATGAGCTGCCAGAGGAAGTGGTGGGGGCTGGTACAATTATAACATTTAAAAGTTATCTGGATGGGTATATGAGAAAGAAGGATTTAGAGGGATATGGGCCAAATGCTGGCAAATGGGACTAGTTTATTCTAGGATATCTGGTTGGCATGGACAAGTTGGACCGAAGGGTCTGTTTCCGCGCTTTACAGCTCTGTGACTCTATAAGAGTTGGAAGAGTGCACACACCACCAGCACTACGCTACACCAACAATATGTAAACTGTTAGACTTCTTTAATATAGATTTTACAACTTTTACCTCTGTACTTGTGCATTTTGTAATCACTACCTTTGTATAGCTAATTTTTCTACTATTCAACATTTCTATGTTTTCACCTTTAATGCATTTGATTTAACTTTTGGGAAAAGCATGGGAATGGTGTAGTATGGATGTATGAGCAGTGTTCCCTACACAGATGGATCAGGGGTAAGGACATCATCACTGTCCAGTATCACTGCAGCACCCAAGGGTAAGGATGTGGCTAGAGATTATTCTATACTGGATGTCCTAGTTTAATTCTAAATAACCTCAAAAGAGATCTTCAGGTAAACAGAATTGATCAGGTTTTGTAGCTCATTTGTATCCAATATAGATTGTGTAAACAGTCACTCACTCACTCATTGTTGCAATGTAAAGGATCCATGACTGTATGATTTGCTTATGAGACACAACACAGATCATCCCAGGAACTGGTACAATCTGACAATATTGAGCATTCAGACAAAGTTGTGGCAGGATGCAGCCATGGTAAGATGCTTCTTAAATAAAGTCAATATTTTCCTTACCTGAACAGATTCTTTAGCAGCACAATAAACACATTGTCATCTTATTTCAGTGGTGGAAAATTTCAGCGAGTCATACAGTCCTTAAGCCCATTGAGTTTGCACAGACCTATTGACAGTCATCCCACTTTCCAGCACTTGGCCCATAGCCTTGAATGTTGTGACATTTTAAGGGCTGGTCCTCATACTTTTTAAAGGTAGTGAGATTTCCTTCCCTCCCGTTCAGGTCAATAAACAATATCCTTCAAATTTGAGTTTAACCATGTGAACAACATACAGTAATGTCCGGATCCTCTGTAAAATGCCAATTTTTATTGTTAGTTGTTTCAGTGAGCATCAGTTGGAAATCTTTTAATTGATAGGTACTTTTAATAATGCTAATGATATCGGTAATGATTTCAGTTTTATAATCAGAGTATCAGTTTGAGCACTGTGCAAACTGAGAAGTCTCCAAATCAAGTCAATGTACCGATTCATAATGAGGAATAATGAATGGCAAAGTATAAATGTGATTGACTCAAATGTTTTGATTGGCACACCATTGTATAACATTGGGTGAGGGTGAATAATTGGGAAGGGCAGGATTTCATGGTGCTCAGCTACATTATTTCCCACTGAGGTTATCATGAAAGACTCTCCTTTTCAACCTCTCCCATCACCTGCGGTGTGATGATCCTCTGGTTAAAACAGCACCAGCCTCTCTCTCTAATGAGGTCCTATGGTCCTCTATTTCTGTGAATCCTGTTAACTGTGATTCTCCTTTAACAGATCGAGAGATAAACATTACATTGCTCCCTGAAGTGCTGGAGGTTAACAGAAGATATAGTCTGGAGTGCATTGGACCAAGAGTCTATCCAAACAACAAACTCATTCTCACATGGATGAGAGGGAGTGAGATTGTTCAGAGAAGTTCTACAGAAGAACCAGGTCTTCCGGATGAAGATAACAGGTTGAGAAATGTCTTCAATTTCACCGCAAGTCTGTCAGATGATGGACAGGAGTACACCTGCTTGGCTGAAGTGGACTTGGGCTCTAACACCACAATGTCAATTACAAACTCCTCTGTCACTCTGCAAACCTACTGTAAGTTCCAATTGCACAGGGTTTGTGGATTTGTCTCAATGTTGTAAATACAGCAATAAGGGGCTTGTATCATTAAAGTTTAGGATCACACTGAAATCTCCTGTTTTGAAAGAAGATGCTGATATTTTAAAACTAAAAACACTGGATATACAGGTCTGAAAAGCAGATCAGAAATTTCATGGACCTGAAATATTAACTGTGTTTTACTCTCCTGAAATTCTTCAGTTGCTGAGTATTTCAAATATTTACATTTTTTAAAAACTTTTAAATTTCAGGACCTGCAATATCTTGATTTTTTTAATAGGAAAGAAAAATCACTTTCAATTCAGGGGGAGAAGTGTTAGATCTCATATTTTCCAATGAGAGTCCGAGTCCGGTGGGATGTATCAGGTAACCTTTATTGCAGCTTTGTTTTTCAGTATAGCTTCATTTCTCAGAGTAATAAGGCACACAAAAAGCTTCTGAATGTCATAACTTATACACTTCAAGCTCAGAGTGCACACATCTGGTTGCCCCCATCCTTTGTTTACGATTGGTCAGCAATGCTGAGTTATCCCTTTGTAAACGGCTCTCTGATACAATGTCTTAAATCAGCAATTTCAATGTATTTCCAATTAAGCTAATCATAATGACAAAGAGATGAACAGGCTTGTGGTCCACCCCTGGTCCTTCATGATGTTTTCCAGACTTTTATCTCCCTTCTTGAGGCTTTTCACAATGAATACTGTATTCAAGTAACATTTGTCAGCTTCACCATGTTAACTGCTAATTAATTGGATACTTGCCAATTACTGCAGGACCTTTTAAATTCCTCATTACAGGAAATACAAACAAATATTGATTTTTGATCAGTTCCAACAAAGGCATGTGGTTACACCTAATGTTAGAATTCTTTAGCTAACGAGTTGTGTCTTAATGTGTTCATTCAATCCACACTCCAATGTCTGCTAATCTCTGTATCTATGATTCATTTTTCCCTGTAATGATAAGGAGGTCTGCTTTTACTGCCTGAAATTGGTTTAAATCTTTTCCTCTAATTCCTCTAAACTATAGATCAACCTATAGGTTGATCCATAACTATTTTGGAATGTATATTTATGATTATGTGAAGGAGCCTAAGTAAAACCTTTTGTTTCAGAGACAGTAGAAACTGCAGATGCTGGAGAATCTGAGATAACAAGGTGTAGAGCTGGATGAACACAGCAGGCCAAGCAGCATCAGAGGAGCAGGAAAGCTGACGTTTTGGGCCTAGACATTTCTTCAGAAAGTCTTATAAAGCAACAAATGACAATTAAGAATGTTCTTAACAGAACAATGAATATGTTGTAAGCAAAAACAAAGACTATACACAAGAAAATACTTGCAAACAGTCAGCAGCAGAAACCCAACCAAAAATACATCAAAATACTTTCTTTTTAATTCAGTTGGAGACATGGGTGTCGCTGGCTGGCCAGCATTTATTGCCCATCCCTGGTTGCCCTTGAGAAACTGCCTTCTTGAACCGCTGCAGTCCATTTGTATGGGTTGACCCATGATGCACTTAGGGAGGGAATACCAGGTTTTTGACCCAGTGACACTGAAGGAATAGCGAGATATTTCGAAGTCAGGATGATGAATGGTTTGGAGGGGAAGTTGAAGGTGATGGTGTTCCCATGTGTCTGCTTTCTGAAAAACACTTTCTGCCGCCATGTTCTTTTCTCATCACAGGAACACTGGGAAATCCATCTCGGAAAACCATTCAAAATAATACAGTTCATGATATATGATGGCCTCCTATGTAATTGAAATATCTCTGATAAAGTTCCTAAGTCCATCTTTTACAGACTTATCCAATTCTTCAGCCACAGCCGCACTTCCTCACACAACAATCCCTCTTGCAATAGACTCACCATAAGTAATCCACAGACAGTTCAATTTAGCTATATCATTGTCAGTGTCCTTCAGGATAACTTTTGTGTATGTCAGAGATTTCAGATGTCTATTCAAGGTCCTCTTTGTTAAATAAATTCAAGCCTTCCTTGGGGAAAATTATAAACAAGTAGAGCAACAGTTTGCTGCATTGGTGGGATCATTGTGGAGTTTTGCAGGTTAACAGGATCCAGATTGAAATCCCACATTCCAGGTGGCCCAAACCTCTGCAGCAAACTCTCATTAGAAAGAAGCAGAGAGTCAGTTCTGGGCAATTTTGCACAATGGCAGAAACCTGGGCACAGAATTATTTCACACATCGCACACGTTCAAAGCATTTAAATTAAATCAAGATATTATTGCTTTTTAACAAAATTAACTGAAAGTGGCTTTTCTCCTAATTTCAAATCGTTTTCTTTTACAGATAAACCAATAATTACAGCTCTATTAGCAAATAACAAAAGTATCACCGAGTCTCCAGTCTATTTCAGCCAAGGTGACACTATTATATTACAATGTGACAGCCAAGGAAATCCACAGCCAACAGTGAAATGGGAAAAGCCCAAACAAAGCAATATTGTGATTAATCCTCCAGGAGTCCTCCGTATTTCTGATGCTACAATCAAAAATACTGGAGTATATAAATGTTCAGCTGTTAATCAACTTGGAGCTGAAGAGAAGATCATGGACGTCAGAATCCAAAGTGAGTCAATAATCTCAAAGATAATTCATTAAATTATTTAACTTCACTGTAAAACCCATGGTGTAAATCTCTACTTCAGAGAAAAAAAACCTGACGTTTTGGCCTCTCTAACACCAGAGATGAAAGATCAGACAAAACCTTTTCTCAGGTCACTTTTGTTTCATTCCAACTACCAACATATTCAAAAGTTCATCCTCTCACAACTCCACTTACACAGTAGGGAAGAAAAAGTCCATGTACTGCTAGGAAGAAATGAATAGTTGCAGGCCTTTGTGGGAACGTTTGGAAAAGTGGCTGGAAGCTTGATCATAGAGAGGACTTTCGTAGACAGACTGAGAGATTTCAGGAAGTGAGAGAAAGTGAAAGAATTCCTAACCAAGTACAAACAGACCACGATATTACTAAGTGAGAAAGCACTGAAACAGGAGCAGCAATTAGTTATGTACA
>NC_063369.1:1520505-1521350 GCF_021869965.1 Rhincodon typus
TGAAACAGGAGCAGCAATTAGTTATGTACATCTTCATTAGACTGACTTCATTTTGCGTGACAGTGCAGTCATGGACAGGCAGTGCTTCTGTTCACATGCTGCCATTCTGAGACCACCAGGCTGCCTAATCTGACAGCTCTACACACTGCCTTTCTCCATTTACATTCAAAGCTTGGACTGAAAACAGGGGAGCAAGTGAATAAGAGAAACATGACTGCTTTTGACATGAAGGCATCATTTGATCAAATATGATATCAAGTGATTCCGTGGTAGAATATTGTTCACTTGCCTGGGTGAGTGAGCTCCAACAAAACTCAAGAAGATCAACACCATTTGGGAGAGTGGATGCATTTGATTGCAAAGCCATCCACCACCTTCAACAACCATTCCCTCCATCACTGATGCTCAGTCACAGCACACAAGACGCACCACAGAAATTCACCAAGGCTCTTTCCAAGCCCATGATCACCCCCTTCTAGAAGGATAAGGGCAGCAGATACATGAGAACCACCATCCCCTGCAAATTCCTCTCCAAACGACACACCAACTTCACTTCGAAATATATCGCCATTCCTTCAATGTTGATCGGTTAAACTCCTGGAATTCCCTCTGTAACGGAAAAACACTGGGCGGGAACACTTCAGTGACTTCCTCAACCAGGGCTCTGTCGTCAATCTGAGTGTCTTTGACTGCATCCCACAGCATGCTACACACCATGATTTCAGCAATACCCCAGCCGTGCACACAGTAGAGAGAGGTGCCCGCCAGCTTAAGAACAACAGGACTGCTGGAGCAGATGGTAACCCCCCGCTGAGGCATTGAAGTGCAGGGGTAAAGAGTTCTTG
>NC_063369.1:1551350-1573784 GCF_021869965.1 Rhincodon typus
CTGCTCTGTAACTGGTACATTGGGTACAAGTGGCTCAGAGCGACAGTCTCTTTGTGTGTCGAAGTACCTTCCTCCTGCTCTGTGTTTGTCCCATGTGCCTGGGTAATAACTCCAAAGGGTTGGGGGACAGTTGTCACTGTGAATCCACACACGGCCACTCCATGGAGCAGAGTATTGGCAGATCAGTGAGTACAGCACACGTCACTGGGCTTCACTTCTCCGTGAGGGGTGGAGGGGGGGAGCAGCAAAAATACAGTGAGAAAATACAGGGAGGACGTTCTGCAAACGCAGCAGCTCAATCAGTGTCTCGGCGATCGTGCTGATGAATGTTTAGGGTTGAATTCTGAAAGAAGGAGAGGACATTTAATCGTGCTATTAGCAATGTAAGAGATAGAGAGGAATTATCAATTCTGGAAATTCAAACCAGCTTAAAAGAAATGCTGTTATCAATTTGTTTGGAACATCACATTGAATTTAGTTACCTATTTGTCGTTCCTGCAGAATTTAAACAGGAATAGACAGGGAGTTGAGGGCAGGCTGCCGAGGAGTGGCATGTAGTATGGGAGGAATGAAAGAAAGTGAAGAACAGAATATGGAAAACAGCCAGGAAAGAGCTGAATAAAACACACTGGACATTTCATTGAAATTTACCCCTTGTTTATAATCTACAGATTTTGGAAATGTTCAGACAAGTTGCAATTAATATATGTCCCAGGATTGTTGGTGATTTGTGTATCTTTTCTTTCTATGTTCTCATAGATTTAAGAACGATAAAACTACTGATCTCAGGAATAGCGGTAGTATTGATCATTGTTGCAGTGACCGTCTTGTGGTTGAAATGCAATGCCCATAAAAGCGGAAAATATAATGTACAGAATTCAAAACCCAACAACAATGCACAGATCCCCAATGGGCATGATCATCAGGAAGATGTTCCTTTTGGAGGAACGTCATCCATAACTTGGTAACACAACAACAATTACAAACTGGTATGATATATGTTCTGCAAACACCAACTCAATCAGTGTCTCGGGGGAAAATGCTGATAAATGTTTAGGGCTGAAATGTTAGAAATGAAGAAAATCTTTAATTGTGTTGGAAGCAAAATTCTGGGACCTACTTAAAAGATGAAAGAATGTCATCATATGATGGAGAATCCTTCTGTCAACAACAAGAACATGCATTTTTCTTGAACCTTTAATGTAATAGACATCCCAAGATGTGTCACAGAAACCGCAAGACCATAAGACGTAGAAGAAGAATTAGATTATCCTGCTATTACGTCTGGTGCACCTTTTGATCATGGCTGATATTTCTCAAATCCATTCTCCTGCCTTCTCCCCCTAAGCTTTGATCCCATTACCAATCAAGAACCAAATATCTCTGTCTTAAAGACGCATTCAATGACTTGGCCTCTACAGCCCTCTGTGACAATGAGTTCCACAGATTAACCGCCCTCATTTGATTTGTAAAGGGTCATCCCTTCAATCTGAGTCTATGGTCTCAGATCCAGGTCTCTCCTACTAATGGAAACATCTTCTCCACCTCCTGTATCCAGGCCTGTCAGTGTTGTGTACATTTCAATCAGATCCCCCTCAGCCTTCTAAACACCATTGCATACTCAAACACTCTTCATATGACAAATCCTTCATCCCAGGGATCTTTCTTGTAAACCTCCTCTGGAGCCCCTCAAATGTGATCACATCTTTCTTTAGATATATGGGGCCCAAAACTGTTCACAATATTGCAAATGCAATCTGACCAGAGACATATGAGCATCAGTATACATCCCTGCTTTTGTATCCTAGCTCTCTTGGCATGAATGCTAACATTGCATTTGCCTTCCTAACCACCAACTGAACCTGCATGCTAACCTTAAGAGAATCCTGAACTAGGACTCCCAAGTCTTTATCCTTCCTACCAAAGTGCATAATCTCGCACTTTCCTACATCATATTCCATCTGTCATTTTTTTGCCCACTCTCCTAACCTGTCCAAGTCCTTCTGCAGCCTCCCTACTTCCTAAACATGACCTGTCCCTCCACCTACGAAGCAATGATAAATAATGTGTAACATATTATTGTAGGAGTTCGATCTCAAAGCAGAGATGGATGGATGTTGGTCATTTCTTTGACTTTCTGACCTTAAATCAAAATCAATGTGCAACCTAAATATCTTAGTCTCACCATAACATCTGATCATTGTAGAATGCCTGCAGGAACCCCTGTTGTGTTAATGGGTAAAATGCTTACAGTCTTGTATTTATGAAAAGCAGTTCAAATACATTAAGGCAATTAGTTTAGTTTTAATCTCAGAACAGAAGGTTCAATGGTTTAGTTTCGAACATAACAGAGTCCTTCTCAGGAAATAGAATAATTTCTTCAAGGAGCAAAATTAAGTCAGTTCAGGGGAACCAGTCACCTTAGCCACTGTGGTTTCTAGTTTGTAGAGCTTCCAAACCAGGAGACTTTGAATTGAACTCTTCAAGTTGAAATTGACAAAGTTTTGGCATCAGAATTATGGCAGGTTCATTGCGGTGGACTTGGACTGGAATTGGAAAAATAGACACAACTGTTCCCTCGGTCACTGCTTCAGAATTCAGATCGGTCTTCCTGGGAGTCAACCCAAGGAAAGCAACAGTCCTGGACAGTGTCCCCAGTCGAGCACTCAGATCCTGTGCAGGGTATTCACCGACATCTTCAACCTCTCCCTCCTACAAGCCAAAGTCGCCACCTGCTTCAAGAAGACCATCATCATCCCCGTACCCAATAAAACACATGCAATGTGCGTTAATGACTACCGCCCACTGGCTCTGACTTCAATCATCATGAAGTGCTTCGAGATGCTGGTCATGGCCCACATCAACTCCAGTCTCCCAACCTGCCTCAATCCCCTACAGTTTGCCTCGCGACATAACAGGTCCACAGAGGATGCCATATCCCCTGCACTCATCCCTGGAATATCTGGATAACAAAGACACATACATCAGACTTCTGCTCATTGACTACAGCTCCGCCTTCAACACCATTATCCTGTCCAGACTGATCTCAAAACTCTGTGACCTTGGTCTCGGTTCCACCCTCTGAAACTGGGTCCTCAGCTTTCTGACCCACAGACCCCAATCAGTGAGGATAAGTAACTGCTCCTCCTCCACAATAACACTCAACACTGGAGACCCCTGAAGGATATGTCCTCAGCCCCCTACTGTACTCCCTTTACGCCTATGACTGTGTTGCCAAATTCCGAACAAATGCCATCTACAAGTTTGCTGACAACACCACCATGGTGGGACAGATATCAGACAACAATGAGTCAGAGTACAGAAAGGAGATAGAGGGCTTGGTGACCTGGTGAAATGATAACAACCTCCCTCAAAAGAAAATTAAAGAACTGATAACTGACTTCAGAAATGAAGGAGGAGAACATGCCCCCACCTACATCAATGGAGTGGAAGCTGAGAGGGTGAAGTGCATCAAGTTCCTCAGGGTGACGATAACCGATGACTTCTCCTGGGCTTCCCACGTTGATGTGACAGTCAAGAAGGCACAACAACGCCCCTTCTTCCTCCGGCAGCTCAGGAAATTGGCCATGTCCATTAGGTCTCTCACCAACTTTTACAGATGCACCATTGAAAGCATACTGCCTGGGTGCATAACAGCCTGATATGGCAACTGCTCTGCCCAGGACCATAAGAAACTGCAGAAGGTGGTGTGCACAGCCCAGACCATCACAGAAGCCAACTTCCCATTCATGGGCTCCATTTACATCGCTCACTGCCATGGAAAGGCTGCCAACATCATCAAAGATCCATGCTATCCTGGTAATGCTCTCCTACAACCTCTTCCATCAGGCAGAAGGTACAGAAGCTTGAACACACGCAGCAGCACATTCGGGAACAGCTTCTTCCCTGCTGTTATTAGACTGATGAATGGACTCTTTAACTTCAAATAATGCTGATCCTGTTAATGTTGATCTTGTCTCGCATACGTCCAGTATGGTGTAACATATAGGCCTTACTCTGACAAGCTTTTCTTCACCCTATAATCTGTATGTCCTCGCTTACTATGATCTACCTGTACTGCTCATAAACAAAGCTTTTCACTGAACTTGGGTACACATGACAATAAATCAAACCAAATCAAATATTCTCAACAGTCTAAGGAGAACAAACTGGAAAGTCAGTTAAGTAAAAATTTTAAGATGATAGTGACACTTTTCTGGAATTGAGTCAGTTATATTTGTTCTTTTTTCTTTGTGCAACAAGTTTATGCTTTGTTGTTAAAGAACACCTGGAGCCTCATGTGACTAGGTTCCAGAGACTAATCTAAATGTTAAATAACTGCAAAATTAAACATATCATCTATGAAATTAGGTTTCATTCTGTGTTCTGACTTCCCCTGTAGTACATCAGCAGGGATCTTCACAAAATCATGAAAAATAATTTGCTACTGAGCCTCAGGCGACATTAGGAATGCTGACCAATGCTTGTTCAAAGAAGTAAGTTTAGGAAACTCTTAAGATATATGATTATTGGCAATATTTGGAAGGCCAAAGGCATTGTCTTTAGTTCCTGCTACATCTCTGTCCCCAAGCCACTTCCAATTGTTTTACTGGAAACTGCATGAGATGGATCTTTTGCAGCTTTAGGTTTGAATTTTCACTCAGTCAGAATGCTCCAAGCCATCTATAAATGTTGGGGCAGGAGCCACTTGTACGATTTGTTGCCATATGCCATATTGTTTACCCACCCCTGGAGTGAAAGTGTCAGCGGTCTTGGGGCTTTTCTACTGAGGCTGGTTAGGAAATTTCCCAACCTGAGTTACTGCTTCTGTAGCAAAGATCCATAGGTCCTGGTGCCATGTATGAACAAACCTGCACTTCCACCCACATACTGACAACATCACAAAGCTGACATTTTTCTCTTTTGTAATATTGCCAAAGTCTGCATCTGTCTAAGCTCACCTGCTGCTGAGCCTTCAATGACTTCTACACCTCACCACCACACTTAAGGCCGGCTTCCCATATTCATTCTTTGAAAACCTGATGTCAGTCTTTGTACTGCCATGTCTTTACTCATACCAAGTTCTGCTAACTCATCATCCCTGTGTTGACTAACCTACATTTGTTCCTGGTTAACCAATGCCTTGACTTTCAAATTATCATTCAGGTTTTCCAATCTGTTCATGAGCTCATTCTTTCCTATCTCTGTAACCTCCTGCAGTCCTATAATCCTCTGAGATATGTGTACTCCTCTAATTCTGGCTTCATGAGAATCTCCAACATTAATGGCTGCACCATTTATATTCAGTTGCCGAGGGTCTAAATTCTGGAATTCTCTTCCTGAACCTCTCTAGCACCCTTTCCTCCTCTAAGATGCTTCTTTTAAGCTACTTCCCTGACTAAGCTTTTGATTATCCAAACTGGCATCACTAAACAAAAGCAGAAGTTGCTGGAGAAACTCATCAGCCCTGGCAGCATCTGTGGAGAGAAAGCTAAGGTTTTCGGTCCAGTGACATTTCTTGATAACTGTCTAATAAATCTGGAACTCAGAGGTGGGGGAAAGGAATAAGTTTGACAGACAAAGTAATGCATGATTGTAAGCCAGGAAGAAGAAAAGCTGATAATGAGTCCATAAGTAGGTGAAAATGGGTTGGCTGTGCTGAAAGCAGCCCATGTCATGACAGGGTCTGGAGTGTGGGGTGAGTAAAGGACATGGAATGACATGTCCAGGTTCTAAAATTATTGAAGTTAATATTGAGTCCTGGAGGCTGCAGGGACCCCATGCAGAAAATAAGATGCTGTTCCTCCATCTCCTGCTGAGCCTTGCTGGAGCACTGCAGTAGTCCCGAGACAGCGATTTTGCCTGGGGAACACAGGTTGTGTTGAATTGGCAGGCAGCTGGCAGGTCAGGGTCGTTTTTACAGACAGAATGTAGGTGTTCCACAGAAAGGTCACCCAGTCTGTGTTTCGTCTTGCCATTGTGGAAAACCAAGTAGCGAACATAGTAGATCAGATTGAGTGAAGTGGAGGTAAATCGCTGCTTCACTTAGAAGGAGTGTCTGGGGCCTTGGATAATGAGGAGGTAAATAAGCAAATATTACACCTTCTGTGATTACATAGGAAAGTGTAATCTGAGGGGGTGTGGAGACATATTTGGGAGTGCAGAAGGAGTGAACCAAGGTGTCCCAAATGGAACAGCACCTGTGAAACGCTGACAAGGGAAGAGAGTGGAATATGTGTCTGGTGGTGGCATCCCACCGGAGGTGGCAGAAATAGTGGCTTATGGTCCTTTGATGCTGGTAGGATAGAAACTGAGGTCCGGGGCACCCTATTGGTCTTGTGAAAGAGAAGAGCAGGGGTGAAGGCGGAAGAACAGGAAATGTGTTGGATATGGCTAAGGGCCTTGTCAACTGCGATAGTAAGGAATCCTCGGTTGAGGAAAAAAGTGGACATTTCTGAGGCTCCCTGCAGAACAGATGTGACGGAGGAAGTTGGTGTGAGGATTTAATTCTTACAGTCCAGCTGACT
This sequence comes from Rhincodon typus, assembly GCF_021869965.1. NCBI lineage: Eukaryota > Metazoa > Chordata > Chondrichthyes > Orectolobiformes > Rhincodontidae > Rhincodon > Rhincodon typus. Next base: position 1,557,878 of record NC_063369.1, read on the forward strand.
GTAGGGGTCAATGGACTATCTATGTGTCTGTGTCAAATATTGCTTTCTAATGCTCCTTTGAAGCACCTTGTGACATTTATTATGTCAAAATCATGATATTAAATACAAGTTGTGGTTATTGATGCCAAGAGATGTGGATCCAAGCAGCTGAACTGATGGATGCCAAAGATAGGCTGTTTAAAATCAGGGACATGCAAAGGACCAGAATTGGAGCAGTACAGAACTCCAATAAATTTGCAGGGCTGAAGATGGTTACAAAAAGTACAAACAGTGGAAGAGATGAAATGGAGGAAAGAACTGAAAATATTTGAAAATGCCTGACTGGAGACTGATAGGTCAGCAAGCACAGGCATTGTGGGTAAATAGAATTGGTGTGTGTTAGGGTACGGAGAACAGAGTTTGATGAAATTAATTTCACACAGGGTGCAATTTATGAAATTGGCAAAGAGTCCAGTTGGAACAGTGGGTTTTGAAGGGAAAGGCGAGTTTCAAGATAACAAATGCGGGCATGTGGGTTTCAGAAGTCAATGGGTTGAGGCAGGGCTGGAGACACACAATATTATTGCAGTGGAAGTGGGTGGTCTGAGTGTTGGAAACATAATTGGGGTGAGAACTTCAACACAAGCTTATAGAGAAGGCTAATGTCAGGGGCAGGTTTGTTCAGCCTCAAAGACAGGACTGCAAGGGGAATGGAGTTGGTGGAAAGGGAATGGGGATTGTTACAGCAGCTTGCAACAATGGCTTTGATTTTCTGATATAATTAGTTGTAGGACATTCCTGCTCATCCCATACTGATTCTTTGAGAATCACCCATGCAAAGGTAGTGTTGAGTTTCCTCCTTGAACCAACTCAGCCTATCTGGTAAATGTGGTAATGATGTGAATAAACAATGGATTTCTTCATTATAAACATGTTGCTTTGAAACAAACCAACAACTTGTATTTTCACTAATATCTTCACAGGTGCAAGATACGGATGGTGTCTAATAATCAGCGTGATAATTGACATAGCCATCGTATTGACTATAATACTTATCAATAAGTTCAGCACTGCCAATAGAAGTGGCAGCTATAATGTCTGCAAGAGAAATCAACCTGTGGAAGATAGGTCTATGAATCCTACCAGGGATAACTGAATGGAAACAATGATGAACAAATTGAGACATCAACAGATTGTATCTAATTGTAAAATTATCACATTTAAAGATATTCTAGATATTTGGGAAGATTTTATGAATCCTTTATTTTGAAAGTCATTTCCTACAAGCTTATTTTTGTATTACTATTAATTGAAAGAAATACTGTAAATTCCTTGGGTACATATTGATTTATTAGCATCCATTTATAGTACAGCATGTTGTAGGACCACATGAAATAGGCCATTCAGCCCCTTGGGCCTGCTCTGCCATTCAATAGGATCATGTCTGATCTGACATTCCTCACATCCATTTACCGTCTGCCACAAACATTACATCAAACAGACAGGAAGGAAATTAGCCATCAGAATACATGAACATCAGCTAGCAGCAAAATGGCACGACGTACTCTCCTTAATATCGGTACATTCAGACAATGAAGGCCATCAGTTTAACTGGGACAAGGTAACCATAGTAGCCCAACCCAAACATAGACACGAATAGGAATTTTTAGAGGCACGGTTCTCCACCTGTAATGCAATCAACAAACATATAGAATTGGACCCCATATACAAACCCATACAGATCAAAACCGGAAATGACGCTACTCACCATAACAGACCGGACAGTATAAATTCCAAGCAGAGTAGAACAACACCGCTTCATCGGAAGCTCCACTGATGATGTTATTTAGCATGGTGACGAAACGTCTGAACAAAAACAAGCCAGCTCGGTGAGCAAGTCAACAACCTCACCAACAAGGTCTCTGCCCCACAGCTCTCTGTGGCAAGGAGTTCCAAAGACTCATAAGCCTCTGAGAGAAGAAATTCCTCCATATCTCAGTCTGACATTGGTACCCCTTCATTTGGAGGCTGTGCCCTCCAGCCCCAGACTCTCCCATGAGGGGAAACATTCTCTTGGCATTTTAGCTGTCAAGTTCTTTACGAATCCTATGTGTTTCAATGAGATTATCTCTCATTCTTCTAAACTTAAATGAATAGAGTCCCAATCTGTTTAATCTTTGTTCATAAGACAATCCCTCCATACTGTGGTCACCACATTATTGAGTAGGCAAGTGCTACTTGATGTGACAGAATCATTCTAGGTTTATGATTGATAAACTAGGATTTTTAGGCCTGAAACGTCAGCCTTCCTGCTCCTCTGATGCTGCTTGGCCAGCTGTGTTCATCCAGCTCTACACCTTGTTATCTCATTGTAAATAGTGAAACATGTCATTGTTATAAACCCTTGGGTTTTTGTTGAAAGCTCTCTAATTGTGTTAAAATACTGTATTTTAATTTAAAAAGTCAATTGAAAGTGTTGTGCAACTGTGCAAAATTTTACTTTCAAAAGGGATGTTACCATTTCTTCAAATACTAATGTAACACGTTTATTACTTATGCTGTTTTTTCTGGACACCATCATAGAGGCATTCATTGAAGATTATATGGTTACCTTAGTAATGGCCAAACTGAAAATAAATGTTTGTCTGGGGAGGGAGAGTTGTGCCTTATTTGGTTTCACTGTACAGAGAACAGTTAAAAATAATGTCCCTCAGTGAAAAACCTAAATTGTTTGCTTTTCTATATCTGACATGCAATAAATCAATTTGTTTTACATTTATACCTTGATCCACTACAGTGCCTTGCAGTCTGCCTTCTGTAAATACAGGGTGATTCACAGGTGTATATGCAATTAGAATTCTGTTTCGAGGTCTTGCTATTCTGAGCAGGTCATGAGCAGCACAGTACAGCACTTGTAGTCAAGTGCAAAGAACAAGCATTGCCAAGCTAGATAATTATTCTTTTCTGTCTACCAATCTAGTTGGCACCTGTGATTTCTAATCACCCTGTAGCATTATCAGCAAGAATGATGTGATATAGCTGTTTTAAGGATGCATTTTCAAATGAGGTCTTAGAAAATATACAGGTGGATAAATCTGTAGGACCTGATCTAATGTATCCCAGACATTGTGGGAAGTTACAGAGGAAATTATGGGACCTCTTGCAGAAATGCATGTATCATCTATAACTACAAGTGAGGTGCCAGATGGCTGGAGGGTAGCTAATGTTGTGCCTTTGTTTAAGAAGGGATGTGAGGAGAAGCCTGGGAACTACAGACCTGTGAATCTGACTTTGGTGGTGAGTACGTTGTTGGAAGTGATTCTGAAAGATAGGATTTGCAAGCATTTGAGAAGGCAAGGAATGATTAGGAATAGTCAGGATGGTTTTGTGGGAGGGAAATCATGTCTCAGTAACTTGATTGAGCTTTTGAGGAAGTAATCAAGACGATTGATGAGGGCAGGGTGGTAGGCATTGTTTACTTGGAATTTAGTAAAGCCTTTGACAAAGGTCCGCACGTAGACTATTTAGTAAAGTTATATCGCATGGGATTCAGGGTGAACTTACCAATTGGCTTAATGGTAAGAGACAGAGAACAATGGTCTGACTGGAAGCCTGTGTCCAGCTGTGACGATACTATGGCTTTTAGAGTTTATTCCATCCTGGGTTTTTTTGTGGAGAGAGATTAGGGGACAGGTAGTGAGCAGTCTCTGAGAAGATAAACAGCTCGTGAAGCCTTGGGTTTTTTTTTAAAAGTCAGGACAGTAGATACACACTGAATAAGTGTGGTCAAGCTTCCAACCACAGAACCAGGGATGTTAGGTTTAGTTTTTAGTAATTGTTGTCGGGGTCTTAAAGTGGCGGAAGCTTTTCTATGAACCTCTCTTGGTTACAGCCAAAAGCTGGAGATTCTTGGCCTGCTTCAAGCTGTAGGTGAGACAATCTGTTTTCCGAATTGGCCTTTTGCCAAGGGTGTGCTTATGGAATTACTATATTGAAACAGTTAATTAGTAGTAGTTACTGTATCGAGTATGCTGTTAAGTTTTCCAACAGAGTTAAGTTGTTGAATTTTAATGATGTGTTTGAATAAATTATGTTTTGCTTAACATCGAGTAGTTTGACTAATGCAAGTGCATACAGAACACAGCTCCTGACATATACCTTTAAAATGAGAAAAATTTAGAGACTAGGCTGCTTTCTTAATATATTTTGAGGGGGTCTGGTCTGGTCCATAGCACAGTGGGGTTCCACAGGGATCAGTGCTAGGTCCACTTTTGTTTGTCATTGATATAAATGATTCAGATGAGAACATAAAAAGCACGGTTAGTAAGTTTGAGGATGACCCCAAGATTGGTGGTATAGTGGACAGTGAAGAAGGTTATCTAAGATTACAAACAGATCTTGGTCAATTGGGTCAATGGGCTGAGGTGTGACCGATGGAGTTTCATTTGGATAAATGTGAAGTTTTGCATTTTGGTAAAACGAGCAAGGGCAGGACTTATACAATTAAAAGTAGGGTCTTGGGTAGTGTTGTAGAACAGAGAGACCTAGGGGTTCAGATAATAATTATTTGACGTTTGCGTCACATATAGACAGGGTGTTTATGAAGGCATTTAGCATGCTTGCCTTCATTGCTCAGACCTTCGATTATAGGAGTTGGGGAAGTTATGTTGAGGTTGTACAGGACACTGGTGAGGCCTCTTCTGGAGCACTGTGTCCAGTTCTGGTCACCCAATTATAGGAAAGATTTCATTAAGCTAGAGAGGATTCAGAAGAGATTTACCAGGAAGTTACCTGAAATGGAGAGTTTGAGTTATAAGCAGAGGCTGGATGGGCTGGGAATTTTCTCACTGGAGCATAGGTTGAGGGGGTGACCTTACAGAGATTTATAAAAGCATAAGGGTGTAGATGAGGTGAATGGCAGGTGTCTTTTCCCGAGGGTGGGGGATTTCAAGACTGGGGGCATATTTTTAAGGTGAGAGGAGAAAGATTTAAAAAAGACATGAGGGGAAAGTTTTTACATGGAGAGTGGCTTGTGTGTGAAATGAACTTCCAGGGAACATGGTGGAGTGGATACAGTTACAATGTTTAAAAGACATTTGGATAAGTACATGAATAAGAAAAGTTCGGAGGGATATGGGCCAAGCATGGGCAGGTGGGCCTAGTTTCATTTGCGATTATGGTCAGCATGACCTGGTTGGACCGAAGGGTCTGTTTCCATGCTGTATGACTCCATGTCTCTAAATAAATTTGTGTACATTTAAATATACAGAATTTTTAAAATGTAAGGGAGAAGAAAGAAAATGTTTAATATTCAAGGCATAGTAGACCTTTCATTATTAAGCTGCACTGTATTAATATTGTATTATTGTATCCCAGGCTGATGAGTGAGCCAAGGGAGGAAATAACCGGGGCACTGGCAATAATTTTTAATTCATCTATAAGAAAGGTGCCAGAGGACCAGAGGACAGCCAAAGTGGTACTCTTATTCAGAAAAAAGAACAAGGGATAATCCAGGAAACTACAGGCCAGTCAGCCTAACCTCAGGGGTGGAAAAAACTATTGGAAGCAATTCATAGTGACAGAATGAATCTGCGCAAAGAGAAGTGGGAATTAACGAAGAGCAATTACCATGGTTTTGTTAATGGGAGGGTCACGTCTGACCAACCGGACTGAATTTTTCAAAGAGTGACCAGGTGTATAGGTGAGGGCAATGCTTTTGATGTAGGTTATTTGGACTTCAGCAAGGGTCTTTTGACAAGTTCCCATATAGGAAACTGATAGCAAAGGCAAGAGTGTCAAGAAACAAAGGGTGATGGGTGGGTGGAGGGGAGGGGATTGGTGGCAGGGGCGGGTGTGTGATGGTAGCCTTTGGCCAGTGGGGACCCACAAGGATCAGTGATGAGTGCTTGCATTCTGTGGTTTATATAAATGATTTAGACTTAATTGCAGGAATGTTGGTTAGTATGTTTGTGAATGATCTGAAAATTGGTGAGGTGATGGTTAAGAAAGCATATGGGTTACTTGCCTTTATCAGCTGAAGTATAGACTTTAAGAGCAGGGAGGTGATTCTAGAACATGTAAAATATTGGTTAGGCCAAAGATATTGTGTTCAGTTCTGGAATCCTCATTACAGGGGGGATGGGATTGCACTGGAGACAGTGCAATGGAGATTTGCCAGGATGCTATCTGAGCTAGGAAGTTTTAGTTACGCAGAGAGATCGGACAGATTCACCGTGATTTAAGACATGGAAGCTAGGGAAGTAAGTAATGATTCCTTGAAAAGAGTCCACATTACAGAGAAAGAGGTGCTAGATGTCTTAAGATGCATAAAGGTAGATAAATCCTGATCAAGTATATCCAAGGACATTGTTGGAAGCTGGGGGAAATTGTGGACCCCTAGCAGAGATATTTGTATCATCGACAGCCAGTGAGGTGCTGGAAAACTGAAGGGTGGCTAATGTTATGCAATTATTTAAGTAAGGCTGCAAGGGGAAGCCTGGGATCTATAGACCAGTAAGTCTGATGTCAGTGATGGGTAATTTGTTGGAGGAGATTCTGAGGGACAGGATTTACATGCATTTGGAAAGGCAAGGACTGATTAGGGATAGTGAATGTGGCTTTGTTCATGGGAAATCATGTCTCACAAATTTGATTGAGTTTTTTTGAAGAGGTGACCAAGAAGATAGATGGGGTGGAAAGGTAGACATTGTCTACATGGGCTTTAACAAGAACCTTCAACAAGGTTCCACCTGGTAGACTGGTTAGCAAGGTTAGAGCATGTGGGATCCAGGGAGAGCTAGCCAACTGGATACAAAATTGGCTTGACAGCTGGAGACAGAGGATAGTGGTGAGGGTCATTGTTCAGACTGAAAGCCTGTGACTGGAGGTGTGCTGAAGGTGCTGGGTCCACTGTTGTTTATCATTTATACAAATAATCTGGATGTGAATATAGGAGTCATGGTTAGGAAGTTTGCAGATGACACCAAAATTGGTGGTGTTTTTTTTTCTTTATTCATTCACAGGATGAGGGTGTTGCTGGCTAGGCAACATTTATTGCCCATCCCTAATTGCCCAGAGGGTAGTTAAGAATCAACCACATTGCTGTGGGTCTGGAGTCACATGTAGGCCAGACCAGGTAAGGATGGCAGTTTCCTTCCCTAAAGGACATTAGTGAACCAGATGGGTTTTTCCTGACAATGGATTCATGGTAATCATTAGGTTGTTAATTCCAGATATTTATTGAATTCAAATTCCACCATCTGCCATGGCAGGATTCAAACCAGGGTCCCCAGAACATTGTCTGGGTCTTTGGGTTAACAGTCCAGCGATGATACCACTAGGCCATCACCTCTGCTTGAACAGTGGTGTAGTGGACAGGGAAGAAGGTTTCTAAGATTACAATGGGATCTTGATCAATTGGGCCAGTGGGCTGAGGAATGGCAGATGGAGTTTAATTTAGATAAATGTGAGGTATTGCATTTTGGAAAGATAAACCAGGGCACGACCTGCACAGTTCATGGTTGGGCCCTGGAGAGTATTGTCAAACAGAAAGACCTAAGGGTTCAGGTACATAGTTCCTTGGAAGTAGTGTCACAGATGAACAGGGTGGTGAAGAAGGTGTTTGGCACGTTTGCCTTCATTGGCCAGAGCATTGAGTACAGGAGTTGGGATGTCATGTTGCAGCTGTGCAAGGCATTGATAAGGCCACATCTGGAGTACTGCGTACAATTCTGGTCACTCTGCTATAGGAAGGATATTATTAAACTTGAGAGGGTGCAAAAAAAATTTACAAGGATGTTGCTGGATTGGAGGGTTTCAGCAATAGGGAGAGGCTGAATGGGCTGGTACTTTTCTCCCTGGAGCTTCAGAGGCTGAGTGGTGACCTTATAGAGGTTTATAAAATCACGAGGGGCATGGATAGGGTAAATAGCCAAGGTCTTTTCCCCAGGGTAGGGGAGACTAAAACCAGAGGGCATAGGTTTAACGTGCAGGAGAAAAAATTTAAAAATGACCTGAGGAGCAATGTTATCATGCAGAGGGTGGTGCGTGTATGAAATGAGCTGCCAGAGGAAGTGGTGGAGGCTGGTACAATTACAACATGGAAAAGACATTTGGACAGGTACATGAGCAGGAAGGGTTTAGAGGATATGGGCCAAATACAGACAAATGGGATTAGTTCAGTTTAGGAAACCTGGTTGGCATGGAAGAGTTGGGCCAAAGGGCCTGTTTCCATGCTATATGATGCTATGCCTCTATGACATGAGATTATTTATCCTGGAGCAGAGGAGACTGAGGGGATCATGTTTGAGATGTATAAAATTATGGTAGGGATAGATTAGGTAGACAGGAAGAGGGATCAATGAGTAGGGGAGGATGTTAGGTTTAAGGTAAGGGTTAGGGGAATTTGAGGGGATGTGATGGGGATTTGAGGGGATGTGATGAAGATTTTTTTCACTCATAAGATAGTGGGAGTCTGGAACTCACTGCCTGTAAGGATGGCCAAGGTAGAAATACTCATAACATTTAACCTGCCTCACAGTGCCATGGACTTGGGTTTGATTCCATCCTTGGGCGACTATCTGTGTGGAGTTTGTACATTCTGCCACAGCTCAAAGATGTGCAGGCTAAGAGGATTGGCCATTCTAAATTGCCCATAGTGTCCAGGGATGTGCAGGTTAGGTGGATTAGCCATGGGAGATGCAGAGTTAAAGGGATAGGATGGGGGGGGGGGGGGGAGGTGTAGGTCTGGGTAAGATGCCCTTCGGAGGGTCAGTGTGGACTTGATGGCCTGAATTGCCTGCTCCTACACTGTAGGGATTCTATGACTATATGAAGTAGTTAGATGTGTACTTGCAATGCTAATGCATGCAAAGGTATGGGCCAACTACTAGAAAAAGGGATTAGAATAGTTAGGTGGATATTTTTGACTGGCACAAAGTTGATAGGCCAAAGGGCCTTTTATTGTTTTAAGCGCCTTAAGCCTGAAGAAAGTCAGTTTATTTCCTCTTTCCAGTTGCTGTTACCTGTAATTGATATACAAACCAGCGAAAGGATCTGAAGAAGAAGATTGAAAAGCAGTGTTCTGATCAGCAAAAGGGATCATTTCAGCCATTCTATCGATAGGGACCATTGAACTGCCTTTGCAATCTTTTCCTCTGCCCACAATACCCATAAGTTTTTTGTCTTTCTTTATGTATGTATGTGTGTTTAGAAGGAGAGTTTATAAGGAATGTTGGAGTGTTGGCTAGGTAGAGTTAAATGCCAATGGTTAATGGTTGTTTATCTTAGCTAGAATCTATTTATTTGTAATGAATAGTTATCCTTGTTAGATACAGAAACCTGATCTGTGCTTTCTCCCAATCTAAAAGACAGGCAGAGATAGTAGGAACTGCCGATGCTGGAGAATCTGAGATAACAAGGTGTAGAGCTGGATGAACACAGCAGGGCAAGCAGCATTAGAGGAGCAGGAAGGCTGACGTTTCAGGCCTAGACCCTTCTTCAGAAATGTGGGAGGGGAAGGGGGTTCTGAAATAAATAGGGAGAGAGGGGGAGGCGGATAGAAGATGGATAGAGGAGAAGATAGGTGGAGAGGAGACAGACAGGTCGAAGAGGCAGAGATGGAGCCAGTAAAGGTGAGTGTAGGTGGGGAGTTAGGGAGGAGATAGGTCAGTCCAGGGAAGATGGACAGGTCAAGGGGGCGGGATGAGGTTAGTAGGTAGGAGATGGGGGTGGGGCTTGAGGTGGGGGGAGGGGATAGGTGGGAGGAAGGACAGGTTAGGGAGGCGGGGATAAGCTGGGCTGGTTTTGGGATGCGGTCAGGGGAGGGGAGATTTTGAAGCTTGTGAAGTCCACATTGATACCATTGGGCTGCAAGGTTCCCAAGCGGAATATGAGGCGCTGTTCCTGCAACCTCACAACCAGCAGCTCCAGAGGAGACAATAGCACCCAGCTCTGCCGAGTCTTCACCATCCCCCCAGGCCTCCCCCTTACTGAGGACAAATGGACTACAATCAAGCCTACCCCAGCTCAAGCCTCCCTCTCCCAGAGCTGCAAAGGACCTCTCCTGTTTTTTATTCTTCGTAGGATCCACAACCTGAACTCACAATTCTACTCAGCTTTATTGGACACTAAAAACCGTAAGTACAGTAAACTTACTGGTGCCTACCACCCAAAACGGGCTTCCTCCACCTCCCAAAACCCCAGCCGTACCCAGGACCTTCCCCACAATGTGCCCGCCGCCATCGGCCATGAGGCCACTGTCGGAGCACCCACGGATGACGTCACATCCTCCACCGCCGGGTACACTACTTCCGGGACAGCGATCGCCATCAACATCGCTGCTGATGCCACCGCCTCCATTTCCGAGACCAACACCACAGACACTGAAGACGCGCCTACCTGTCACCACTGCTGCCACCGCCTACCCCGCTCCGCCAACCACCAACGCCGACGCAACCCCGCCAACGCCGACGCAACTCCGCCCACCGCCGACACCGGTGCAACTCCGCCCAACGCTGACGCCGATGCAACTCCGCCCTCCGCCCACCACCGACACCGACGTTGTTCCGCCCACCGCCTCCACAGCCAGCAGCTCCAGAGGAGACAGTAACACCCAGCCCTGCCGAGTCTTCACCATCCCCCCAGACCTCCCCCTTACTGAGGACGAACGGTCAGTCCTCAGTAAAGGGCTCACCTTTGTCCCCCTTCACCCACACATCAACGAATACCGGTCACGTTTGGACATACAGCAGTTTTTCCGCCGCCTCCGCCTCCACGCTTACTTCTTCAACCGTGAACCTAACCCTCACTCTACTGACCCCTTCTCCCGCCTCCAACACACCCCCTCCTCCTGGACACCACCCCAAGGCCTCCTACCCTCCCTCGACCTCTTCATCTCCAACTGCCGTCGTGACATCAATCGCCTCAACCTCTCCAACCCTCTCACCCACTCCAACCGCTCCCCTGCAGAACGTGCAGCCCTCCGCTCCCTCCGCTCCAATCCCAACCTCACCATAAAACCCGCGGACAAGGGAGGCGCAGTTGTAGTATGGCGCACTGACTTCTACATCGCCGAGGCCAGACGCCAACTCTCCAACACCTCCTCCTACCGCCCCCTTGATCATGACCCCACCCCCAAGCACCAAACCATCATCTCCCAAACCATCCACAACCTCATCACCTCAGGTGACCTCCCAACCACAGCCTCCAACCTCATCGTTCCCAACCCCGCACCACCCACTTCTATCTCCTTCCCAAAATCCACAAACCTGAATGCCCTGGTCGACCCATTGTCTCCGCCTGCTCCTTCCCCACCGAACTTATCTCCACCTATCTCGACTCCATTTTCTCCCCCTTGGTCCAGGAACTCCCCACCTACATCCGTGACACCACCCACACCCTCCACCTCCTCCAGAACTTCCAATTCTTCGGTCCCCAACACCTCATCTTTACCATGGACGTCCAGTCCCTATACACCTGCATTCCCCATACAGATGGCCTAAAGGCCCTCCGCTTCTTCCTGTCCCACAGGCCCGACCAGTCCCCCTCCACTGACACCCTCATCCGCTTAGCCGAACTCGTCCTCACCCTCAACAACTTCTCTTTCAATTCCTCCCACTTCCTACAGACAAAGGGGGTAGCCATGGGTACCTGCATGGGCCCAAGCTATGCCTGCCTCTTTGTAGGTTATGTGGAACAATCCCTCTTCCGTACCTACACTGGCCCTAAACCCCACTTCTTCCTCCATTACATTGATGATTGTATCGGTGCCGCCTCGTGCTCCCACGAGGAGTTTGAACAGTTCATCCACTTGACCAACACCTTCCACCCCAACCTTAAATTCACCTGGACCATCTCTAATACCTCTCTCACCTTCCTGGACCTCTCTGTCTCCATCTCAGGCAACCACCTAGAAACCGATATCCATTTCAAGCCCACTGACTCCCACAGCTACCTAGAATACACCTCCTCCCACACACCTTCCTGCAAAAATGCCATCGCCTATTCCCAATTCCTTCGCCTCCATCGCATCTGCTCCCAGGATGAGGCATTCCACTCCTGTACATCTCAGATGTCCTTGTTTTTCAAGGACCGCAACATCCCCCCATCAGTGGTCGAGAATGCCCTCGACCGTGTCTCCCGCATTTCCCGCAATTCATCCCTTACACCCCGTCCACGCAATAACAACCAAAACAGAATCCCCCTCGTCCTCACGTACCACCCCACCAACCTCCGGATCCAACGCATCATCCTCTGACACTTCCACCATCTGCAATCCGACCCCACCCCCAAAGACATTTTTCCCTCCCCACCCTTATCTGCCTTCCAGCGGGAGCACTCCCTCCGTGACTCCCTTGTCCGCTCCACACTCCCCTCCAGCCCCACCTCCCCCAGCACTTTTCCCTGCAACCGCAGGAAGTGCTACATCTGCCCCTACACCTCCACCCTCACCCCCATCCCAAGCCCCAAGAAGACTTTCCACATCAAGCAGATGTTCACCTGCACATCTGCTAATGTGGTACACTGCATCCGCTGTTCCCGTTGTGGCCTCCTCTACATCGGGGAAACCAAGCGGAGGCTTGGGGATCGCTTTGCAGAACATCTACGCTCGGTTCGCACTAAACAACTGCACCTCCCAATCGCAAACCATTTCAACTCCCCCTCCCATTCCGCAGACGACATGTCCATCCTGGGCCTCCTGCAGTGCCACAACGATGCTACCCGAAGGTTGCAGGAACAGCAACTCATATTCCGCTTGGGAACCCTGCAGCCTAATGGTATCAATGTGGACTTCACAAGCTTCAAAATCTCCCCTCCCCCAGCGCATCCCAAAACCAGCCCAGCTTGTCCCCGTCTCCCTAACCTGTCCTTCCTCCCACCTATCCCCTCCTCCCATCTCAAGCCCCACCCCCATCTCCTACCTATAAACCTTGTCCCGCCCCCTTGACCTGTCCATCCTCCCTGGACTGACCTATCTCCTCCCTAACTCCCTACCTACACTCACCTTTACTTGCTCCATCCCCGCCTCTTTGACCTGTCTGTCTCCTCTCCACCTATCTTCTCCTCTATCCATCTTCTATCCGCATCCCCCTCTCTCCCTATTTATTTCAGAACCCCTTTCCCCTCCCCCATTTCTGATGAAGGGTCTAGGCCCGAAACATCAGCCTTCCTGCTCCTCTGATGCTGCTTGGCCTGCTGTGTTCTTCCAGCTCTACACCTTGTTATCTCTAAAAGACAGGCAAATTGGAGAACTTTGCCTAATTTTTAAAGTATCTTTAACTTTTGTGACAACTCTGGGAATAGAGGGTCTTGACTTCCAGTTTGTGATCCTCATGAGGTGTAACATATGACCCTTCATCCCGCATGTCAAACAATATATATTCCTAAAAAGGCCTAGCACATTTTCGCTCTTTCCGCCATTAAAATGTGTATGTATATACTATATGGAGATTTATGGCTGATCTGATTTTATATGGACATATGGCTGAGATGTTATTATATGTATTTCCACCACCATTTACTGGAGAAGCGCTCCCTGATATCACCCCCAACAACTTTATTTTTGTTTACAACTCCCTCAGCAACGAAAGTAGTTTCTATCAACATGTAATGGTCATAATTATTTCAATTAGATCACTGCTTAATCTTCTAAACAGAAGGGAATACAAACCAAATTTCTGCAATTTTATAATTTAATCATCAGAGACCTGGTATCATTCTGGTACACTCCAAATTTCAGTATATTCTTGAAGATAAATAGTGCCCAGAACTGAACTCAGTAGAGTGCTCAAAACAAAATTTGACTCAACTTCCATTCCAGCTTCCTTGAAATTAAGGCCAACACTCCAGGAGCCTTTTAAATTATTTTTCGTCCCTATCCATGAGTTTCATTTAATTCTAAGACTCCTAAATCTCCCTGCTCCTTCACAGTGTCAGGCTTTTCACCAGTTGGAAAATACTCCAATCCAACTTTCTTAATCCAAAGTCGATAACCTCGCACTTACCCACATTGTACTCCATCTGTCCCTGTTGTGCCCACTGACTTCATCTAATAATGTGTCTGTACCTTTCTGCTCCTGTCTATAGTTATTACCATGCATCTTAACTTAGGCTTATCAGTGACCTTCGATACATGACTTGCTGTTCCTTCATCAAATTAATCATAGTGAAGGAATGAGGACCAAACACGAGTCCCAGGGGAACGCCCACCAATCACAACTTGACAATTTAAATCAATTTCCAATACCCCTACTATCTGCCTCCTATTTTCAAAATAACTATCTGAATTCTGATGGAGGGTCACTGGACCCAAAACATTAACTCTGCTTTCTCTCCACAGATGCTGCCAGACCTGCTGAGTTTTCCCAGCAATTTCTGTTTTTGTTTCCAGACTAATTCCAGGAATGGCAGGACTGATGTATGGAGACAGGCTGGATTGCTTAGGACCATATTCGCCTGAGTTTATAAGAATAAGGAAGGATATCATAGAAACCTATAAAATTCCAACAGGATGAGACAGGGTAGGTGCAGGAAGGGTGGTCCTGACGACCAGAGAGTTCAGAACCAGGGGTCATAGTTGAAGGATACCAGGTAGGTCATTTTGGACTGAGATTAGAAGGATTTTTTTAGCCAGGGTGTGGTGAGCCCGTGGAATTCTCTGCCACAAAAAACTATTGAGGCCAAAACTTTGAAGACTTTTGAGAAGGATGTAGATATAGTTATTAGGTCTGAAAGGATCAAAGGGTATGGAGTGAAAGCAGAAACAGAGGACTGAACTGGATGATCAGCAATGATCACATGGAACAGAGAAGCAGGCTGGAAGGGCAGAATGGCCTACTCTAGCTCCTATTCCCTCTTTCTGATTAAGCTGAACTGTATTGAAATAAACAGCAACGTAGTTGTGCAGAACTTGCTTTACTTCCTTCTCCATTTGACAGAGAGCAGAGGGACATTGAGCTATTTTTGTTCTGATTTCTGAATAGGCTTGGTTTTATTAATTTCGGGGAAAGTTTCTGATTTGTTCAGTGCTGTCTGTCTGCTGTGAATTGAATGCCTCCCATATTTGGGAGATGGCAATATATCAAATGCTGAAACAAGATGTTGGAACTATTCCTCTGGAATTTTTGCCTTCGTTTCTTAATAGCTTCCGGGAAAGGACGTAGGTCACTTTTATTAATATCGAGCTGGTGTTAGTCAGGTCGAGCACAGTTTGCTGAGCCCAACCACATTCTGGCGAGATGGGCTTCCAGATCATATCACCTTGTGGACTTATTCACTTCTTCACTGTGACTTCTTATGTGACAAGTAGGTAAAAACATATTTAAAATCAGTGGATAGTGTTTACTGAATGTATTTGTGCTGCAGTTCGCGATGTGTACAGTTCTGTTTATATGCGGGCATTTCTCGTGTGCAATTGTTTTGCAATCAAGGATTGACTTTCCTGCTATTCCTTACCGTGAAGAACAACAATTATCGGGCACGTTTTTGGTTTGTACTGAGGGAAGCAGAAAGACAGAGAAGGTTAACTTCACGATTGAATGTTGCTGTGATTCAGCCTGCCTTGTGATAAATAAAGCTGGCTGCGATGTTTGATGTGTTTGCTGGAAGTTGGGTTCTATAAACCCCCCGCCCCACCCGGCCCAAATTCTGAACCCTCTTCACAATTGCCCGAGCAGAGGAAGCGGTGTCTCTGGTACTGAGTGCTCTGGGCTCCATTGAGGAATAGGAACTTTTGAGTTCAGTCACCTAGAGTTAGAGCCGCTTTCTGTGAGTGGTTTCTGCTGTCAGAAACTGCTAGACCTGATGGTGTTGCGCTGTTGACAGGTACCGTCCCGGGACCTGGGATCTCTGTTCAAACTGCCACAAAACACACACAGACACATACACACACACACACAGACACATACACACACAGACACAGACACACACA
>NC_063369.1:1573884-1581250 GCF_021869965.1 Rhincodon typus
ACACACACAGACACATACATACACAGACAGACACATACACACAGAGACACACACATACATACACAGACACACACACATACACAGACACACACAGAGACACACACACACATAAACACAGACACACAGACACATACACACAGACACACACAAAGAGACACACAGAGACACATACATACACAGACAGACACATACACACAGAGACACACACAGACACACACACACAGACAGACACACACACAAACACAGACACGGAGCAAAGTTGGGACGTAAGAAAGTTGTTGCCCGCGATGTGAAGAATCCCTGTTTCGCACACACAACTGTTCCTTCTGTATTTAGCATTTCAGTAGGAATCATCGGGAATAAAGATGGTGACCGTTTGAGAGGCTCAAATAACGGCAAAGTGACGGGTATTCCCCACTGAGCTGGCTGTATCCCTGCACAAGAATGTTCTCGTCTCATTGAGATAATCTCACCCTGTTCCCGGAACTGTCCGGGGACTTTCCAACTACAGTCACAGCACCCAGCACGGTATGTAGTTAAATCTTCGTCACCAGCAATTACATCAGAGGTTCAACAGAAGGGGATTTTTCATTTTCCATGAACATTTTAGACAGATGAAAATAAATGGAAATGCACATGAGATCAAGACAGCATGAAATATCAAACTTTGCACAACAGGAAAACTTTTTTTTAAAAAACCACCGTTGGAGACATTTGCCATTACAGTGGTTAATGAGTTTATCGGGTAGATTGAGACTGTTCAACAGTAACTATCAGGTTTGTGTAGAGGTTCCGAGCGACAGAATGATCACACCCTGCCTAAGAATACCAGAGCCCAACGTGGATCCAAAACTGGCTGGTGACCAGAGAGGCTGGTGGTGGCAGATGGGGTTCCACAGGAAGGGGTGCTGGAAGCTTTGCTGTTTGTTGTGGTAAAATAATGACCGAGGCATGAATGCTGAAGGTATGATCAGTGTGTTTGGTGGTGTCTAAGTAACAAAGAGGAAAGTCTTAGACTACAGGATAATAAAGATGATCCAAGATGGGCTGAACAATGGGAAATTAAATTTAATCCTGAAAACTGTGAGGTGATGTATGTTGGGTGGACTAACAAGGCAAAGGAGTGCCCAATGAACGGTCAGACCCTTGCACATACAGAGGATCAGAGGGACTTTGGTGCACATGTTCCTAGATGCTTGAAAGCAACGTGGCAGGTAGATCAGGTGGTGAAGAAGGCATATGGGATTCTTGCCTTTATTAATCAAGGCATTGAATACAAGAGCAGTGGAGTTATGTTGGAGCTGTGTACAACGCTAGCCGGGCCACAACCAGAGTTACTGTGTGCAGTTCTGGTCACCACACTACAGGAAGGAAGTGACTGCTTTGGAGGGGGTGCAGGGAACATTCGCCAGGATGTCACCTGGGCTGCAGCAACTCAGCAATGAAAAAAGACTAGATAGGCTGTATTTGTTTTCCTTATAGCACAGAAGGCTGAAGGGGGACCTGATTGAGGTGTACAAAATTATGAGGGGCAGAGATTAGGTAGATGGGAAGAAACTTTTCCCCTCAGTAGAAGTGATTTAAGGTGTATTTTCTTCACCAGAGGGTGGTAGGTAAATGAAACTCACTGCCTGAAAGGATGATGGAGGCAGGTTTAACTTTCCAAACATAGGTTGGGGAGCAATCTGTTAAGAGTGTACAAGAAAACTTTTTTATTCAACATGTGGATGTACCTACTAGAGAAGGAGCAAAACTTGAACATTCAAGTGACTGAGTTGTCAGTAGAGGAGCACTTTGGATCAAGTGATCATAATTCTGTTACTTTTAAAACAGTTGTAGAAAAGGATAGAACTGATCAAAAAGTTAAAGCGCTAAATTGGGGCAAGGCCAATTTTGATGGTATTAGAGAGAAATTTTCAGAAGTTAATTAGGGGATGCTATTCACAAGTAAGGGGACAGTTGGAAAGTAGGAGGTCTTTAAAAAATGAGATAACAAGAGTTCAGAGACAGTATGTTCCTGTTGGGATGAAGGGCCAGGCTGGTAGATGTAGGGAATGCTGGGTGATGAGAGAAATTGAGGCTCTGGTGAAAAAAAAGGAGGCACATGTCAGGTATAGACAGCTGGGATCAAGTGAATCCCTTCAAGGAGTTGTTGCACTCACCACACAGTGCGTTTAGCCCATATAGCCCGCAAAGGGCTCAGTCAACTCTTAATGGTAATATGAAATGATCTTTATTGGTTATAACAATTAATACTATATTAACAATTATGCTACAAACTAACAATTAATACTATAAATCTGACAATTAACACTGTAAATCTAAGTCAGTACCTTGTACTTTAACTTGGAATGATCAAACATCACCGCAGTAGACCTTGGCCTTGATCCACATGGTGATGGTCGTCTGGTCTTCCTCTCCTGGTGGTCCCAGGGGCACCTCTTCTTATGGTGGTTGGTCCCAAGTTACCGCTCCTGAGGGTGCTGTTGTGGGGATTCTTATCCTTGGAAGCTTCTGCACCCCTTTGGGAGGATCTTCCATTCCCACCAATGGATCGATCAGGAATTGATTACTCTGATTGATCAGACCCAATCAGGCAGTGCCATGCGGATGGTAGGGTGGTCTTTGATTCTCCATTTCTGAAAGTGAAGGGGCATGTAAGTCAGGTAGGCTTCCCAGATAAGATCGTGAGGTGTCCCTTGGTTCCGGAGACAGCTAGATGTTTCCTATTGTCCCGGTCAATAGGTTTAGTCACTTAGTTTCTTGCATTTCCCACACTTATGCCCTCACATCCCCTGCTTCCAACAAATACAAAGACAGAATCCCCCTTGTCCTCACATATCACCCCACCAACGTATCATTCGCCGCCACTTCTGCCACCTACAATCTGACCCCACAACCAAAGAGATATTTTCCTCCCCACCCCTATCTGCCTTTCGTAGGGACTGCTCTCTCCATGAACCCCAATCCGCTCCACACTCCCCACTAACCCCATCACTCCCAGCACCTTTCCCTGCAACCACAGGAGGTGCTACACCTGCCCCTACACGCGTCCCCCTCACCTCCATTTGATGCACAAAACAAACCTTTCACATTAGATAGGGGTTCACCTGCACATTCATCAACTTGTTCTACAGAATCTGTTGCTCCCAATGTAGCATCCTGTACATTGGTAAGACCAAGTGGAGACCGTTTTGTAGAGCATCTGCGCTCTGTTAGCGACAAACGACAGCACCTTCCAGTCACCAACCATTTTAACTTCCCCTCCCACTCCCTGGGTGACATGTCCATCCTGGGCTTCCTCCAGTGTCACAATGACACCACCTGCAAACTGGAGGAGCAGTACCTCATATTCCGCCTCAGGAGCCTGCAGCCCGATGGCCTAAACATGGAATTCATCAATTTTAAAATCTCCCCACCCCCGGCCTCATCCCATTACCAACCCTCCCTCTCATCCCCGCCTCCTTGACCTGACACAACCTGCCCATCTTCTCTCCCATCTATCCACCCCTCTGACCTCACTGGCCAATCCCCACCACTGCCTACCTGCACTCACCTATCACTATCCCACCTACCTTCCCCAGCCCCACCCCTCCTCTCTATTTATTTCTGAAGAAGGGTCCCGACCCGAAACATCAGCTTTCCTGCTCCTCTGATGCTGCCTGGCCTGCTATGTTCCTCCAGCTCCACACTGTGTTATCTCTGACTCCAGCATCAGCAGTTCTTACTATCTCTTAGTCACTTTGTGTATTGTGCTGTCTGCAGCCTGCCTGTCTGGGTCTGCAGCTTGTTTATTTCAGTATCTTTGCACAGATACTTTGGCCAATGCTTGGCTTGATCTCCCAGCATGCTTAGGGCATTATCCAATTCTGCCATTTTGAGTGGCCTGTCCGGCTACAGAGTATGTGGGCACTAGGAATATGCTTAAGAGGGAAATCAGGAGGGACAAAAAGGGGACATGAGATAGCTTTGGCAAATGTCTTAAAAAGAGTTCATATTACAGAAGAGGACATGCTGGAGGTTTTAAAGTACGTAAAGGTAGAAAAATCCCTGGGACCTGATCAAGTGTATCCCAGAACTCTGTGGCAACCTACGGAAGAGATTACCGGGCCCCTCGCTGAGATATTTGTATCATTGATAGCCATGGGTGGGGTGCTGGAAGACTTGAGAGTGGCTAATGTGGTGCCAGTATTTAAGAAAAGGCTGTAAGGAAAAATTAGGGAACAATAGACTGGTAAGCCTTACAACAGTGGTGAGCAAGTTGTTGGAGGGAATTCTGACGGGCAGGATTTACATGCATTTGGAAAGGCAAAAACTGATTAGGGATAGTTAGCGTGGCTTTATGCATGGTAAATCATTGTTTCACTAACTTGATTGAATTTTTTGAAGAGGTGACAAAGAAGATTGATGAAAGCAGAGCAGAAGACATTGTCTACGCGGCCTTCATGATGTGGAGGTGCCAGTGTTGGACAGGGGTGGACAAGGTCAAAAATCACACGACACCAGGTTATAGTCCAACAGGTTTATTTGAAAACACAAGCTTTTGGAGTCTTGCTCCTTCTTCAGATGTCAGTGGACTTCTGCAAAGCATTCGACAAGGTTCCACATGGTAGACTGGTTAGTAAGGTTAGATCACATGGGGGAGCTAGCCATTTGGATACAAAATTGGCTTGAAGGTAGGAGACAGGGGAATGGGGAAGCGATGGCCTAGTGGTATTATTGCTTGACTGTTAATCCAGAGACCCAGATAATGTTCTGGGGACCTGAGTTTGAATCTCACCACGGCAAATGGTGGAATTTGAATTCAATAAGTATCTGGAATTAAGAATCTAATGATGACCATGAATCTGTTGTCAATTGTCAGGTTCACTAATGTCCTTTAGGGAAGGAAACTGCCATGGTTACCTGGCCTGGCCTATATGTGACTCTAGACTCACAGCAATGTGGTTGACTCTTAACTGTCCTCTGGGCAATGAGGGATGGGCAATAAAAACTGTCTAGCCAGTGACTCCCTCATCCTGTGAATGAAAAAATAAAAACAGAGGGTGGGTGGTGGAGGATTGTTTTCAGTCTGGAGGCCTGTGACCAGCGGTGTGCCACAGGGATCAGTGCTGGGTCCACTGCTTTTCATCATTTATGATTTCATGATTTGGATGTGAACATAGGAGATATGGTTAGTAAGTTTACAGACGACACCAAAATTGGAGGTGTAGTGGACAGCGAAGAAGGTTACCTCAGACTACAATGGGACCTTGATCAGATGGGCCAATAGGCTGAGGAGTGGCAGATGGAGTTTAGATAAATGTGAGGTGTTGCATTTTACTAAGATAAGTCATCAATGAGAAGGCCCTGGGGAGTATTACTGAACAAAGAGACCTAGGGGTGGAAGTGCATAGTTCCTTGAAGGTGGAGCCACAGATGGACAGGGTAGTGAAGAAGGTGTTTGGAAAGGCTGTCTTTATTGGTCAGTACATTGAGTGTAGGAGTTGGAATGTCATGTTGCGGCTGTACAGGACACTGGTGAGGTCACTTTTAGAATATTGAGCACAACTCTGGTCTCTCTGTTATCGGAAGGATGTTATTAAACTTGAAAGGGTTCAGAAAAGACTTAGAAGGATGTTGCCAGGGTTGGAGGGGTTGAGCTATAGGGAGAGGCTGCATAGACTGAGGCTATTTTCCCTGGAGCATCAAAGGCTGAGGGATGACCTTATACAGGTTTATAAAACCATGAACGGTTGGGGAGTCCAAAACTAGAGGACTTGGTTTAAGGTCAAAGGAAAAATATTTAAGAAGAACCTGAAGGGTAACTTGTTCATGCAGATGGAGGTGTGTGTATGGAATGAGTTGCCAGAGGAAGTGATGGAGGTGGGTACAATTACAACATTTAAAAGGCATCTGGTATATGGGTTTAGAGGGATACAGGCCAAATGTTGTCAAATGGGATTAGGTAAGATTGGGATGTCTGGTTGGCGTGGACGAGTTGGACAGAAGGGTCTGTTTCCATGCTGTATGAATCTATGAATCTATGAATCCCCAAGATATTTAAGAAGGTTTTTTATATAAACACTTGAATCATCTTAGAATATAAGGCAATGGGCTAACTGTTGGATAATGGACAAGAATAGATAGCTGCTTGATGATCGGCATGGACACAATGGGCCCAATAGCCCCTTCTTTGCTGTAAAACTCTATGATTCTAGATGGATATTAAATGGTGATAAGCTCAACAAGAACATATAACTTTATTGGTAGGGCTCTTCTAGAAACAAAGCTATTTTGGCTGTGGATGGGGAAACTGGTGAATTCAGAAATGCAAATAAGTCTGGATCACAAAGGGACCACAGTTTAGAAAATTTTAATGTGAGGAGTATAATAAATAAGACAGACCAGCTGAGGGCAGTATGATATTGTACATGGCTTAAACAGGATCAGGAAGAATTCCTGGTTACAGAGCTTTCAGACATGATAGAGGAGAGGAGAGGAATTAAAAGGAAAAGTGGGTGGCAATTTTGGTGGAAGAAACAAACATATTTTAAGGAGGGATGATAAGTTGAAAGTATCATCATATGAAGCCAAATGGACTGAGCTAAGTAACATAAAAAGGGAAGCTATACTCTTGGGAGTGTACAATAGACTTCTAGAAGGACATAGAAGAGCACAGGTGTTGGCAAATCTCTCAGAAGTGCAAAAACAACAAAGTAGTAATAGTTTGGCTTTTACCTACCACAATATTAACTGAAATAGCATTAATGTAAGAAGAATGGAGGGAACTGAATTCATTAATTGCATTCAGTAGACCCTTTTTGGCCAGTATTTAGCAAATCCAACAAGACAGGGTGTAGTTCTGTAGTGGGAAATGCAGCTGCATCGATGGAAGGAATAACAGTAGGACAGCATTTGGTTAGGGTGATTATAATTCAGTTAGTTTTAATATAATTATGATAAAGGACAAAGATTTAACAAGAGTTAAACTTCTAAATTGGGATAAAGCTAATTTTACTGAGCTGAGGAAGGATTCAGCGAAAGTTGACTTGAAACATCAACTTGAAAGTAAATCAGTGTTAGAACACTGAGAAGGCATTGAAAGAGATTATTTAAGAGATTCAGAGCAAATATGTTCCCACAGATGAAAGGCTGGGACAGACAAATACAGAGCCACAAGGCCACTGAACAGTTTGCAGGGGAAGATAAAGCAGAAAAGGAAAGCTTGTATCAGATACAAATAACTCAATACTGCAGAAAGCTAGGAGTATAGAAAGTGGAGGGGGCGAAAGCAAAAAAGACATTAAGAAAACAGAGACAGCTTAAAATAATATTGGCAAGTAATATATTAAGAGTAAGAACATAGAACATAGAACATTACAGC
>NC_063369.1:1581750-1591248 GCF_021869965.1 Rhincodon typus
ATGCTGCTTGGCCTGCTGTGTTCATCCAGCCCTGCACCTTGTTGTCATAGACATGATTGGTCAAGCAGCATTTTCTATGCAGTTAACAATTATATAAATTTGAGACAAAACTAATAGGCCCTTGTCCTTTTTAATTTCACATTTAATTCACTGAATTCTAAATTTCACCAGTGGCTTTGTTTGGATCTGAACCATGTCCACAGAGTATAGCCTGGGCTTTTGGATTCACTGTTCCTGTGATATTATCTCTATGCCACCATCCCTCCTTTTGCAGCTGTAATTTCACTTTTGTTTCATTGTAAGTGAATAATGCATGGAGAAACCTTGAAGAAAACAAAAAAAGTAAAAAGCCTTTTGATTAAAAATATTTGATACCTGTAAAGGGAGAATTCCAATAACAATGAAACAATGCGCTATTTTTCAGTATTAGCACCAGCTAAGGGACACAGGAGAAACAAAAGTGGTCTGGGTTATGTTCTTGGTGGCAAATGAAGCGTATAGTTGTGCATGACAGACACCTGCTCAGGGGCTTTCTATCAATGTTTGCTCTGGGAGTTGTGGTTTTTAAAATCAAAAACAACACCATGCTCACTACAGGGATCAGACGCATTTGATTTAGGCAAGCAAATCGGAGTCTTTGAAGAAAAGATTCTTTGAAGTAGTCATGCTGAAGAATCCACACAAAAGTCGTTGGGGTAAGTCCCCCTTCCCACTCCACTCTGTGGGCTGGGAGGCAACAAGGCTGGCAATATAGTGGGCAAGGTGGGAGGCGAAACTCTTCCTGTTACCATGGCGTATTGTCAGTGACAGGAGAGGGCAGCCCATTTAAATGGCTCATTTAAAGACCACTTCCCACCCTCAGGGTTCCTGCAGCTTCCAGGGAAGGGTGGCCCTTCTTAAATGGTCCATGCATTGAACCATACACGTGTGGTATTTGGAAGTTGCTGTCTATCTACTCTTTGGTAAAGGTAAGCCCTGATTACCCCATTTCTATAAAATGTGACAATATGTTTTACTGTGTTTCTTGCTTTACCTCTGGAAGTTACTCTGAATACGAAATAGATTCAGTGTCAATGTATTGACTGTGATTTGTTTTCTTGGCAGCAAACATGGCAGGAATTGACATCTGGGTCGACATAAACCCCCAAGTTCTGGAGTTTGGAGACTCATTGAAGGCAAACTGCAGTACATCATGTGCGGGTTCAGACCTATTAATTATCGTGGAGTATAAATCAGGGCTAACTCCTCAGAGAGAATCTGGAAGTAAATGGATAGCAGACTTTTTCCCAGAAGTCACAGCATGGGATGTCTCTGTCCCATGTTTTGTAAGGTGTAACAGAGAACAAAAGTCGGCCAAGGAAGTTGTCACTGTTTACAGTAAGTGAAAACTGTTCTAATTAAAAAATGGGAGTGATAGAGATTCTGTAATGGCTCAGTAAATATCTACTGTCTGTGGTTTAAATGCTAGAATGTTGAAATAAATTAAGGCAAGTGGGATGTTTTAACACACATTGAAACTCAGCTTCGTGGTATAGCCCAATCATCTATTGAAACCAGTATCTGTCCACATTCCTTTTCTTAGAATTAGTTTATTTGCCTCTGGTTTCACCTTCTTCCTGCCTTGTGACCATATTAAGCCTCTCCATTCTGCTATTATGATGTGAGCTCACTTCACCTGATGCAGGGGCAATGCTACAAAAGCTTGTGATTTCAAATAAACCTGTTGGACTAGAACTTGGCTGACTTCTGAAATTCTGTAATTAGTCATTTTCTTCAGAGTGGGAACTTTAGTATGATGTTCGTTATCTCAAAGAGTAATTACTGCCAGCTTTAAAACAAACACTCAAATCCTTCACTAGTGTGTCACTCTATCTCTGTAACACCCTCCAGCCCAACAAACCTCTATGATCTCTGCACTGCTCCAATTCTGGCCTCAAATTTAAACTCCACTATTGCAAACTGTGCATTCAATTGCCAAGTTGCCAGGCTCTCAACTCACTCCCTAAACTTCAACATTTCTCTCTCTGTCTCTGTCTCTCTCTTTCCTCCTTCAAGGCCCTCTCCAGAACATCCCCTTTTGTTTGAGCTTTCAATCATCTGCCTTAATACCTCCTCATGTAATTTGTTGCTAACCATTCATGTAGTCAATGTAACTGTAGTGATTGTTAACAAGGTCAGCCAAGTGGATATCATAGAACATGAGTTCCCTGACTGCGGCTGTTAATCTGATCCAATCAGGGAGCCCTGGCTGACAGATATAAACAGGCGTGATCTGTTCACTCTGAGAGCTGGCTCTGAGGGAGCCAGATCAGTGTCAAGGACTCTCCACATGTGAATAAAGGGTGACTTCACAATGGGATACCAGCCTCTGTGGAGTTATTTCAGTGGTGAACAGAAGAAAGCACACTCTTGAAGAAATTCACTTGCAACAGTCATCTCTGAGTTGGGGTAAGCATTTCTGGCATCATGGGATTATTTGGGAAGCTTGACTCATTTGATCCTGCTATCGAAGACTGGGCCTAATATGTGGTAAGAATGTGTTATTTTTTTCGAGGCAAATGACATTGGGGGCAGATGAAAAGCAACAAGTAATTCTCCTGACAGCTTGTGGACCCGCAGCTTTTTAGGTTATTAGGAGCCTAACTTTCCCTGAGGCACCAGATACTAAAACCTTTCAAGAATTGATGGATTTAGTTAAGGAATATTTTGATCCCAAGCCTCCTCTAGCTCTGAGACACTATCACTTTTACTTGGCAACTTGAGAACCAGGGGAATCCGTATCAGGATTTTTGACGAGGTTAAGGTGACTGGCAGAGGCATGTGACTTTGGTTTAACCCTTAATGAGATGCTGAGAGACCATTTGGTATGTGGGATTAATGATGTGACCATGCAGAAGCACCTACTAGCTGAAGCCCAACTGGACTTCAAACAGGCACTACAACTGGCTTTTTCATTGGAAAATGTGGCAAGTGGAGCATCTGAGTTGCAGAGTATTCCAAAGGAAGTGGGCACCCTTGTTAGTCCAACTGAACATTTGAGCGAAGGCATTTGCATAGCCTCACTCAGGACATATTGTGCACAGAGGGACTCTAGATCAGCCCTCGGCAAAACCCCAAAACAAAGCCAAGCCTCGAGCAAACAGTTAAAATTTTCACAAGAATCTGGGCCAAGCGATTGTAGCTGCTACCAGTATGCAGACTCGAGACAGGAAAAGAGTCCCACAAGGCCTGAATTGAATAACAGAACTCATAGGCCGGTATCCAGGAGAGTGCACACCCTTAAAGTCCACCTACATCTGGCTTGGAACAGTTAAATTGCTTAGCAAGATCCAAATCAGGACCAATCAAAATAACTGTCTGGTTAAATAGTCACCCTGGTTCTAATGGAGGTCGATACTGGCGCGGCTCTGTCAGTGATTGCAGATTCAGTCTGGACTCTAATGGTTAGGTTTGCATAAGACATTGGCTGGACAGAGAACCTGTGCTGGGGAACCTTTACAGATGAAGGGTACATCTTCAGTTCCTGTCTTACATGAGAAGCAGCTGGTTCAGTTACCACTGATTGTCGTAAAAGGCTCGGGCCCAAACCTGATGGGGTGAAATTGGTTGAGAAAGATTCACCTTAATTGGCTCAACATTTTTCGATAAGAAAATGGCTGCCTGAGTGAAATCCTAATTAAATAGTTGGAAGTTTCTCAGGAAGGTCCAGGGATTATCAAAGGAGCCAAGGCTACCTTGCATGTTGACCAAGAGGCAATTCCACAATTCTGCAAGGCCCACCCAGTGCCATTTGTATTACCTGCAAAAGTACAGGCAGAAATCAGAAGGCTGGAAAGCGAAGGAATCATCAAACTGGTACAGTTTGTGGAATGGGCAGCACCGGTCACACCAATTGTGAAGCCCCACAGGTCGGTTCACCTTTGTAGGGAAACATTTTAAACAAAGGTGACCTGCTTCTCACAGCTGGATAAATACCCAAGCCCTCACAAAGCTAGCGGGGGGTTGGCTATCCTTCATGAAGCCGGACATGAACCATGTGTACGTGCAATTGCGGTTAATGACAATTCCTAGAAGTATTCTACAACTAATACCCATAAGGGTTTGTACCAATAAATGAGACTGCCATTTGGGGTATTATCAGCCTGTGCCATTTCTCAGTGGATGGTGGAAAACATTTTACCAGCTTTACCCAGGTTTGCCATTTATCTAGATGACATGCTAATTATGGGGAAGACCAATAAGGAGCACTTAGAGAACTTGGACATAGTCCTCAGACATTTCTCCCAGGTGGTCATATGCCTTAGAAGGGAAAAATGTGTGTTCTAGGCATCCCAAGTGACCTACTTGGGCTACAGAGTTGACAAGACTGGGTTTCACCTGTTGGAAGATAAAATAAGGGTGATCAAAAGGTGCCCCGATTCCCACACCTGTACCAGAGCTTCGGTCTTTCCTTGGGCTGGTGAACTATTATGGAAAGTTCATACATAGCCTGGCCTCCATCCTGATACCTTTGCATCAACTCTTAAAAAAGGGTCAGCCTTGGAAATGGTCACATAGCCAAGCTATTGCCTTCAGAGAAGTGAAGAGACAACTATCATCCTCTATGTGTTGGCAAATTATGATCCCAAGTGAGATCTAGTATTGACATATGATGCCTCCCTGTACACC
Source organism: Rhincodon typus (assembly GCF_021869965.1). Taxonomy (NCBI): domain Eukaryota; kingdom Metazoa; phylum Chordata; class Chondrichthyes; order Orectolobiformes; family Rhincodontidae; genus Rhincodon; species Rhincodon typus. Next base: position 1,586,419 of record NC_063369.1, read on the forward strand.
CCAATAGAGCAGTAAGGTTTGGTGGTGATATTTGGAGTCAAGAAGCTCCAGCAATACCTGTATGGATGTAAATTTGTAATAATAACGGACCACAAACCTCTGCTAACATAAAGAGGAGAAGGCTGTGCTGCCCATAGCTTCAGGCCGAATTCAGTGTTTGGCTTAATTATATTGTGTGTATAATTACAACATCGTCTGGGAGACCAGGTGGCAAATGCGGATGCATTGAGCCATCCCCGAGTGGTACCACCACAGGAACAGCCCGCTCTGGTTTTAAACTTTCCAGGCACACTTCCAGTCGCAGCTGACCAATACCAGACTTTGGGGAGTAAGAGTGATTGTCCTGAGCAACAGGCAGCACCGGGTACCGGCTGAACTCCACCAGGGTCATCCAGGGGTTTCCAAAATGAAGATGTTGATGAGATGTTATGTCTGGTGGCGAGGATTGGATGCAGACATAGCTGCTTTGGTAGGCCAGTGCCTGCAGTGCCAACAAGGACAAAAATTACCACCAGATGCTCCCCCATATTTGTGGGAATGGCTGGGTAAACCCTGGAATTAGTTACATCTTGACTATGCAGGTCCTTTCATTGGCTCAATGCTCTTAATCATTGTGGACGCCCACTCAAAGTGGCTTGATGTGCATAGAGTTCATTTGTCAAACACTGGGATGACAATTAAAAAAAAGCATGCATCTTTTACAAAACATGGATTAATGGAAGCGATGGTCACAGATAACAGACCACCGTTTACCAACAGGGAACTTGAGTATTTCCTAAAGTTGAATGATATTCGTCATATAACGATAGCTCCATACCATTCATCATCCAATGATCTGGCAGAAAAAGCAGTCCAAACTTTGCAGGCTAAAAGAAACAGCTTACAGCCTCACCAGATACCAAAATATCCCAGTTCCAATTTAATTTTAGGACCAGGCCTCGTGCAACTACAGGGATAGCTCCTGCAGAGTCACTAATGGGAGAAGACTCCACACCAAGTTAAATCTGATCTTCCTGGACTTTGGGGTAGGGTGAAATGGCATCAGGAATGCCAAGGTCGGACACAAGACTTGACTAAGCAAGAGAGACTGTTTACTTGAGGGGACAGAGTTTGGTGTAGGAACCACAGGAATGGTGCTACACAGGTAACAGGCATGGTCAACATGAGGTCAGGTGCTGTGATGTATAAAGTTTGAGTAGGTGTGATGGTCCTGAACAAGCGTGTGGACCACATGAAAGCTGCAAACTTTCAAATGGTGCAGGAGCAAAATGTGCCCATCTCTTCAACTGCCTTTCTGACTGTTTGGGAACCCATGGGGTCTCCCTCTCCATCAGGCGTTGAACATACCATGGAATCTGTGGCAGATGTCACTGTCTCGATGCCTTTGCTGCCTGAAGAGGACAATAAATTTCTTCTGTGATGCTCCGGGCACAAGAGGTGAGCTACTGTGTGTTACACTTCACCTGTATCAGAGGCAGAGTTGGAAAAACCTGACTCAGTGCTATAAACAGCCCAGGAGGAGCTACAAGAAAAGAACCTCTACCTACAGAGCATTCAGAGTCTCCAAAAACAGTTTCCTCTACGGATCCTCAAGTACAATTCTCAGCAATGTGCCGGTATCTTCTGGCACTGCAACCAACCTTACCACAGCTCAGAGCCTGCCTCTCCCAGGGTCTAGGCCCGAAACATCAGCCTTCCTGCTCCTCTGATGCTGCTTGGCCTGCTGTGTTCATCCAGCTCTACACCTGGTTATCTGCATGGGACCTCTTCTGTTTTTCATTCTGCTCAGGATCCACACCCTCAACCAACGCTTTTTCTCCACCCTATCTGACATTAAAAACCCGAAGTACACTAAACTTACCTGTGCTTACCACCAAGCACAGGCACCTTCCACACCCACCTCCCCCCAGTCCCCAACCTTACCCAGGACCTCCCTCTCAATGTGCCCGGCATCATTAACCATGCGGTCACGTCGGCCTCTTCTGCTTACGCCAACCACACCGCTTCCACTGCAGCTGACATCACTTCCGTTCCCGAGACAGTCTCCACTCCAACACCCAACCCCAGCTCCCAGCCCTGCTGGGTCTTTACCCCCACCTCAGACCTCCCCCTCACTGAGGATGAGCAATCAGTACTCAGTAAAGGACTCACCTTCATCCCCCTCCACCCACACATCGATGAATACCGTTCACGCCTGGACTTTGAACAGTTTTTTCTGCTGCCTCCGCCTTTGTGCCTATTTCTTTAACTGCGAGTCTAACCCATCCTCTACAGACCCCTTCTCCCACCTCCAACACACCCCATCCTCCTGGACACCACCCCAAGGCCTCCTACCCTCCCTTGACCTCTTCATCTCCAACTTCCATCGCGACATCGCCTCAACCTCTCCACCCCTCTCACCCACTCCAACCTCTCCCCCACAGAATGTGCAGCCCACCGCTCCCTCCACTCCAACCCTAACCTCACCATAAAACCTGCGGACAAGGGAGGCACAGTTGTGGTATGGCGCACTGACCTTTACATCACCAAGGCCAGATGCCAGCTCTCTGATACCTCCTCCTACAGCACCCTTGATCATGACCCCAACACTGACCACCAACCATCGCATCCCAGACCATCATAACCTCATCACCTCAGGAGACCTCCCACCCACAGCCTCCAAACTCATCGTTCCCCAACCCCGTACCGCTCATTTCTATCTCCTTCCCAAAATCCATAAACCCGATTGCCCTGGTCGACCCATTGTTTCTGCCTGCTCCTGCCCCACTGAACTTATCGCCGCTTACGTTGATTCTGTTTTCTCCCCCCGGTCTAGGAACTCCCCACCTACGTCCGGGACACCACCCACGCCCTCCACCTCCTCCAAAACTTCCGATTCCCTGGCCCCCAACACCTCATCTTCACCATGGATGTCCATTCCCTATATACTTGCAATCCCCATGCAGATGGCCTAAAACCCATCCGCTTCTTCCACTCCCGCAGGCCCAACCAGTCCCCCTCCACCAACACCCTTATCCTGTCTAACCGAACTCGTCCTTACCCTTAACAACTTCTCCTTCAACTCCTCCCACATCCTACAGACTAAGAGGATGGCCATGAGTACCTGCATGGGCCCAAGCTATGCCTGCCTCTTTGTAGGATATGTGGAACAATCCCTCTTCCGTACCTACACCGGCCCTAAACCCCACCTCTTCCTCCGTTACATTGATGACTGTATCGGTGCTGCCTAGTGCTCCCATGAGGAGTTTGGACAGTTCATCAACTTTACTAACATCTTTCGCCCCAACCTAAAGTTCACCTGGACCATCTCTGATTGCTACCTCTCCTTCCTAAACCTCTTTGGTGACTGCCTCAAAACCGACATCTATTTCAAGCCCACCGACTCCCACAGCTACCTAGACTACACCTCTCCTCACCCACCTTCCTGCAAGAATGCAATCCCCTACTCCCAAATCCTCCACCTCTGCCACACATGGTCCCAAGATGGAACGTCCTACTCCCAGACATCCCAGATGTCCTCCTATTTCAAGGATTGTAACTCCCCTCCTCTAGTGGTCGAAAATGCCCTCAACCACATCTCTTGCATTTCCCACACTTATGTCCTCAAACTCCCTCCCCCCAACAAAAACAAAGACAGAATCCCCGTTGTCCTCACATAGCACCCCACCAACCACCACATCCAACGTATCATTCTCCGCCACTTCCGCCACCAACAATCTGACCCCACAACCAAAGAGGTATGTCTCTCCCCACCCCTATCTGCTTTTCATAGGGACCGCTCTCTCCGTGACTCCCCCATCCGCTCCATACTCCCCACCAGCCCCACCACTCCCGGCACCTTTCCCTGCAACCGCAGGAAGTGCTACACCTTCCCCTACACTTATCCCCTCACCTCCTTTCGAGGCTCAAAGCAAATCTTTCAATCCGGTAGGGATACACCTGCATATCCGTCAACTTGGTCTGCTGTATCCGCTGCTCCCGATGTGGCCTCCTGTACATCGGTGAGACCAAGCGGAGACTTGGAGAGCGTTTTGTAGAGCACCTGTGCTCTGTACATGACAAACGACAACACCTTCCAGTCACCAACCATTTTAACTGCCCCTCCCACTCCCTGGGTGACATGTCCATCCTGGGCCTCCTCCAGTGTCACAATGACACCACCCGCAAACTGGAGGAGCAGCACCTCATATTCTGTCTTGGGAGCCTACAGCTCGATGGCCTAAACATGGAATTCACCAGTCTTAAAATCTCCCCAGCCCCCTGGCTCCATCCCCTGTTCAACCCTCCTTCTCATCCTCACCTCCTTGACCTGACACAACCTGTCTATCCTGTATCCTACTTATCCACCCCTCCCACCTCACTGACCAATCCCCACCACTGCCTATCTGCACTCATCACCATCCCACCCACCTTCCCCAGCCCCACCCCTCCTCTCTCCATTTATTTCTGAGCTCCCCATTTCTGAAGAAGGGTCCTAACCCGAAACGCCAACTTTCCTGCTCCTCCGATGCTGCCTGGCCTGCTGTGTTCCTCCAGCTCCACACTGTGTTGTCAGAGGTTCTGTTCACTCTGAGAACTGTCTCTGAGGAAGCTGGATCAGTATCAAGGACTCTTCATGTCTAAATAAAGGGTCACTTGGTGACAGGATATCAGCCTGTGTGGAGGTATTTCAGTAACTTCTTGTTGAATGAATATATATACATACTTACACCTCTTATGCATCTGAATAAATGTGTGAGGAGGTGGAACAGAGTCCATAGGTACGCTGTTTCCATGAATCCTATTAACTGTGATTCTCCTTTAACAGATCGAGAGATAAACATTACATTG
>NC_063369.1:1591348-1596535 GCF_021869965.1 Rhincodon typus
GTCTGGAGTGCATTGGACCAAGAGTCTATCCAAACAACAAACTCATTCTCACATGGATGAGAGGGAGTGAGATTGTTCAGAGAAGTTCTACAGAAGAACCAGGTCTTCCGGATGAAGATAACAGGTTGAGAAATGTCTTCAATTTCACCGCAAGTCTGTCAGATGATGGACAGGAGTACACCTGCTTGGCTGAAGTGGACTTGGGCTCTAACACCACAATGTCAATCACAAACTCCTCTGTCACTCTGCAAACCTACTGTAAGTTCCAACTGCACAAGAAACGCACTCCTCATTTAGAGAATACCATAGATTTAATATCTATAATTTGTTGAGAATAACCAATGGGAAATAATATTGATGAAAATTGTCGTTAGTTCCATTGTGTCGTTAGTACAAAGTGTGATGGTAAACATTGCTCATCCTGGATAATGATGCAAACATGTAGCTTTCTCACCAGTTCATGATGCAATTGTAAATGTTCTACAGATCTTTAATCCAGCCACAGAGTGTGAAAAACAAAGCTTGACAGCTCAGATCTGCATTGATTTTTCAGGCTGATTGTCTTAATAGTTTGATTCCAAGATGACAACCAATGCCCAGCACAATGCTGGAACATATTGTTTCATTCATTTTTGCTTGTTGCCGCAATATGACTATTAGCTTGCAGGTAAACAACATTAAATGGAAGCAAAACAGTCTTGAATTTGTTCTGATGCAGAGACAGACAATTGAACCAACTGAGCCCTCCTATTTCTGTACTCGCAACACAGTAAAATTAAAACCTTCAAAGACCCTCAAAATTCACCCCAATAGTTTCCAAACAGACTTTGAAATGAACAATCTCAGACTGCAAAACATTACTTCAATACATCAATCTGTATCTTAAACAAAAGATACAGCAATTTATTAAAGACATAGTAATTTTAGCAGAGTAAAATTAAATCAACAATGTAATCTAATAAATCTATGCTTTAAAATCAAAGACCAATTTTTTGAGCCCCATTCACACAAGTTACAAACAAACACAATTCAGGGGCAAATACAAGTGTTTAATTGGTTTTCACAAATACTGTTTCATTTCGTCACTGAAATCTGTGAAGCTAGGCATCTCAGTAGGACACTTCTGGCTGAAGTTTGTTGCAAATGCTTTGTAAATACCACTACTTTGTATTTTACTTTATTTTTGATTGCTGACTGAAATAGGAAAAGGAATGTTTTACAATAAAGGAATAAGGAAGGAACTGCTGTAAGTTTAAAAAGAAAAGTTATTAAAACCATTGTGGATTCAGGAAAGATTTATAAGGATGTTGCCAGGGTTGGAGGTTTGAGCTACAGGGAAAGGCTGAATAGGCTGGGCTGTTTTCCCTGGAGCATTGTAGGCCGAGAGATGACCTTACAGAGGTTTATAACATCATGAGGGTCATGGACAGGGTGAATGGCCAAGGTCTTTTTCCCAGGGAGGAGAGTCCTAAGCTAGAGGGAATGACTTTAAGGTGAGAGGGGAAAGATTTAAAAGGTACCTGAGGGACAACTTTTTTCACACACAAGATGGCAAGCCTATCGAATGAGCTGCCAAAGGAGATGGTGGAGGCAATTACAATGAGAACATTTAAATGGCATTTGATGGGTACATGAATATAAAGGGTTTAGAGGGATACAGGCCAAATGTTGGCAAATGGGACTGGGTCAGTTTAGGATATCTGTTGGCATGGATGAGCTAGACTAAACGGTCTGTTTCCATACTGTATGACCGTAACTGAAAAAGCTGCAAAATTCTGAGGTGCAGAGAGATCTAGTTGTTGTGGTGCGTGATTCACAATTAGTTGTTAAACTGACAAAATAAGTGATTAAGAAGGCTAATGAAATGAAATCCTTTATTATGAGAGGAATTGAACATAAAAATAAGGACATTAAGCTTCAGTTATACAAGGGGTTGGTAAGATGACATCTCAAATACTGTATGCAGTTTTGGTCTCCATATTTAAGGAAGCATGTAAATACATTGGAGGTTGTTCAGTGGACATTTACTAGAGTGATACCTGAAATGAGTGGGCTGTCTTATGAGGATAGGTTGGACAGACTGAGCTTGTTCACACTGGAGTTTCAAAGAGTGCGAGGTGACTTGATTGAACTGTATAAGAACTTCAACTGTCTTAACAAGGATGTGGAAAGGATGTTTCCTCATGTGTGATTAGTCCAGAACTAGAGGTCACAGGTTTAAAATTAGGGATCACCCTTTAAACCAGAGGTGAAGGCAATTTCTTTTCTCTGAGTTGTGTGACCTTGGAACTCTGTTTCAGAAGGTGGTGAACATGGGGTCATTGTTTTTAAGGCAGAGGTGGATAGCTTCTTGTTAGGCAGCAGAAGCAAACATCAGGAGTAGATAAGGAAGTGGATTTCAGAACACAAACAAATCAGCCATAATCCTATTAAAGGCTGGAAGACAGAACAAGCTTTAAGGATCACGTGGCCTACTCCAGTACCCTGTTCTCATGCACAGGTACAGTAGAAGTTCCTCAATTGCTGAATCTGGACAGGTAAGTACTGTAGAGTACAGTAAAGCAATGACTACTGTAAAACTCTACAGTAGTTTCTCTATTGATGCAGGTACAAACAACAGAGGAATTTGAAATAAAAACAAAGACTAAAAACCAAGATTATCACAGTACCTAAGTAGAAATATGATTTTTCACAGCAGGGCATAGGCAAGAAAAGGGGGCCCTGCAATGACAATCTTATGAAATGGCATGAATGATGCAATGAGGCTAAATGCAACAAAGAAGTATGGGATGTTAAAATAGCGAATGACAGTTATAATAATAAGAAGAGGGACATAAAATTGAAAAAAATTTCAAACAAAATGAAGGATTTAATAGACAAGACGGAAAATGAGATCTCCTTGTATTATTTTGGAGTAAGAAGATAAAAGTAAGTATCTTTTACTCCAAATAATCCTTTAAGGAAATGCTAAGAATTCAGATTCTGAGAGATAACAAGAAAGACATTTACACCTGGATCCAAGCCTCAACTGGGACAGTTAAAGGAAAGATCACAGTGAAGGTAAATCAGGAATACATCAGCATGGACCGCTCAGAGTGATTGGCATACAGGAAACAGACTCAATATTTGCAATGTCTGAAAAGTAGCAAGAATTAATTTAAAAATAAAATAAGTGAGCTCATTTGTTGTTTTGAATTGAGGTGCTGGCCGAGTCATATTATTGCTAGACTATTAATCCAGAGATCTAGATCATGTTCTGGTGACCTGGGTTCGAATCTTGCTATGGTGGAATTTGAATTCAATAAAAACAATCTGGAATTAAGAGTCTAATGGTGATCATGAGTCCATTGTTAATTGTCAGAAAAATCCATCTGGTCCTGTAGGGAAGGAAACTGCAATCCTTACCTGGTCTGGCCGATATGTGATTCCAGACCCACAGCAATGTGGCTGACTCTTAACTGCCCTCTGGGCAATTAGGGATAGGCAATAAATGCTGACCTAACCAGTGATGCCCTCATCCTGTGAATGAATAAAAAAAGCTGAGACAAATTTACCAATCACATCCCATGATTGGCATTAGCAGATCCCTCTTAAAGTGCAATATAACCTCCTGCAGATGACTCCAGTTTCGTCACTATGGGTGAGTGTAATAAATTCCTGGTGTGATGTATTGTCCAATACCTGCACTGCTCAGTCTTCCACACTGTCCATTAAAAACTAAAACACACTGCAGCAAATTAAAATGAACTGAATTTCTTGTCTGTATTACAGCTTTCATGGAGCAGCCTAGAATCCTGGACAAAAGGCCCAAAGAAGTGAAGCAAAAGGTCAATTTAATATGTGAGGTCTCAAAAGTCTATCCAGTTGAGAAGATGAGTGCAAGATTGTTTCAGGATGGTGAGGAACTGAACTCAGTTACCACAAGGCCAAATTCTAACACTGTCCGAACAACAGCAGCATGGACACCGCAGGAAACTGGTCTGATCGAAGTTGTCTGTATGGCTGATTTTGAGAAGTATCCATCGGTTCCCTCAAAGAATAACAGTGTTTTCATTGAGGTGTATGGTAAGGATTCTGGTTGTGGGGGTGGTTTACAATAATTGAGTCATGGACTTGCACAACACGGAAACAGACCATTTGGTCCAACAAGTTCACACCAACCAGATGTCGCAAACTGAACGAGTCCTGTTTGCCACCATTTGGCCCATATCCCTCTGAACCCTTCCTATTCAAATACCCATCCAGATGCCTTTTAAATGTTATGATTGTACCCATGTCCACCACTCCCTCTGGCAGCTCATTCCATACATACACCACCCTGTGTGAAAAGTCTCATTTACCTTTTAAATCTTTCCCCTCAAAGTTATTCCCTCTAGCTTTGGACATCCGTCCCCTGGGATAAAGACCTTGGCTATTCATCCTATCCATGCCCCTCATGATGTTATAAAACCTCTATATGAGGTCACCCCTCAGCCTCCGATGCTTCAGGGAAAAATGCCTCAGCCTATTCAGCCTCTCCCTGTAGCTCAAACACTCCAAACCTGGCAACATCCTTACAAACCTTTTCCACACTCTTTCAAATTTAACAACATGAACCAACATTGTCAACATTGCAACATGTCAGCTTTTCCTTCACTTTCAACACTTCTCAACAAGTGTTACTCACACTTAGTATTCCAGGATCACAAGAGAATGTTCAAAGGTTTAAACAGGCAATGTTCCCTAAACACTGCAAAATGCAAAAACACACACCAATCTGGAATATATCGTATGGGAAGAAACAGGCCAGCACAAGCAACATTCTCTTCAAGATTTGTGTTTTTGCAAGAATTTTAAAGGAGCAATCATTGAAACATATAGGCCACACATAGCAACAGACATCAGAGGAAATATTGCTGCCTACCCTTAGACAGTGGGTGTGACAGTTGCATGCAACATGGAATGTTAAACTGGGTGCTGACAAAATGGAACGTTCATCCAGAATGATACCTCCTGAGAAGCAGCTACCAGTAAATACATTGACCACTGTCTATTCTTCAATAATGACGATTGTCATTTCAAAAGTTGCAAACACAAGTTACCACAAGACCAAATGAAAGAAGAATTGTACATTCCTGTAGTCCCTTTCTCATTCTCAGGGATTCTCAAAGTGTTTCACAGCTAGAGAATTATCTCCAAGGAGCAGTT
>NC_063369.1:1596635-1598382 GCF_021869965.1 Rhincodon typus
AGTCATGGTGTTGGGTGCAGGATATTAGCACACAATTGGATAGAGGAATGCCGAACTAATAGAAGATAGAAAGTTAGGATAAAGGGATCAATAATGAGGGGAATGCCACAGGGATCATTGCCGGGGCCACAATTATTTACGATATATTAATGATTTGGATGAGGTAAGTGAATGGAAAGGATGACACAAGGAATCGACAGAGGGACACAAACAGGTTAAATGAGTGGGCAAAAACATGGAATACAATGTGGGAAAATGTGAGGTTATGCACTTTGGCGGGAAGAATAGAGGAGCTAACCATTACTTCAACAGGGAAATACAGAAAGGTACAGCAAAGGGGGATTTTAGCATCCAATTACAAGAATGACATAAAGCTAGTATCCAAGTTCAGTAGGTAACTGGGGAAGGCAAATCCCCAATAAGTGTTGGCCTTCACTTCAAAGGGAATGGCACAGTTCAAAGAAGGTTTGCTTAGTTGATCATGGGCATGGAAGGGATTTTCTTATAAGGAGAGGGTGTGTAATTTGGGCTGGTACTTATTAGAATTTACAAGAATGAGAGGAGATCGTACTGAAACAGACAAAGTTCATAGTGAGCTTGACAGGGTTAATGTAGAGAGGTTTGTTCCCCTTGTGGGAGAGTCTAGGATCAGAGAGCATAGTATCAAAATAAGGGACTGCCCATTTAAAGTTGATGTGAGCAGGTTGTATTTCCATATTGAATCTGTAGAATATTTCACCATAGGAGGGAAGGTGAGAATGAATCAGTAGGAATATTAAAGGCTGGGATAGACAGATTTTTAATCAGTAAAGGATTCAAGCTTATTGAGACAAGCCAGGAAAGCAAAGCTGAAGGTGATCAGATAAACTATAATCTCACTAAATGGCAGAGCGGACTCAAGGGGACAAATTACCTACTTTTACTTCAACATCTCATCGTCATCCCTATAGAGACCGCACTGATAAAGGAATGTTTCTAACAGTATCTTTCTGTTGTTTTTAGTTTTCTCTTCCCCCGAAATCCAAATACCAACCAGCCATGAAGGAAATCTGGTTAACATTACGTGCCGTGTGTTAAATGTCTCAGGGGATCTTGAACTCAGACTGAAGAAAGAAAATGACATATTAACGAATGGATCAAGCAGTACTGGGCTCACTATCTCTCATACAGTACAGGCTCAAGCAAAGCTGAATGGACAGCAGTATATCTGTGAGGCTGAACTGAAACTTCAAGATCAGTCAATGACCAGCCCTGTTATTAAACAACAGGTTGGAACCCTCCATGTCCTGTGTAAGTAGCATTACTTATCTCACGAAAGGTCATTGGGATTTTTTTCCAAATGGAGACCAGTGAAATTCTCATACCAACTCTCGTCTTAGTCCTAACCAAATTGATTTGGTCTCCTCACACAGAGACTGCTCTGCAGCAGCTCCTTTTCTCACTGAGGCCAAAGGGACAGAGGTCCCGAGGTGAGGACACTGTCCATTATTACCCCAGTGCAGTGTGCCACAAACGGTAACTTTGTGAGCGTGTACACTGTAGTGTTTCTCCTTCAAATATTTGTCTCTCTCCCTGACGACAGTCACTAGTGCACCTGCTTCCACCATCATTACAGGCAGTTCATTCGAGAAAACAATCAACTGCTTTCTTTGAAAAAGCAATCACATCTCACTTTGTTCCTTTTCTAATCACCTGAAATTTGTGTCTGATAATTATCAATCCTTTTGCCACTGAAAACTCCTCCTTA
>NC_063369.1:1598882-1614933 GCF_021869965.1 Rhincodon typus
ACTGATTGAGCTGCTGCGTTTTGCAGAACGTCCTCCCTGTATTTTCTCACTGTATTTTTGCTGCTCCCCCCCACCCCTCACGGAGAAGTAAAGCCCGGTGACGTGTGCTGTACTCACTGATCTGCCAATACTCTGCTCCATGGAGTGGCCGTGTGTGGATTCACAGTGACAACTGCCCCCCAACCCTTTGGAGTTATTACCCAGGCACATGGGACAAACACGGAGCAGGAGGAAGGTACTTCTACACACAAAGAGACTGTCGCTCTGAGCCACTTGTATCCAATGTACCAGTTACAGAGCAGTAGTATTAGAGGCAGGGAGCAGTTTATCCATTTGTCCCATTGTCAGAAAGGGTGGAGGAGAACAGGAGCCCAAAGTAATAATAACAATGGTAATATTGAATTCTGACTTTTGACCCTGATGTCCACATCCTTCTCATCACTTGCATATTGATTGGTTGCCCTACATTTATAAATTCCTTGATGTTCTGAGGTTTTGTACGGAATATGCAGAAATCCAGGACCAATCTCAATGTTGCTGCCATTACTGGGGTTTACCCACTCTAATGTAGGTGAGGGTCTTCCATTGGACATACAGCTTAATGTAATTTCATCACCTTTAGTGACTTCTACTGGAAAGCCTGACATTGTTCTGTTATTTACTGATACGGTCGTGATTGTGTCTCGTGGTTTATCTGGAAAAGAGAAGAAAAAGATGAAAATAGGCAGGCATACCCACAGGATCACTGATACAGCTCCCCAGCACTGCTTCAATTAGCAGGATGTCCAAACCCAGCCACATATTGTGCTCTTATCTATCTTCCAACAGTCATTTCAGAACAGGTGAATCTCTGCAGTAGTGTTGCAGCCTTGAGCTTACTCACAGTCATATGTTGTTTTGATGAACGGTCACAGTGAAATGCAGTCATTGTGTAAATATTAATTCAGCATCACGGCCACTGGATCTGACGGTCTCAGGATATCACACAGTGTTCACAGTACTCACAATAACGGAGATTCAAACGTACAATTTCCTGTATTGTGTTGCTGACACAAAATGGTTACATTTAGAGATAAGGTCTTTAATCCATGCTCATTTTTGACCATGCACACGTACAGTCCACCATGCTGCATTTGAACAGACGGGATGTAGAGTAACTCTCTGCTTTCTATTTTTCCATCTTTGATCCAGACCCTCTGGGGAACTGGGTTTCCTTGCTCATGACATGTTAAATTCTGTGATTCCCCCTCAATCCAGTTTCCTTGAGTTTTAAAGATCTCTGCTTTTAATGCTGCATCTGTAAAATTCGTTCCAAGTAAAAATTAAATCATGATACTGATCGACTGCAAATTGAAATATTTTTCAGATTCTTCCGCTAATTCTTTTGGGTGCTCTGCAGATGTCAATATTCGTTATAAAACTGGCTTCTATTTTAAAACACAGGATAAAAGGCAGAATAACTTTCCCTGAATTCTGTGAAAAATGCAACATTCTGATGCGCCTTTTGAGAAATTTCCAAATTATTTTGGCTTTATGTTGGGATTCTGTGTAACTGAGGAAAAGAATTAAGAATACATTTCAGAGATGGGGTTACCCTAACACAATAATTAAAATAGGGGTATTTAAATATCAGGATATTGACTGGGATAGGGGTAATACAAAGAGCAGCCATGGGAAAGCAATCCTAGGCAGTGTTCAGTGGATATTTCTCCAGCAGTAAGTGTCCAGACACTGAGAAAGGATGCACTGGCCTCGTGGTATTATCATCGGACTGTTAACCCAGAGACCCAGATAATGTTCTTGGGACCCGGGTTCAAATCCCGCCATGGCAGATGGTGGAATTTGAATTCACTAAAATATCTGGAATTATGAATCTAATGATGACCAGGAATCCATTGTCGATTGTTGGAAAAACCCGTCTGGTTCACTAATGTCCTTTAGGGAAGGAAACTGCCATCCTTACCTGGTCTGGCCTATGTGTGAATCCAGACCCGCAGCAATGTGGTTGACTGTAACTGCCCTCTGGACAATTAGGGATGGGCAATAAATGCTGGCCTAGCCAGTGACGCCCTCATCCTGTGGATGAATAAAGAATGAATGAAATAAAACCTGTTCTTGGTGCAAGTGTCACTGGGAGAACATTGAGGGCACAGTGATCATTGTATCATCAGGACAATGGCAGAAAATGACATTGGTCACTCCAGAGTCAGAATATTCAACTGGGGGAGAATGGACTTCAACAGGGCAAGAAAAGAACAGGACCGAATGAACAAGAACCAAAGGTTCATGGGAAAATCAATAGCTGAACAATGAACTGCCTTCAAAGACGAAATGGTTTGGGCACAGTCATGGTAAATTCCCATAAACAGGCAAAGGGAGGCAAGCAAATGCAAAGCTCCCTTGATGTCAAAGGAGATGGAACTTCAGTAAGCAAGTGTGTTTATGATACATGTCAGGTAGTAATTACAATTGAGAACCAAATACAATATAGAAGGCTCAGAAGTGATGTGAAAAAGCAAAATGAGAAACGGACTGAGAGCTAACATATAAAAAAATTGGATGTCTCCCACAAGCACATCTGCAACAAGAAGGTGGTGAAAGGAGGATTAGGTACAATAAAAGAAATTTACATTTGGGGCAAGAAGTATAGCTGAGGTATTAAACTAATTTCTGTATTTGTCTTTACCAAAGAGGTAGATGCTGCCCAGGCCATGGTTACAGAGGAGAAACCTCAGTCACTTAGAATGGTTTATATTTGATAAAGAGGAATGTTTGGATAAGCTCTCAGTACTTAGAGTTGAAAAGCCCCAGGACCAGATCAACTGCATCCAAGGATATTCATATACCTGAGAATGGAAATTGCAGAGGCACTGGGGTTATTAAGTGGAGGTTGACCCCCCACAAAAAACTAACACCAAAGCACCCAGAGAGGAGCGCTTCACTCTATAATCCGTAAAAGGAATGTGAAAAGTGGCATAACCTGCCTTTCAGCAACTTCTAGTGGTTAAATAAAACAAATCCCTAATACTTATTTTACAATAAACAAGTAACAATTTATTTATCTAACTCACACAGTGAACAAATTAAGTAAACTATTAACAAACCGTTTAAACTCCTTCTAACTACTAACTGTTCCCAAATAAAACAACATTCTAATAGTGTGCTGTTCCAATCAATATAAGCCCCATTGATATAAAATAAAGAAAAATAGAGATTTATTCTGTTGAAATTACCGCCAGGTTATATGTCTTCCGGAATGTTCTGTGCCTTTTCCATTGAATGTTCTGTCAGGAACGTCTTCTCCGTCAAATGCCCGGTCAGGAATATTAACTGGTTGTGTCATAGTTACCTTTGATTAAGATCATGCCTTGTCTAAAACTTAAGAGAAAACTGTGAGAGTCAGCGATTCCCCCTTGCAAGCTGTGAGCTGTTAACTCTAGCAGATGGCAGTTACTCTTCTGATTTTCCAACTGCCCTCTCCTTTTGCACCCTTGATGACATATCAATTTCTTACAATAGGATGAGTCTTATGTTGTCAAAACCATCAGATTTAAATTTAATTGGTTTTTGGTATCTATGTATCTATGTGCCTGATTCAATTTGATTGGCTAAAATCAAAAGTTGTTGACTTGATGACAAAACAAAAGTGCGCTTGGCCTGATTATGGATTGATAAAATTATTTCAATTCAGGTGTGTTTTGTGCACCTGCCAACCCATAACTGCTGTGCACAGACAATCTCTAGGCATAGAAAAAACACATAATCTTTTAAAGAGAGCATGTATTACTTTCCCCGCTAGCATTTTACAAACACCAAATTCTAACTTCCTGCTTCCCAATCCATAAGTACTCTACTTAACTTTGCAACACAAGCAATAATCTTTCAAAATGAAAACTGAAATAATGTTTCAATCTCACCTGGAATTGAGGTCAGTGCTTAATGATTTTAGAATTACAAACCTTCCTCAAAAAGGTTGTAAGGATTGAACTAGCAATGACAGACCAATCAGTTTAACTTCAGCAATTGAAAACATCTAGAAACAATTATTCACAAAAAAATTAATCATTACATGGAAACAAAAATGGTAGTTTCAGAAAAGTGCATGGATTTATTTTGGGAAAGTTGTTTCTAACTAACTTGGAGTTGTTTAAAGACTCTAACAGATGAGGACAAGGCTGCTGATGTGGTGTACAGGCTTCCAAAAGCTGTTTGATACTGTGCCACACAAGATGTTTGAGGAAAGTGATAGGTCATGGAATGAAAGGGACTATACCTATGTGGATACGAAATTGACTCAGTGATAGGAAATAGAGAGTAACAGTCAATGAATACTTTTTGGACTGGAAGAAGACATGTCGCAGAGTTCCCCAAAGGTTAATGCCTGAGTCCTGTATGACTCTTCTTCAGTTGAGGCTGAATTGTTGGCTGTTTTCAAGGAGTTAGATATAATTCTTAAGGCTAAAGGTTTTGGGTGAAAATGGAAACAGCTTCCTTTGTTGGACTATTAATAATGGTTGTATTGAATGACAGAGCAGTCTGAAGGGCTGAATGGCCTACTCCTGCTCCTATTTTCTATATTTCTGTGTTTCTCTGATCTTTTCTTTCAAGTTCTTTCACTTCTACACAGAAAGTATATGATGATTATTTTGCAAATTATATCATCTCTGACTTAACTGGTTAAAATCAACAACTTACAGCAAGTGAAAATACCTGATTGTTTTCAGCTTCAGGTATTTTACTACAGGGAGAGAGAGCGAGAGAGACACTATTTCATTCGGAGCAAATTACAGCAGATGCTAGGATCTGCAGAGAAGACAAAAATTGCTGGAAATCACAGCACTTTAGCATCCATGGAGAGAAAGCAAGCTAACGTTCCGAGTCTAGATGACTTTTCATCAGAGCTGACTTGAAATGTGAAGGGGCAGCATTTATGCAATAGAGGGCTTGGGGAGTCGGGTGCAGTGCTTTGGGAGAGAGGTTGCAGACTGTGCAGATCGGAATGTGACTATAGCTGTTTTGATTGCGTTTAATGTTGTTTACCTGCAAGCTAATAGTCATATTGCGGCAACAAGCAAAAATGAATGAAACAGTATGTTCCAGCATTGTGCTGGGCATTGGTTGTCAACTTGGAATCAAACTATTAAGACAATCAGCCTGAAAAATCAATGCAGATCTGAGCTGTCAAGCTTGGTTTTGCACACTCTGTGGCTGGATTAAAGATCTGTAGAACATTTACAATTGCAGCATGAACTGGTGAGAAAGCTGCATGTTTGCATCATTATCCAGGATCAGCAATGTTCACCATCACATTTTGTACTAAGGACAGGAAGAGCAAAGGAATTTACTTTTGGAATTTCTCCATATTATCGCGTAAAATTAACCTCTTTGTAATATCCCGGAAAGGGTGTGAGTCTTGATGTAGTGGAATTGCTCGACAGGCCGGGAAGCACACTTACAGTTTCTGATTCCAGCCTAGAGCAGTGACGAGCCTTTTGTTTAAACTCTACAAACATGGATTTTAGGAGGAAATCTCTGGTTGGATGTCTTTACTTCTCCGTGTTAATTTTCAGAATAACAAGTGAGTTAATGTAAACAAAGTAAATTCCTTTTTCTGTTTTGTTCAGTGTGAGTCCAGACCTGGTACTCACTCGGGTGGGGGCTTTCCGCTTTGCTGATAATATTTTAGTTGAACATTTGGGGCACTTTATTTTGGAGATGATACTGATGGCTTGTGTCGAAGGTCGAGAATAAAGAACTAAAAAGTCCTGCTCCGTTTAACTTGTGCTGAAACGTCAAATGCGGTCGTGTTGCCTGGTACAAATGGGACCAGCGCTTCAGCGTCAAACTCTTGAGAGTAGTGGCCAATTCTCAGTCCCATGTCGAGTGAAGGAGAAGCGATGGGTTGGGGCAGCAGTGCGGGTGATGGTCCTTCACAGTGGGGATCCGTCCCAGGCAATTTTCCTGAAAAGATTCTTCTTCCTATCCCCAGCTCTGGTGGAAAAACAAAACAAAATGCTGGAGAAACTCAGCAGTGTTAGCAGCAACAGTGCATAGAGAAACCGAGTTGAGACTCTAATGTGACTTCTTCAGAAGTGAAAAGTTGGGAAAAGAGGAGCGTTTTTAACATCAGCAAGTTGGATTTGTTACAACGCACGTCCAGTCAGGTGGGACTTGAATGCCTGGTCTAGAGGTAGGGACACTATCATGGGGACTCTGGTAGCGCCGTTAAGTGTCCTACTCCTGGACCAAGAGTCTTGGGTTCAAGTCCCACCTGTTCCAGAGGTGTGTAGTAACATCTCTGAACAAGATGGGTTAGGAAATGACTAAAAGTGACACATTCCTAGTGAAAAAGGAAAGGGTCTGTACCACAGACACCACAGATCCTGAAGTGGTGAGCTTTGTGTAGCAGACAGAGGGGGTTCAGAGCTGGGGCCTGTGAACAGATGATACAGGTGCCCCAACAAAACGTAAGCGGAATTTAATGGCTTATGGAAAATTGGGCACATTCATGTAACCGATCCATATCCATTTGTAAATTCCTGATTTATTTATTACAAATTACCTCTTTCTGATGAAGTGTCTAGGCCCAAAACGTCAGCCTTCCTGCTCCTATGATGCTGCTTGGCCTGCTGTGTTCATCCAGCTCTACACCTTGTTATCCCAAACCATTTTAATGTCTTCTGCAAGTTTGTCTGTAATATCTCGTATCGCTGCATCCAAGTCATTAGCATGGATTGTAAATAGATGGGGCTCAAGGACTGAATCCTCTTTTTTAAGTCCTCTGCTACAAAATCCTTGATAAGGGACTCTAGCATTTTCCCTACTGTTAACATCAGGCTCATCAGTGTATAATTCCCTGTTTTTTCTGTCCATCCCTTTTCAAATAGAGAGGTTACATTAACTACCCTCCAATCTGTAGGAACTGTTACAGAGTTAAAAAGAATCTTGGAAGATGACCACCAATGCATCATTATTTCTAGGGCCACTTTCCTAAGTACACTGAGATGTAGATCTTGTTCCCTTTGTGGACGAGAGCAAAAACTGTAGGGAGGATCAGCAAACTGGCCATAGTACCGTGGTATAGAGAGCCATTCACCCAATCTCACCAAGGACTTCTTGTGGGATTTCACCTATATACTGGGGGAATGGATTAAACCTTGGGTCAGTGACTTGAAAGAAATTCAGGAATTTGCATATTAATCCTTTTTACCTGATCAAAGATTTAAGAGCCATCTTAGGTTTGTTCAACACTGCATCAGTTCTATGACCCTTTGATCTTTTGCTGAAAAATTTTGTGTCTGATGTCACCTCTCTCACTGGCACCTGAAGAAGGAGTGAGGTGACATCAGACTCCAATTACTTGAGAATTTGCCCCCTAATACCCATTGATTCCAGTTTTGCTAGGGCTCCTTGATGCCACACTCGGTCGAATGCAGCATTGATGTCGCTCTCACTTCACCTCTGAAATTCAGCTGTTTAGTCCATGCTTGAATCAATGCTGTAACGAGATCAGGAGTTGAATGTTCCTGATGGAACACAAACTGGGTATCAGTGAATAGGTTATTGCTAAGCAGGTGCTGCTTGACAACACAATTGATGACACTTCCCATTAATTTACTGGTGATAGACTGATGGGGCAGTATTTGGTTGGGTTGAGTTTCTCCTGTTTTTTTGTGTACAGGACATACCTGGGCAATTTTCCACATTGTTAGGTAGATGCCAGTATTGTAACTGTACTTGACATACTTGGTTAAGGGAAGCAGTAAGTTCTGGAGCACAAGTGTGCAGTATTATTGCTGGAATGTTGTCATGGCCCATAGACTTTGCAGTATCCAGTGCCTCCAACCGTTTCTTAATTTATATTTAATGTGAATGATAGCAACATTGAAAATAAAATATTCCAAAGCCACTCACAGACGGAAGATTAGAAATGATGAAGACAGATTAACAGGAGAGTTAGAAGGGGTTAGAGGCAATAAAACTGTAGATGCTGGAATCCAAGGTAGACAAACAGGAGGCTGGAAGAACACAGAAAGCCAGACAGCATCTGGAGGAAAGGAGCAGTCAACATTTTGGGTGTAACCCTTCTTCAGGACTGAAGAACCCTTCCGGTTAGAAGGGGTGACTGAAAACTTGTTTGAGATAATAGATTTTAGAAAGACTTGTAATGCTGGAAAAATGAAGGCAGAGTTTTGAAGATTGGGATTGAGACATTTCTAAGTCCTGCCACAAATGGTGGGATAGAGAATGGGCAGACTACAGCTTACAAAAGACAAATTTGAAGAATTCAAGATGCAAGTCAGAAGGAATTTGTACAAGTATTGTGAGACAGAGGTCTGATCAGATTTAAGATGTCTTTGAAAATTTAATATTCAACATCATTTAAAAGCAGGGAGAGAGTGTAGATCATTAGAGCAAGTGGTGAACTATAGAGAGCTTAAGGAGTCCTGGAGGATCCATGATACTTGGAGCAATCCTGGAGTGCTAGGTGAGGTGATTGGCTAAATGATGAACTCAATATGGATGAGCTGATCTAATGATGAACAAGAAGGCCAGCGCATGCTTAGTGCAGTCATCGTTTTAGTCACTTAGACTTTTGGCAAACTGTAGACTGCAACAGCAGGAATAGCAGACTGAAGATAGTTTGGTGAGGACAAGCAAAGTGAAAACAGTGAGGGAGCACTTCCTTTCAAAGAAAACATCAGTTGGAAAAGATTTTTTTTAATTTTAACTCATTATTATAACAAATTATTTTAGTGAAATATGCCTTAAGAAATCAGTTTATTTGTTCAAGTATACCTGAGTAGTTAGGCAATGAACATTCATTTTTGTTCCAGACAGTTTTTATATTATTATCTTTTTCTTACCTTAAGGTAATTATATGTGCAAATATCTTGAGAGATTGCAGGGAAAAAAAGCTTCATTCTATAGAAGTGGTTAAATTAATGAAATTACATCCGTACATACTGAATGTACTCAGAAAACAGTAGTGATGATAGTTCAAAAATGCATCCGTTTGTAAAATCCACATTATAAAAGTATTTATTTTATATTGGAGGCAGTGCATTGCATAAATAATTGGCACTTCTCTGGCACCTATAACATAGTCAAACCTCTCAAGTTTCATCACAAGAGAATTATGAAACAAAATTTAATACCAAGCCATGTAAGGAAATAGTAGGAAAGAAAAAGAACTGCATTTATATAGCACCTTTCATGACCACAAGACAGCCCAAGTGCTTTTCAGACAGTAGAATACTTTTGTAGGCTTATCACTGTTGCGTTGTAGGAAATGCAGCAGGCAGTTTGCACATATAAGCTCCCTCAAACAACAATGAAATAACTGACAGTGATTCTATTATGGTGATTGTTGATTGAGAGATAAATATTAGCAAAGACATGGAAAAATTTCCCCTGCTCTTCTTCAGAATAATGCCATGGGATATTATTCTTTTGAGAGGCCAGATGGGGCCTTGGTTTAAAATTTGATCTGAAAGAGCACTGACAATGCAGAACCATGTCAGCACAACACTGCAGTGTCAACTTTTATTTCTGTGCTCAATTCCTGGAGTAGTACTTGAACACACAGCCCTTTCACTCAAAGACAACTGGGTTTGAGCTTACAAGTAATGGAAAGCTTAGTCAAAGATGTAGGTTTAAGGAATGTTTCAAAGAAGGGAGAACCAGATGAGTTTAGGAAGTGAATTCTGGGGCTTTTTCTTAGGCCATCCCTCATGATTAAGGATACTTGGTTTCAATCCAGTTCCATAGATTTTGAAAAGGCTGCTAAATCCAATCAACGATCTATGGACTCTGCCACATACGGGCAGGTGCAACCTGAATGTTTGGGTAGATGAAGGATTGTGTGCAGTGTGTTGTGTTCAGCCTCATCCTGTATATTCCCAATGAAGTCTCTCAATGTGTTTGATGCTTTCTCAAATGAACCTTCTCCATTTTGATTGGTGACAAGTCAGGGACACCAGGGTCAACACCAGAGATGTTTGACCACTTAAGGGTGCTTAAAGGAAATTAGTTCCACTGTCTTACTGATAGACTCCTGCTTTGACTGAGTTCTGAATACAGCAGTTAATCAGAGATTCTGGCCTTCACTGGTGTAGATCATAAGCTTCCATGGTCTGTAGAGCTTATGCAGCTGAAATCACAAACACGAACGACAGGGTACTGAAATTCAGAATTAGCAAGACTGATGCAGAGTTCGTGCTTGGGGGTACATGTAGCTTCAGCTGTGTAACCCTTAAATCCAAATAATCTTAACCCTGAATACAATGGCTGTGCATTTATCCCCCTCAGACATTGGGACTTCCAAAGATTCATGATCCTTGAGAAGTAATTTGTCCCCATCTGCATCTTAAATATGTAATCCTTTATTCTCACACAATGGCCCCTAATTTCAGTTGTATTAAGGTTTAAGATCATAGATCGTAGAATCCCTACAGTGTGGAAACAGGCCCTTCAGCCCAACAAGTCCACACCGACCCTCAGACATCCCACCCAGACCCATCCCCCTATAACCCACCTAATCTACACACCCCTGAACACAATGGGCAATTTAGCATGGCTAATCCACCTAACCTGCACATCTTTGGACTGTGGGAGGAAACCAGAGCACCCGGAGTAAACCAGTGCAGACATGGGAAGAATGTGCAAATTCCACACAGACAGACAGAGAACAAAGGCATGGTGACATTTAAACACAAGGATGAAAATTTTAAAATTAATGATATCTCAATGGTAGTCCCCATTTTATCTGTTTGTACAATGTACATCATAAAAACCATATACAACCAAACCAAGGAGACAGCAAGGACTCCAAATGCTGGAAGTCAGAGTCAATAAAACGTGGAGCTGGAGGAGGACAGCAGGTTAGACAGCATTCTGATGAAGGATCCTGACCCAATACGTCGACTTTCCTGCTCCTCAGATGCTGTCGCACCTGCTGTGTTCCCCCAGCTCTGCAATTTATCAACTACAACCAAATCAATAATCAATGTAGTGCAGGCTTTATGTCAGCTAGTGGGAAAGCAGTTGTGTTTACAGAGCTTTGAAGTTAACAGTGATGAGCCTGTCTAAATGCCACAGTTCAGGTGATTATCTACTGGTTGTGAAAATCAAATTGAAATTTTTACCGCAGTAATTCAAGAATTGCCCAAAATATAACAAGGCTTGTCAGCAACTAGTTGTCTTTACAGCTGGTACAGACTTTAACACGGCAATGAGCGGCACACATCAGTAACCATGTGTACAATAGGACCATTGGAATATTTTTCAAAGTCAGGACATGTAATATCTTTATCATTGATTCAATCCATTTGTAATTGTTTCTCCACAATATGGATCAAGTTTCTTTAAAGGAAAACTCTTCTGGTATTCATGCCCATTGGGGATCTGTGCATTGTTGTTGGGTTTTGCATTCTGTACATTATATTTTCCTCTTTTATGGGCATTGAATTTCCAGTACAAGGCCGTCACTACCACAATCGTCAATACTGCTGCTGTTCCTGCGATCACTACTATTATCCATCTTAAACCTATGAGAACGTAGAAAGAAAAGATACACAGATCATCGACAATCCAGAGAAATATATTAATTGCAACATGTCTGCACATTTCCAAAATCTGTGGATTATAAACAAAGGGTATTTTTCAATGGAATATCGAGTGTGTTTTATTCAGCTCTTTCCTGGCTGTTTTCCATGTTGTGTTTTTCACCTTCTTTCATTCCTCCCATACTACATGCCACTCCTTGGTAGTTTGCCCTCAACTCCCTGTCTATTCCTGTATACATTCTGCAGGAATTACTCTCTCAAAACTGATCTGCACAAGTTCCATCTTTTTCATTTTTCCCATTGTCTCATTTTTGCCTATGAACATGCTTCAGGCCCCTGTATTACTTTTAATTAATAAATACAGGTTTCTATTCTCGACATCATTAATCACCCAAATGGTTTCTTCTTTTTCTAAAATTTTAAGCAGGGTCCAAAATTTCTTCGATAATTTGTCTGTCTTTTCAGTGTGGTTCAAATTCAATTGAAGATCCTATTTCTTTTTCATGTTTCAACCCTAAACATTCATCAGCACGATCGCCAAGATACTGATTGAGCTGCTGCGTTTTGCAGAACGTCCTCCCTGTATTTTCTCACTGTATTTTTGCTGCTCCCCCCCACCCCTCACGGAGAAGTAAAGCCCGGTGACGTGTGCTGTACTCACTGATCTGCCAATACTCTGCTCCATGGAGTGGCCGTGTGTGGATTCACAGTGACAACTGCCCCCCAACCCTTTGGAGTTATTACCCAGGCACATGGGACAAACACGGAGCAGGAGGAAGGTACTTCTACACACAAAGAGACTGTCGCTCTGAGCCACTTGTATCCAATGTACCAGTTACAGAGCAGTAGTATTAGAGGCAGGGAGCAGTTTATCCATTTGTCCCATTGTCAGAAAGGGTGGAGGAGAACAGGAGCCCAAAGTAATAATAACAATGGTAATATTGAATTCTGACTTTTGACCCTGATGTCCACATCCTTCTCATCACTTGCATATTGATTGGTTGCCCTACATTTATAAATTCCTTGATGTTCTGAGGTTTTGTACGGAATATGCAGAAATCCAGGACCAATCTCAATGTTGCTGCCATTACTGGGGTTTACCCACTCTAATGTAGGTGAGGGTCTTCCATTGGACATACAGCTTAATGTAATTTCATCACCTTTAGTGACTTCTACTGGAAAGCCTGACATTGTTCTGTTATTTACTGATACGGTCGTGATTGTGTCTCGTGGTTTATCTGGAAAAGAGAAGAAAAAGATGAAAATAGGCAGGCATACCCACAGGATCACTGATACAGCTCCCCAGCACTGCTTCAATTAGCAGGATGTCCAAACCCAGCCACATATTGTGCTCTTATCTATCTTCCAACAGTCATTTCAGAACAGGTGAATCTCTGCAGTAGTGTTGCAGCCTTGAGCTTACTCACAGTCATATGTTGTTTTGATGAACGGTCACAGTGAAATGCAGTCATTGTGTAAATATTAATTCAGCATCACGGCCACTGGATCTGACGGTCTCAGGATATCACACAGTGTTCACAGTACTCACAATAACGGAGATTCAAACGTACAATTTCCTGTATTGTGTTGCTGACACAAAATGGTTACATTTAGAGATAAGGTCTTTAATCCATGCTCATTTTTGACCATGCACACGTACAGTCCACCATGCTGCATTTGAACAGACGGGATGTAGAGTAACTCTCTGCTTTCTATTTTTCCATCTTTGATCCAGACCCTCTGGGGAACTGGGTTTCCTTGCTCATGACATGTTAAATTCTGTGATTCCCCCTCAATCCAGTTTCCTTGAGTTTTAAAGATCTCTGCTTTTAATGCTGCATCTGTAAAATTCGTTCCAAGTAAAAATTAAATCATGATACTGATCGACTGCAAATTGAAATATTTTTCAGATTCTTCCGCTAATTCTTTTGGGTGCTCTGCAGATGTCAATATTCGTTATAAAACTGGCTTCTATTTTAAAACACAGGATAAAAGGCAGAATAACTTTCCCTGAATTCTGTGAAAAATGCAACATTCTGATGCGCCTTTTGAGAAATTTCCAAATTATTTTGGCTTTATGTTGGGATTCTGTGTAACTGAGGAAAAGAATTAAGAATACATTTCAGAGATGGGGTTACCCTAACACAATAATTAAAATAGGGGTATTTAAATATCAGGATATTGACTGGGATAGGGGTAATACAAAGAGCAGCCATGGGAAAGCAATCCTAGGCAGTGTTCAGTGGATATTTCTCCAGCAGTAAGTGTCCAGACACTGAGAAAGGATGCACTGGCCTCGTGGTATTATCATCGGACTGTTAACCCAGAGACCCAGATAATGTTCTTGGGACCCGGGTTCAAATCCCGCCATGGCAGATGGTGGAATTTGAATTCACTAAAATATCTGGAATTATGAATCTAATGATGACCAGGAATCCATTGTCGATTGTTGGAAAAACCCGTCTGGTTCACTAATGTCCTTTAGGGAAGGAAACTGCCATCCTTACCTGGTCTGGCCTATGTGTGAATCCAGACCCGCAGCAATGTGGTTGACTGTAACTGCCCTCTGGACAATTAGGGATGGGCAATAAATGCTGGCCTAGCCAGTGACGCCCTCATCCTGTGGATGAATAAAGAATGAATGAAATAAAACCTGTTCTTGGTGCAAGTGTCACTGGGAGAACATTGAGGGCACAGTGATCATTGTATCATCAGGACAATGGCAGAAAATGACATTGGTCACTCCAGAGTCAGAATATTCAACTGGGGGAGAATGGACTTCAACAGGGCAAGAAAAGAACAGGACCGAATGAACAAGAACCAAAGGTTCATGGGAAAATCAATAGCTGAACAATGAACTGCCTTCAAAGACGAAATGGTTTGGGCACAGTCATGGTAAATTCCCATAAACAGGCAAAGGGAGGCAAGCAAATGCAAAGCTCCCTTGATGTCAAAGGAGATGGAACTTCAGTAAGCAAGTGTGTTTATGATACATGTCAGGTAGTAATTACAATTGAGAACCAAATACAATATAGAAGGCTCAGAAGTGATGTGAAAAAGCAAAATGAGAAACGGACTGAGAGCTAACATATAAAAAAATTGGATGTCTCCCACAAGCACATCTGCAACAAGAAGGTGGTGAAAGGAGGATTAGGTACAATAAAAGAAATTTACATTTGGGGCAAGAAGTATAGCTGAGGTATTAAACTAATTTCTGTATTTGTCTTTACCAAAGAGGTAGATGCTGCCCAGGCCATGGTTACAGAGGAGAAACCTCAGTCACTTAGAATGGTTTATATTTGATAAAGAGGAATGTTTGGATAAGCTCTCAGTACTTAGAGTTGAAAAGCCCCAGGACCAGATCAACTGCATCCAAGGATATTCATATACCTGAGAATGGAAATTGCAGAGGCACTGGGGTTATTAAGTGGAGGTTGACCCCCCACAAAAAACTAACACCAAAGCACCCAGAGAGGAGCGCTTCACTCTATAATCCGTAAAAGGAATGTGAAAAGTGGCATAACCTGCCTTTCAGCAACTTCTAGTGGTTAAATAAAACAAATCCCTAATACTTATTTTACAATAAACAAGTAACAATTTATTTATCTAACTCACACAGTGAACAAATTAAGTAAACTATTAACAAACCGTTTAAACTCCTTCTAACTACTAACTGTTCCCAAATAAAACAACATTCTAATAGTGTGCTGTTCCAATCAATATAAGCCCCATTGATATAAAATAAAGAAAAATAGAGATTTATTCTGTTGAAATTACCGCCAGGTTATATGTCTTCCGGAATGTTCTGTGCCTTTTCCATTGAATGTTCTGTCAGGAACGTCTTCTCCGTCAAATGCCCGGTCAGGAATATTAACTGGTTGTGTCATAGTTACCTTTGATTAAGATCATGCCTTGTCTAAAACTTAAGAGAAAACTGTGAGAGTCAGCGATTCCCCCTTGCAAGCTGTGAGCTGTTAACTCTAGCAGATGGCAGTTACTCTTCTGATTTTCCAACTGCCCTCTCCTTTTGCACCCTTGATGACATATCAATTTCTTACAATAGGATGAGTCTTATGTTGTCAAAACCATCAGATTTAAATTTAATTGGTTTTTGGTATCTATGTATCTATGTGCCTGATTCAATTTGATTGGCTAAAATCAAAAGTTGTTGACTTGATGACAAAACAAAAGTGCGCTTGGCCTGATTATGGATTGATAAAATTATTTCAATTCAGGTGTGTTTTGTGCACCTGCCAACCCATAACTGCTGTGCACAGACAATCTCTAGGCATAGAAAAAACACATAATCTTTTAAAGAGAGCATGTATTACTTTCCCCGCTAGCATTTTACAAACACCAAATTCTAACTTCCTGCTTCCCAATCCATAAGTACTCTACTTAACTTTGCAACACAAGCAATAATCTTTCAAAATGAAAACTGAAATAATGTTTCAATCTCACCTGGAATTGAGGTCAGTGCTTAA
>NC_063369.1:1615033-1622449 GCF_021869965.1 Rhincodon typus
GCTTTGGGCCAGTGGACAGCAGCAGCTCAGGAACCAGGTGGCACCAGGTCATGTGCCATGTCTGGCAACAGGTCCAAACCAAAGCATTGAGTGTGAAGGAGAAGGGCTTCCACATTGTCACTGCCATCCAGAATATCAGTATCTGGAGCATTGTCACCACATTCCCTGTCAGGACTGGGTAGATCATTCAAAATGATGGGCTGCTGCTGAGCAGGTGCAGCATCACGGTTCAGATCTAAACTCTCAGGATATCCCAACAGATGACCTGTTTTTGTGTTGTGACTGAGGGTAGGTATTCCCCAGTACACCAGGGAGAACTTGCCTGCTCTTCTTCAGAATTGAGCCACAGAACCTTTTACATCTATTTGAAAGAGGAGAAAGAACATCTGTTTAAAATCTCATCTAAAATACAGCAATGCAGGCAACTCCAACCCTCCTAACTACTGTATCGGACCATCAGTTTTGACTTGTGTACTCAAAATATGAAATGGGACTTGAGCCCACACCTTTAACAAAGAGGCAAGCATGCTAGAAAGTGACACAAATGTTGGTCAACATTTATAGGCTTTAAGAGAGTCTCAAAGGAGGAGAGAGAGGCAAAGAGTTTGGGAAAGAATTCCAGAGGTTAGGGCCTAGGCTGCTGAAGGTAAACTTGCTAATGGTGATGGGACAATGATAATCAGAACACACAACATACCCAAATTGGAGAAGTATGTAATTCTTGGAAGTTTAGAGGGCTGCAGGACTTTATGGAGATACAGAGAGAAAAGGCCTGGAGCCATTTAAATGTGGTGTGAATTTTAAAATTGAGATTTTGTTTCACATCTAATCTTCATTTCATATGTTTAGAAAACTATAGATTACAAAGATAATATTTATCCTATTAAAGCAAACAGTCACAACAGGTAAATTATTGTACAGAATAAACAGATCTTGTACCTAGCCTTTATGTCTGTTATTGCGAAACAAAGTTGTTTTCATAAACCTGTGATGATATTAGTGCTGAATCTAGTTACCGAAACTCGAGTGACAATCCACAGTTTAAAAGAAAGTGATCAATACAGCCTTTCAAAAGCAATCCAAAAAATGTTGAGAAATGTGAGTAACAAGTTGTCATTACAATTATTACAGTAATTACGGCAAACAGATTTTAATACTACAATGAGCTGCACCTGTTGGAAACAATATTGTCTGCAGGATCATTGGTATTTCTCTTCAGAACATATATCATACTAGTTTGTAATTGTTGTTGTGCTACCAAGTTATGGATGACGTTTCTTCAAAGGAAAATTTTCCTGATGATCATTCCCACTGGGGATCTGTGCATTATTGTTGGGTTTTGCTTTGTCTAATTTATACTGTCCTCTTTTACTGGCCTTGTTTTTCAAGTACGAGGCCATTGCTGCAACTGTCATCAATACTGCTGCTATTCCTGCGATCACTAGTACTATCCATGTTAAATCTATGAAAACATAGAAAGAAAAGATACACAAATCATCAACAGTCCAGGGAAATATATTAATTGCAAAATGCCTGAATATTTCCAAAATCTAGTATCCAGTGTGCTTTATTTAGCTCTTTCCTGACTGTTTTCCATGTTCTGTTCTTGACCTTTTTTCATTCCTCCCATACTACATGCCACTCCTTGGCAGCCTGCCCTCAACTCCCTGTCTATTCTTGTTTACATTCTGCAGGAATGACACATTGGTAACTAAATTCAATGTAATGTTCCATACATATCGATAACAGAATTTCTTCCCAGCTGGTTGCAGAATTTCCAGAGTTTATAATTCCTCTCTATCTCTTACATTGCTGATAACACAACTAAATATCCTGTCTTTTTTTCAGTTTTCAACCCTAGCCATTCATTAGCATTTTCCCCAACACACTGATTGAGCTGCTGTGTTTGCAGTACGTCCTGGTTGTGTTTCATCACTTTGTTTTTCCATGTTTCCCCCACCTCATTATGAGAAGTGAAGTCCAGAGATGTGCATTTCACTCACTGATCTGCTCCAATCCTCTGCCCGATGGAGTGTGTCGTGATTAGAACCATGGCTGGGGATCTCATTGACTATGAGATTCTTCATTGTGGTTTTTAATTTTGGCCAATCAGGGAGCCCTGGCTGACAAATATATGCATGGGATTCAGAATCTCCTCATTTCAGGGACTGACTCTGAGCTGGCTGGCCAAGGCCAGGGTACTGTGCATGCATAAATATAAGGCTGACTAGGTGACAAGATTCCAGCCTCTGTGTGGTTATTTCAGTGGTGACAAGAACATGCCTGAACAAAATTCTTTTGCAACAGTCATCTTGGGAGTTGGGGTAAGCATTTCTAACATTGTACCTTTATTTGGGAAGCTTGACTTGTTTGATACTGCCATTGAAAACTGGGCCCAGTATGTGGAAAGAATGCGTTATTTTCTCTGGGCAAATGACATTGGGGCAGATGAAAAGCAATGAGTAATCCTTCTGACAGTTTGCAGACCCACAGCATTTTCAGTTATTAAGAGCTTAACTTTCCCTGTGGCACCAGATACAAAAACCTTTCAAGAGGACAGATTTAGTAAAGGAATATTACGACCCCAAGCCTACTCTAATTCTGAGATGCTATCGGTTTTACTTGGCTGTTACAGAACCAAGGGTATCTGTGTCATGATGTTTCATGAGGTAAGATGTCTGGTAGAAGCATGTGATTTTGGGTTAACCCTGGATGAGATGCTGAGAGACCATTTGGTATGTGGCATTAATGACATTACCCTGCAAAAGCAACTACTAGCAGAATCCCCAACTGGACTTCCAACAGGGACTACATTGGCTTTGTCATTAGAAAATGTGGCAAGTGGAGCATGGGAGTTACAGGGCATCCCAATGGAAGTGGACATCCTCACCTGTCTGACTGAGCTTCGGGAACACCACTTGATTGTAGGCAATCGCATAGCCTCATGCAATATACCTTGGGTCAGCCCACAGCCAAACCCCACAACAAAGCCAAGCCTCAGCCCAGTGGCTAAAATGTTCTTCAGGATCTAGGTCGGCAAGCTATCGTACTTGCTGCTGGTGTGTGGATTCAAGACAGCAAAGGAGTCCTACAAGGCCTGACTTGAGTAAGAAAACTCATAGGCCAGTATCGAGGGGAGTGCACACCCTGGAAAGTTCCCCCTACATGTGGTTTGGAACAGTTAAATTGCTTAGCAACATGCAAATCAGAACCAATTATAATAAATGTCTGTTTAAATGGTCACCTGGTTCTCATTGAGGTCAATATATCAATGGTTACAGAACCAGTCTTTAACAAGATTTGCTCTGGGCTCCAACCCTTAGATTTGTGCAAGACCTCGGCCAGATTGATAATGTACACTGGGGAACCGTTACAGATTAAGGGTACCACTTAGGTTCTGGTTCCCTATGAGAAGCAGTTGGTGAAATTACTACTGATTGTAGTAAAAGGCTTGAGTCCAACCCTTGAGGGGCAGAATTGATTGAGAAAGATTCACCTTGATTGGCTCAATAGTCTACAATTAGAAAATGGCTGTCTCAGTGAAGTCATAGTGAAATAGCCAGGAGTATTTCAGGAAGGGCTTGGGACTATCAAAGGGGACACAGCCACTTTACATGTTGACAGGGAAGCAATTCCACAATCTGCAAGGCCCACCCAGTGCCATTTGCAATGCGGGCAAAAGTAGAGGTGGCAATCAGGAGGCTGGAGAGTGAAGGAATCATCAAACCAGTGCAGTTTGCAGAAAGGGCAGCACTGGTCATACCAATTGTGAAGCCTGATAGCTCAGTTTGCCTTTGTGGGGATTTTAAACAAATGGTAAACCACTTCTTGCAGCTGGATAAATACCTGATCCCTTGCATAGAGGGATTGTAATTAAAACTGGTGGCGGGTGGGGGCGTCTGTCCTTAATGAAGCTGGACACGAGCCACGCCTACCTTCACTTGTGACAAGATGAGGTGTCCCAGAAGTACGCTACAATTAATACCCATAAGGGTTTGTACCAATAAACGAGGCTGTCTTTTGGGGTATCCTCAGCCTGCACCCTTTTCCAGCAAACCATGGAGAACATTTTACAAGGGTTACCCCGGGTTGTAATTTATCTGGATGATGTACTGATAACAGGGAAGACAAATAAAGAGCACTTGGAGAACTTGGACATAGTGCTTAAATGTTTCTCCCAGGCAGGTGTATGCCTTAGATGGGAAAAATGCTGTTTTTTGGGCACCCCAAATGACCCACAAAGTCACAAAAGTGGGTTAAACCCTTTGGAAAATAAAGTGAGGGTGATCAAATGTGCTCCAGCTCCCATGTCTGTACCAGGGCTTGGGTCTTTCCTGGGTTGGTGAAATAGGACGAGAAATTCATTTGTAACCTAGCATCCATCTTCGCACTCTTATACCTGTTGTTGAGAAAGGGGCAGCCTTGGAAATCATTGCATAGCCAGGAATCAGCCTTTAGAGAAGTGAGAAAGTAGCTATCGTCATCTAAAGTGTTGGCCCACTATGATCCAAAGCGAGAGGTGGTGCTGACATGCGATGCCTCCCGTACGGTATCAGGGTAGTGATGGCTCACGGAGGCCCAACGGAGAGGAATTACAGATAGCATTTGCTTCCTGGACTTTGTGGCTGATGCTGAATGCAAACATACCCAAGTAGAGAAGGAAGGTTTGGCAGTCATCTTTGGTGTGAGGAAGTTCCACTAATACCTTTACGCATGTGAATTTGTCATAGTAACGGACCACAAGCTCCTACTGGAGCTACTTAAAGAAGGCAAGACTGTGCCTCCCATAGCTTCTGGTCAAATTCATTGGGCCCTTATTCTCAGTGGGTACCATTACCAGTTAGAACACCATCCAGGAAGCCAAGTGGCAAATGCAGATGCGTTGAGCCACTTCCCACTGGCAGATACTCCACCGGTGGTGCCTCCCCTGGAAGAGTCCGTTTTGGTTTAGCACTTTCTGGACACCCTTTTGGGTCACCGGTGACAACATTCAACTCTAGACACAGAAAGATCCCATCCTAGCAAAACTAAAACGGCTGGTGGTAATGGGGGAAACAGAAGTACCATTACAACTAGGATTGAAACTTTTCTTGACCTGGTGAGACCAGATTACCGTACAGGATGGCATATTACTTCGAGGAACAAGAGTGATTGTCCCAGATACTGACTGAACTCCACGCGTTTCCAAAATGAAGATGTTGGCAAGGAGTTATGACTGGCGGCCAGGACTGGATGCTGACATAGCTGCATTAGTGGGACAGTGCCCAGATTGCCAACAAACATTACCACTGGCAGCACTCCTTAAATGCGTGGGAATGACTGGGTAAACCCTGGACTTGGTTACACATGAACTATTCTGTTCCTTTCATAGGATCCCTACACTGTGGAAGCAGGTCATTCAGCCCATCAAGTCCACACGCCCCTCCAAAGAGCATCCCACCCAGACTCCTACCCTATCCCTGTAACCCTGCATTTTTTCAATGGCCAATCCTCCTAACCTGAACATCTTTGGACTGTGGGAGGAAACCCACACAGACACAGAATGTACAAACTCCACACAGACAGTCATCTGAGGGTGGAATTGAACCCAGGTCCCTGGCGCTGTGAGGCAGCAGTGCTAACCACTGAGCTACCGTGCTGCCCAGAATGGGCTCAATATTCCATTGTGGATGCCTATTCAAAGTGGTTAGATTTGCATTAAACTCAATTGGCAAACTCAGGAATGATGATTGAAAAGCTATGATCATCGTTTGCGAGACATGGATTCGCAGAAGTATTAGTCAAGGACAATGGGACATCAACTGCTGGCAGGGAATTCAAGTATTTCCTAAAGTCAAATGAATTCGGCATGTTCGGGTAGCTCCATACAATCCATCTTCCAATGTTCTGGTGGAAAGAACCAAACATTGAAGGCAGGCTTAAGGAAGCAACCTACAACACAAACTGTCCCTGTTCCTGTTTGATTATCGGAGCATCCCTCATGCAACAACAGGGGCAGCTCCAGCAGCGTTGCCAATGGGGAGAAGACTCTGCACCAGGTTAAAGCTGATAGTTCCAGACCTGGGGTGGGGTGGGGAGGGTGAAACGGCAGTAAGAACGCCAATGCCTGCCACATGCCTCCTCTAAGTGAGTTCACTTCAGGGGAATTCCTTTGTTGCTGGAACCACGGAAATGGCCCAGCATGGATACGAGGCAAGGTCAACACAATGTCAGGTCCTGTGACATACAATGTTCAGGGAGGTGAGGTGGTCCTGAACAAACAAATGAATCACCTGAAAGCTGCTACTGCGCAAACAGGGCAGGTGAAAAACATACCTGGCCCCTCAGAACAGCCAGAAAAGCTGTCAGAAACCATGGGTTGTCCCCCTCTGTCTAGCATTGAAACCTCAGAGTCCGAGATGGATGCAGCCTCAATACCATTACCACCGGGAGAAGAGGAAGGAACACTCTTGAGATGCTGCAGATGCAAGAGACGGACTATGGTCTGGCACATGCTGCCCGTGTCCAAGTCAGAGGAACCGGACCTGAAGCGAAAACATCCCAGGAGAAGCTACAAAAGAAAAGACAGGCCTACATTCCTGAACTTGGTGGGAAGGAACCATGGCCAGGTGGATCTCATTGACACTGAGATTCTTGATTGGCTCAGTTTAACAAACCCCAGCTGATAGATATAAACAGGGGATTCAGAAGGGCTTCTCTGTCTAGGGATTGACTTTGATCTGGCTGGTCACAGCCCATGTACAGGCCACATGTAAATAAAGGGTGAGATGGTGATGGGAAACCGGCCTCTGTGCAGTTATTTCAGAATGGCAGTGTGTGGGTTTACAGCCACAACCGCACCCCCAACCCCCTTGGAGTTATTACCCAGGCACGTGGGACAAATGCAGAGCAGGAGGAAGGTACTTCTACACACACTGTCGCTCTGAGCCACTTGTACCCAATGTACCAGTTACAGAGCAGTATTAGAGGCAGGGAGCAGTTTATCCTCTTCTTTCATTGTCAGAAAGGGTGGAGGAGAACAGGAGCCCAAAGTAATAATAACAATGGTAATATTAAATTCTGACCTTTGACCCTGATGTCCACATCCTTCTCATCGCTTCCATATTGATTGGTAGCTCTACATTTATAAATTCCTTGATGTTCTGAGGTTATGTACGGAATATGCAGAAATCCAGGACCAATCTCAATGTTGCTGCCATTACTGGGGTTTACCCAGTCTAATGTAGGTGAGGGTCTTCCATTGGACATACAGCTTAATGTAATTTCATCACCTTTAGTGACTTCTACTGGAAAGCTTGACATTGTTTTGTTATTTACTGATACGGTCGTGATTGTGTCTCGTGGTTTATCTGGAAAAGAGAAGAAAAAGATGAAAATAGGCAGGCATACCCACAGGATCACTGATACAGCTCCCCA
>NC_063369.1:1622949-1728446 GCF_021869965.1 Rhincodon typus
CTACATTGCTGTGGGTCTGCAGTCACATGTAGGCCAGACCAGGTAAGGGTGGCTGCTTTCTTCCCTGAAGGACATTAGTGAACCAGGTGGGTTTTTCATTTCAATCAGCAATGGATTCATGGTCATTATTAGACTTTTAATTCCAGATTTTTATCGAATTCAAATTCCACCATGTGCCCCGGCGAAATTCAAACCTGGGTCCCCAGAATTACCTAGGTTTTTGGAATAACAGTCCAGTGATAATACCACTAGGCCGTCACCTCCCCTTACAAGAGGGGTAAGCCTAGTGAACCTCCTCTGGACTGCCTCCCATGCCAGAATGTCTTTCTTTAGATAAGGAAGCCAAAACTGATCAGATAATTCTAAGTATGGTCTAAATAATGACTTGTTTGGTTTCAGCACAACTTTCCTATTTTAATACTCCAATCCCTCTGAAACAAAGATCAGCAATCCATTTGCCTTCCTTATTACCCAGTAAATATAGATGCTAGCTTTTTATAATTCATACATGTGAAACCCCATCTATCAGTTTTTCTCCATTTAAATAATATTCAGCTCCTCCCTTCTTCCTGCCAAAGTGCATACCCTGACAGTTTCCCAGAATCTATTCCACCTATTCTATCCTGCTTGTTATCTTCTCAAAGAACTCTTAAGAAATTTGACAGGCATTATTTCCCCTTCACAAAGCCATGCTGACTCTGCTTGATTATGTTAAGTATTTCTAAAAGCTCTGCAATTACATCTGTATCATAAAATCTTCCACTTTTTCCCAATAACAGATGTTCAGTTAACCGGCCTATAATTACCTATGTTGTATCACCTCCCCTTTTTGAAGAAGAGTGTTACATTGGCACCCACTCCTCTGTGACTTCTAGAATCTAAAGATCCTTGGAAAATCATCACCAGTGCATCTGCTATCTCCTTTGAGCTACCTCCTTTGAAATCCTAGATGCAACCCATCAGGTCCAGGGGACTTATCGGTATTTAGTTCCTTTTCTCTCTAGTGCTGAATTTCTCAAGCAATTTCTGTTCTTTTTTTGTCATCAAAACCTTTTCAGTCTCATACCTGTTAAGCCAAAGCGAACCTGACACTCTATCACATACAGCTCTCATCAAGTTTGCAAACTTAAAATCTATTAACACGTAACCCACATATTCATGAGTTGCATTTTGTCAAAGTAGTTACCAGATTTGAAGTTTTAGCTGCTTCCTGTGGTTATTTTGGGGCATCCTGTTTTAATTTTGAGTTTCTCAAGAAGAGCAAGATGCCATAATTAATCTGCAATTACTTTGAGGCGTTACTTGATGAATACTTGCGATAAAAGGTACTTCCATATCTTGGATCTACTGTGATTTGTTTTCTTGGCAGCAACAGTAACTGGATTTGAGATTCAATCAATATAAACCTCCTTAGCAGTGGAATTTGGAGGCTGCTTCAAGATGAACTGCAGCGCAACAGTTGAAACCAATGGTAAATTTAGACTATGAATCAGGGATGCGTTCCAACAGAACAAAGGGCAATACTTGGTACACAAATGATTTCTCAAGTATCCTCAAGTGGGATTTTGCACCTGCATGCTCTGCAATATATAAATTAGAGAATTATCAACTGAAGGAGAAAATGGTTGTCACAATATACAATAAATGAAAACTGTTGTTCTAACCTAATTGATTAGCTGCCATAAAATGAGGACAGAGGAAGGGGAAATTCTTGAAATGTCTCATTTCAGATCATTTAGTGAACTGTGCTGCAGGGCAGTGCAAAATGTAGGAACAGCCAGATGTAGTTTGATCCTGGGTTAACTGACAGTCATCAACTGAAGGTGATGCAGGTAAAGTAGGTTGGACAGTTTATTGTGGAAAGATCAGATCAAGCTATTCAATTGGGTCTCATTAAACTGGCCTTAGAATCGTTTATGTGAATGCAGGAAAGCCCTTTGGAAGCTGAGTACCTGGAAAGTGATTGAAGTGATAACACTGTTACAACAATCTTTTTCATCTTCCGCATACATATTCAAATTCATTTCATGGGGAAGAGTTATTTTGTGATGCTAACACCTTCACAGAGTAACAGCTGATATCCCAGCAGGTTTCTCTCAGTTGGAAAGAACTTAACTGATTTTTACTGTGGAAAATCTCAACGCTGTTCACTTGTATCACAAAGGGAATTCTTTCAGTAAATCCTTTCTGCGTTCGAAGTACAGAGGGGGAGTTGATTTGGATATCGAGCTCATTATCTCCATAAATTGAGTTAACTGTGATTTTCCTTTAACTGATTGAGAGATAAGCATTACATCACTCCACAAAGTGCTGGAGATTAACAGAAGATATAGTCTGGAGTGCATTGGACCAAGAGTCTATCCAAACAATAAACTCATTCTCACATGGATGAGAGGGAATGAGATTGTCCAGAGAAATTCTACAGAAGAACCAGGTCTTCCGGATGAAGATAACAGGTTGAGAAATGTCTTCAATTTAACCGCAAGACTGTCAGATGATGGACAGGAGTACACCTGTTCAGCTGAAGTGGACTTGGGCTCTAACACTACAATGTCAATCACAAACTCCTCTGTCACTCTTCAAACCTACTATAAGTTCCATCTGAGTCTTTTTTTTTGGTTTTCCTTGCAAAGAATGAGCTAAATACTAAATTTTTTAGAAATATAAATGAAAATAAGGTATAGATTTGCCATTTGTTCTGGTGAGGGATCTAGATAAACTCGGGGAGGGGGAATTTAGCCACAAATTGAAAGATAAAGATGGAGGTAATGGGGAGTAATACAAAGTTATAAGTCTGAGTGAGGAAATTATTGGGCCGAATCTGCCGTTATGGAGTATCAGTCTGACATGGGGCATAAGAATCATTTCTGCTCAGAGGTAGATTGGATTTTCTTGTGCGATCACACACTTCCAGTTCATTACATTTGGATAACCTTCAGGCTAGGACTGATAAGTGGTAACTAACATTCAAACCACATAAGCACCAGATAATCTCATAACAACAGAAAATCAAACCATCTTTCCTTGATATTAATTATGATTAACATTGCTAAATCCAATGCTATCAATAATCTGGGGTTACCATTGATGAGAATCTAAAATGGACTAGCCATGTAAATACCATGGCTCCAACAACAGGTCAGAAGCTAGGAGTTCAGTGGCAGGTCACTCACCTGTCTCCCCAATGTCTATCCACCACTTACAAGGCACAAGTCAGGAGTGTGATGGAATACTCTCCACTTGCCTGGATGAGTACAGCTCCAACAACACTCAAGAAGCTTGGCACCATCCAGGACAAAGAAGCTCACTTCAATGATACCCCATCACTACCCTTGAACATTCACTCACTTCACCATCAATGACAGTGGAGTGAATCATCTACAAGATTCAGTACAATAACTCACCAAGGCTCAACTCCATGACCTGTGCCACCTGGAAGGCCAGAGCAAGTCACACTCCCTCCTCACTTGGAATTACAGTACCTTTACTTTATTGTCTTTGGATCAAAATCATGGAACTGAGAAGGCAGCTCACCACCACTTTATCCAGGACAATTAGGGATGGGAAATAGATACTGCCCCAGACAGTGACACCACATCTCATGAGTAAAGTAACACAAAAAAATGCATGTGAATTT
This sequence comes from Rhincodon typus, assembly GCF_021869965.1. Classification (NCBI taxonomy): domain Eukaryota; kingdom Metazoa; phylum Chordata; class Chondrichthyes; order Orectolobiformes; family Rhincodontidae; genus Rhincodon; species Rhincodon typus. Next base: position 1,626,587 of record NC_063369.1, read on the forward strand.
TTGTACAAATACAGCCATGAATTTTATGAGGAAGGGGTGAGCAGAAAGTTTGGACCCTGGCTGGGATGTTCCCAGGTGGAAAGATTGGGCATCATATTTAAAGGCCACACAAACAGCCCTTCACTCACTGCAAGATGGCAGCACCAGTAATCTGTGTGTTGGTTGCCCGCATTGTGAAGATATCTCACACGAAGCAGAAACTGGTCACCTGATTCAGCAACAGCCCACATGAGGCTTTTGGCCAGGATGTCCAGTAAAGAAGACTTCTTTCTTAGGGATGGCAGCAGGAGACCCTGTCATCAGACCAAGGCAGCCTAGACCTCAGTGTCTATGAACCTCACAAAAGAACTTTGATTCAGTGTAGAAAAAAGATGAAGAAATCTGCACTCCACAAAAGATAAGTGGCTTTGCTTACTCACAGCAAATTGATATTCATAGGGGCATTACCTAGTCTAACTGCACCACTGCAGAGGCATGTCAGATAGGACAATCACCTGTAAGCTTCAGCAGCACACGAATGATGTACACTGAATGGTAACAGCCACCTAATTGTATCAATAATCCAACCACCGCATATCAATGCTATTCTTTTGCTGGTGAACGCTCAGGTTCTGTCTTGGATTCATCAACTCATAAAGCCCATTACAATGACCCTCAATCCTTTCCTTTGTCTGTAGGTCAGGATTCCCATAGCAAGAAAGAGTTCTCACAGATCAACAAAGGGATGCCTGACATTTGCATTCTCATCCCTTTTGAAAAGCAAGCTGCAGAGCCTGCAATGGAGATCTGTGACCAGACCTGAGCAGTCAGGACTTCACAGGCCTCTGACTTGCTGGTGTCACATGTGCAGTCAGTGTGAGATTTTATTTAATAAAGGACTGTGCAACTTCAGGAGTTAATTCTTTCCCTTCTCCAGTCCAGATACTAGCAGACAGCAAAAGAGGAGACAACATTCCCCAGTACCACCACAATCACAACCCCTTATGACGATGTCTCCAAAATGTCACTGGATGCACAAACACAGCAGTCACCTGCACCCTGCAACTGCACAGAGACATTCACCTTAGTGGATGCAACTTTTAAAGTGGGCTTAAGTCACAGTCTGGTGAGCACATCACTGACACTAGGCTCCAGCCAGTGAAAGAAGGACCACCTGAGGTGTCTAGTATACAAAGGGCAGTTGGAGTCCAGACATCCACTTAGCCCCTTTCAGAGAGCCCAAATCAACTTCCGCTGTGGATGTCAGGGCAGCATCAAGACATAGTGGTTGGCTAAGAAAGAAAAAGACGTATTTGACGTACATGGGTGGCATTGGTGATCATTTGATGTCATATAATCTGTACTATTGTAAATATATCTTAATTTAACAGGATATAAACATATCTCCCTTTCTCTCTACATGCAGACAATGCCTCATTACCCTTCCCTCTCCTTTGCTACTTTCACTTACCCCTGCTCCACACTCACAGCCATCTTCTTCCTCTATACTGTTTTTGCTCCACTTGGAGATCTTGCAAAGCAATTCAATCTTACCTTAACTTAAAGCTGTATCACTTCAAGCAATAAGCAGCAAGTACTTACTCCAAAGTTCTGGAAGAAGTCAGTCTCACCAGGTGCATGTCTCTTATATGCAGTTAGGTACCTGAAGACCTGGATTTCTCAACTGGGTAGAACTTAATTAGGAGCAAGCACTTAATTCTGAGGAATTTTGCTTCAATGAAATGGAAATACATGCAGATAAGCCTCCTGACCCCTGCAGTCAGGGAGTTCAACCCATCTTTTAGATTGGAAGACTTAATTGCAAAAATTGATCCTGCTGTAAAGATCCTGAAATTTTGGCCTTTGGCCCAGTTATTTCCTCTGCCCACCATTCCTCTCACCTCCTCTCAGACCACTCCTCCAAAACTGCAGAGGTTTCCTCTCAAAGAATGAATGTACAAAATAAGTAGGAACAGTCAATTGAAAATATCACAGGAGAAGAATCAGTTTGTTTCGGGCTGTGATATTGCCAAATTCCAATAAAATATCAAAACAACTGTGAACAGTGATGGAAAGGCCAACATAATCTCATCGTTGGGTACCTGGATGGTCAAAGCATCAGTACCACAAACGCTAGGCAACTTGTATACAACACTAACCCATTCCATCTCAGGTAGTGCGTATTCACGGACCACATGGGGACTTCTTGACCAAAGGGTGCAGACAGATGGAAAACTCAAGTGATGTATGGGACTGAACAAAAACAGAAATTGCTGGAGAAACTCACTAAGTCTGGCAACATCTATGCGGAGAAAACAGAGTTAATGTTTCGAGTCCAGTTGGATATTTACATTAAAGAATGTATAACTTTTGAGGAAACAGATGAGTTTTTTAGATGAAGAAAATGTTAATGCATATCCTAAGTGTTAATTATCTTATGCCAAATGTGCTGCAATAGTGCCCAGCAATGGTTTCCCAACAGGATTGGAAATCTGGTCGCACCATACTGAATGCTTTCCACACTTATTTTGGTCAATAATCACAGAGATTGACTACAGCTCTGCCCAGTAACTTCCTTGTAGCTGCCTTCATTCTATAGCCATGACTTAATCAAAGTGTGGGATAAATTGGTTTTCTATTGAATTATAGGAATATTGGAATAGGAGGAGCATCAAGGACTTAGCAGTGACTAATAGCTGTCATTTAGATACTGGGAGACATGAAGATGTGTTTTAAAAAGGAGAGTTAGATGGAACAATAGTGGCATTTAGGAAGGAAATTCTCAGGCCTGGGACAGATACAAGACATCTGAAACAACACTGCTACGTAGAGCTCATAGCTGACATCAGTGAGAGGTTTGTGGAAATGAATACCGCTGAATTCAGCGTTGTTTGGGGGAAGCATACAATGAGGACAGAATTTTGTGGTTTCTGGACTCTTGTATCCCATTTTCCATGGGTGGGGGTAGAGTCACAGAGACATACAGCATGGAAATAGACCCTGTGGTCCAATTCGTCCATGCCAACCAAGTTTCTCAAACTAAACTAGTCCCACTTGCCTGCATCTGACCCATATCCCTCTAAAGCTTTCCTATTCATGTACTTGCCTGAATGTCTTTTAAATGTTGTAACTCAGTCTGCATCTACCACTTCCCAGGCAGTTCATTCCACATACAACCCACCCTCTGTGTGAAAAAGTTGCCCCACAGGTCCCTTTTAAATCATTCTCCTCTCACCTTATAAATATAACCTCTAGCTTTGAACTCACCCACCACAGGGAAAAGCCTTTTGCTATTCACCTTATCTATGCTCCTCATGATTTTATCAATCTCTACAAGGTCACTCCTCAAATTTCTAAGCTCCAGTGAAGAAGGTCCCAGCCTATCCAGCCTATCCTCATAACTCAGACCCTCCAGTCCTGGCAACATTTTGGTAAATCTTTTCTGAACCTTCTCCAATTTAAGAAAATCCTTACAAAGCAGGGTGACCAGAATTGTACAAGGTACTCCAAAAATGGTCTTACCAACTTCCTGTACAGCCTCAACATGACATCCCAACTCCTCATGGTCTGAGCAATGAAGGCAAGCATGCTAAACACCTTCTTAACCACCCTGTCTACCTGTGATGCAACTTGCATGAACTATGTACCTGAACCCCTAGGTGTCTCTGTTTGACAACACTACCCAGGGTTTTACCATCAACTGCATAAGTCCTGCCCTTATTTGTTTTACCAAAAAGCAGTACCTTACATTTATCCAAATTATACTCCATTTGCCATTCCTCAGTTCATTGGCCAAATTGATCAACTCCCTTTGTAGTCTTAGATAACCTTCTTAACTGTTGACTATGTCACGAAGTTTGGTGTCATGTGCAAACTTACTAACCATGCCTCCAAAATTCTCATCCAAATCATTTATGTAAATGACAAACAAAAGTGGACCAGCACCAATCCTTGCAGAACACTGCTGGTCACACGTTTCCAGCCCAAAAAAGAACCCTCCACCACCACCCTCTATCTCCTATCGTCAAGCCAATGTATCCAATTGGCAAACTCTCCTGAATCCCATGTAAACTAAATTTAGCAATTAGACTACTATGCGGAATCTTGTCAGAGGTCCATATACACAACATCATCATTTGTAAGACACAATTACGCATGCATAAAGCCATGCTGACTTTCTCTAATCAGTCCTTGCCTCTCCGAATGCATGTAAATCCTAATTCTCAGAAACCCCCAATAAGTTACCCACCACTGATGTCAGACTCACTGCTGTGTTGTCCAAACATAAGTTGTAGCAAAAACAGAAAGTGCTGGATGTAGTCATTGTAACAAGGTCAGCCTGGTGGACTTCATAGTATGTGAGTTCCCTGATTGGACAGTCCCAATCAGGGAGCCCTGGATGGCAGATATAAATAAACAGGAGTATCAGACATCCTGTTTACTCTGTTTACTCTGAGAGCTGACTCTGAGGGAGCTGGCTCAGTGCCAAGGACTCTTCACATGTAAATAAAGCATGACTTGGTGATGGGAGACTGGCCTTCATGGAGTTATTTCACTAGCATTTTGAATTTTCAGTTCCAAGAAATCACACAATAAACCCTCTTCAATTCAGAAATTGTACAAAAACATCCATCTCCACCAGTTTCCTTTACGTAGTTAATTTTAAGGATTACATATTCCCAACAGTCATGAAAAGAACAAACAGCAAACAGAGGTACAAACTGACAAAATATACAGAGAAATAAACAGCACTCAGAATATCAAGGATACAAACTGATTCGACATTAGTGTTTCAGTGTGTCTACCTGATCTCCTATAGTTTTTTCAACCAAACATCTTTCACAGTCAGGAATCTATCTGAACAACTCTCAGAGGCCAAGTTAGACTCCAGTTCAAAGAGACATAGCTCTTTGAAGTTACCCTTCTAATTTTCAGGTTTTACATTTCCTCAAAACAGCGTTGTTTGAAGTTTTGACAGATTGTCAATTTTTTAATTAATGCCATGAATTGCAGTTTTTTTCTCAATTCCCAAACATGCAGACTCCAGATAAAGATGAAAACCCATGATTTTTGAAATCAGAAAGGAATGAAGATAGTAGTTGCAAACAGTGATCTGGAGATGTCAAACCAAGATAACAGAGTCATTGAGGCCCACTGAACAGAAAAAGGGCCTTTGGCCCATCTCACCTGGATCAGTCCAAAACAATTACTTTTCTATTCTAATCCCATTATCTAGCACTTGGCCAGCCCATAGCCAACTATGCCTTGGAATTAGAAGCACACATTGAAATACTTCTTAACTGTTATGAGGGTTTCTGCCTCTACCAACCTTACAGGCAGTCATTAATCCATCCACAAGGTGGAAATGTTTCTTCCTGTCTACCCTGACTCTGTCCCTCCTAACTTTATACATCTCAGTTATGTCCCCCTCAGTCTCCTCTGATCCAAGGAAAATAATACCAGTCTAACCAAAATTTCTCTTCACAGATGCTGCCAGGCCTGCTCAGCTTTTCCACCAATTTCAGTTTTTGTACCAGTCTAACCAATCTCTCTTCATAACTAAAGCTCTCCTAGCAGGCAACATCCTAGTAAATTCCTCTGCACTCTCTCCAGGGTGATCATATCCCTTCTATAATGTGTCATATAGCCATCAGCACAGAAACAGTCCCTTCTATCCAACATGTCCATACCAACAAGGTTACCCAAACTGAACTAGTCCCATTTGCCTGCATTTGGCCTATATTCCTGTAAAACCTACTTATGTATGTACCCATCCAAATGTCTTTTAAATGTTGTAACTGTACCAAAATCTACCAGTTCCTCTGGCAGTTTGTTCCAGATATGAACCACCCTCCGTGTGAAACAATTATCCCTCAAGTTCCTTTTAAATCTTTCTCCTCTCACCTTAACATTATGCCCCCTACTTTTGGACTCCCCCACCTTACGGAAAAGACCTTGACTATTCATCTTATCTATGTCCGTCATGATTTTATAAACCTCTATAAGGTCAACCCTCAACCAACTATGCTCTAGGGAAAAAAACTTCAGCCTATCCAGCCTCTTTGTACAACACAAACCCTCCAGCTCTGGTAACACCCTTGTAAATCTTTTCTGCATCATTTCCAATATCCTTCCTATAGCAGGGCTACCAGCACTATACATAATACTCCAAAAGAGACCTCACCAACATCCTATACAGTCCCAACATGATGTCCCAATTCCTATATTCAATGCTCTGACTAATGAAGGCAAGTGTACCAAACACCTTCTTCACTACCCTGTCTACCTGTGACGCCACTTGAAATGAATTATGTACCTGCACCCCTAGGTCTCTCTGTTCGACAAGATTTCCCTGAGCCTGACCATCAATTGTATAAGTCCTTCCCTTGTTTGTCTCACCAAATTGCACTACCTCACATTTATCTAAATTAAACTCCATTTGCCACTCCTTAGCCATTGGCCCAGTTGATCAAGATCCTGTTGTACTTTGAGATAACCTTCTTCACTGTCCACTATCCTGACAAAAACTTACTAATCAATCTTCCTATATCCTCATCTGAGTTATTTGTATAAATGACAAACAATAGTGGAGCCAACACCGATTTCTGCGGAACACCGCGGGTCATAGAGTCAAACAGCATTGAAACAGACTCTTTGGTCCAATCAATCCATGCCTACCTTAATCCCAAACTAAACTAGTCCCACCTGCCTGCACTTGGCCCATATCCTTCCAAACATTTCTTAGTCATGTACTTATCTAAATGTCTTTTAAACGTTGTAACTATACCTACATCCACCACTTCCTCTGCCAGTTCATTCCACACACAAACCACTCTCTGTTTAAAAAAAATTGTCCGTCATTTTTTAAAAAATTTTCTCCTCTCACCTTAAAAATATGCCCCCATCCTTGGGAAAGGACACTTGCCATTCATCTTATCTATACCTGTTATTACTTTATAAACCTCTATAAGGTCATCTCTCAATCCTCTACGCTCTAGTGAAAAAAGTCCAGCCTATCCAGCCTCTCCTTATGACTCAAACCCCCCATCCCCGGCAACATCCTAGTAAATCATTTCTGAAATCTCCCCAGCTTCATAATATCCTTCCTATAACAGGAAGACCAGAACATGCCTCACCAATGTCCTGTACAACTTCAACATAATGTCCCAACTCCTTTACTCAAAGGTCTGCGCAGTGAAGGCAAGCGTGTTAAACACTTTCTTAACCATCCCAACTATATGTGATGCAAATTTCAAAGAATTATGTACCTGAGCCCCTAGATCTCTCTGTTCCATAACACTGTCCAAGGCCCTACTTTTAATTGTGTAAGTCCTGCCTTTGTTTGTTTCGCCAAAATGCAATACCTCACATTTATCCAAATTAAACTCCATTTGCCACGCCTCAGTCCATTGACCCAACTGATCAAGATCTCTTTGTAGTCTTAGATAACCTTCTTCACTATCCACTATACCACCAATCTCCGTGTCATCCGAAATATTACTAACCGTGCTTTCTATGTTCTCATCTAAATCATTTACATCAATGACAAAGAAAAGTGGACCCAGCACCAATCCTTGTGGAACACCGCTGGTCACAGGTCTCTAGGCTGAAAAACAACCCTCCTCCATCATTCCCTGTCTCCTACTGTTAAGCCAATTTTGTTTCTAATTGGCAAGCTCACTCTGAGTCTAACTTTACTAATTAGGCTATCATGTGGAAACATGTCAAAGGCTTAACAAAGTCCAAGTAAACAATTTCGACCACTCTGTCCTTGTCAACCTTCTTGGTACTTCCTCAAAAAAAACTCAATCAAGTTTGTCAGACACGATTTTCCTCGCACAAAACCATGCTGGCAATCCCAATCATTCCTTGCCTCTCCAAATGCATGTAAATCCTATCATTCAGAATCACTTCCAACAACTTACCCATCACTGAAGACAGACTCAAAGGTCTGTAGTTCCCAGGCTTCTCCTTACATCCCTTCTTAAACAAAGGCAGAACATTAGCCATTCTCCAATCATTCGGCACCTCACCGGTAGTTATTGATGATATAAATACTTCTGCAATGGGCCTCACAATTTCCTCCCTAACTTCCCACAAAGTCCTGGGATACACTAGATCTGTAATGTGAGTTGTTTTCAAAACATCAATATTTGTTTCCCTGAGTTCTCTAGCCTCCATTTCTTCCTCCACAGTAAAAACTGATGCAAAATATTCATTTAATATTTCTCCCATCTCCTGAGGTTCAACACAAAGACGACCTCTTCGATCTTTAAGGGGTCCTACTCTCTCCCCAGTTGTTCTCTTGCTCTTAATGTATTTGTAGAATCTCTTTGGATTATCCTCATCCTTATTTGCCAAGGCGATCTCATATCCTCTTTTTGTCTTCCTGATATCGCTCTTAACAATGCCCCTACACTCTTTATACTGTTCAAGAGATTCATTTGAACCCAGTTGCTTATACTAATATATGATTCTCTTTTATTCTTGACTAGAACTTCAATATCTTTATTCAGCCATTGTTCTCTAATCCTACCAGCTTTACCTTTCACTCTAACAGGAACATAATGACTCTGAACTCTCGTTATCACACTTTTGAAAGCCTCCCTCTTATCAGACGGCCCGTTATCTGTGAACAGTCTACTCCAATCAATTTTTGCAAGTTCTTGTCTCATACCATTAACATTTTCCTTACTCCAATTGAAAACATTAACTTTTATGGAAGGCTTATCCTTTTCCACAACTATTTTAAAATAGGCAGAATTATGATCACAAATCCTAAAGTGTTCACCTACTATCACTTCAGTCACTTGCCCTGTCTTATTACCCAAGAGAAGGTCAAGTTTTGCTCCTTCTCTAGTAGGAATATTTACATATTGTTAAAGAAAATTTTCTTGAACATATTTAAAAAATTCTTTACCAACCAAACCTTTAACACCATGGTAGTCAATGTTTGGAAAATTAAAATCACGTACTATTACAATCTTATAATTCTTACATACATCTGAGATCTCTCTAAATATTTGTTCCTCAATTTCTCTCTGACTTTTGGAAAGTCTATAATACAATACCATTTCCTTTTTATTTCTAAATTCAATCTATATATTTTCACTGGACGATTTTTCAAAAATATCTACTCTAGTTACAGCAGTACTGTTTTCCTTACTCAAAAATGCCACTCTCCCTCTTTATTTGCCTCCCTTTCTATCCTTTCTATAGCATCTAAAACCCAGAACATTGAGCTGCCAATCCTGTCCATCTCTCATAGCTATGATATCTCAATCCCATGTTCCCAAACATGCCATGAGTTCATCTGCCTTACCTGTAAGACCCCTTGCATTATAATAAATGTAGTTTAATTCTTCAGTTACTTCATTCTCTGGCTTGTCTTGTCTGTCTTTTCTAATTAACTTATTCTTTTCAGATTCAAAATGATTCTCGTCTATCTTTCTATTTACTCTGCCACTTAGGATCCCTCCACCACCTCTCTCTAATAGTTTACAGTATCCCTTAATAAAATTAGCAAATCTTCCAGCTAGGATATTGGTCCCTTTCCAGTACAGGTGAAACCTATCCTTTTTGAACAGGTCTTTTCTGCCCTAGAAGACATTCCAGTGATCCAAGACCTTGAATCCCTGAATGTTATACCATCTCTTCAGCCATTGATTTATCTCCTTTATGCTTTTATTCTTTCTCTCGTTCGAGCATGGCACCAAGAGTAAACCAGAAATTACTACTTTTGAGACAACAAGGTGCAGGGCTGGATGAACACAGCAGGCCAAGCAGCATCATAGGAGCAGGAAGGCTGACGTTTCAGGCCTAGGCCCTTCATCAGAAAAAAAAGCCTTTTTTTTGCTGATGAAGGGTCTAGGCCCGAAACGTCAACCTTCCTGCTCCTATGATGCTGCTTGGCCTGCTGTGTTCATCCAGCCCTGCACCTTGTTGTCTCATTACTACTTTTGAGGTTCTCTTTTATAATCTTCTACCTAACTTCTTATATTCACTCTGTAAAGCCTTAATCTTTTCCCTAACTGTGTCATTCCTATGAATGTGTACACTAACTTCCGGTTTCTCACTCTCCTCTTTAACAATATGCTTTAAAGATTTTGACACATCGTTAATCCTGGCACTAGAAAAGCAACATACTATCCTGGATTCATGCTTACTGCCACAGAATCTCCTGTCTGTGCCCCTGACAGAACAGTCCCCAATAATAATTATTCTTTCAAATTTTGTCAAACCCCACCAAACATAAGATTCATTCTTAGTGCCCAAGATGACTGTCTTTTCTATTTTCCTTTGAGAAATATCCTTTCCAACAGTACCCAAAACTGAGTATCTGTTTTTTTTTGGAGCTCTTCCTGGGGCGTTTGAGTACTGAGTCAGTTTCTTCCAACTCTGCCTCTGATACGAGCAGCATGTAACACACAGCAGCTCACCTCTTGCACTCAGAACATCTCAGAAGAAATTAATTCTCCTCTTCAGGTGGCAAAGACATTGAGGTGGTGACATCCGCCATGTCCATCTCAGATTCCAAGCTATCTTCCAACACTTGATGGAGAAGGAGAAACCATGGGTTATGGAACAATCAGAAAGGCAGTCAAGGTGCCAGGCACATTTTGCTCCCACACTGCTTGTGAGTTTGCAGCTTTCATATAGTCCATGTGCTCATTCAGGACCATTGCACTTTTATACGTCACAGATTCTGCCTTCTTGTTGACCATGCCTCTTACCCAGGCAGGGCCATTCCTGTGGTTCCTACACCAAACTTTGTGATTTGTAGTAAACTCTCTCTCTCATTTCGTAGAGTTTATTGTCTGGCAATGATGTTCCTGATGCCATACCAACCTCCCCCCGCCCCAGGTCCGGTGTTATGGACAAGACTAAACCCCTTCAAAATATTCAGAAGTTAATCTAGACCCTAACTCTTATTTTAAAGGTAAATGTAAGGTGTTGCGTTCCAGATGCAATTTGATTGGTCAAACTACTAGATTTAAAGCAAAACACTCTTTATTCATCCACTATAGTTAAAATACAACAAAAGAAAGAAAGAATTGGAGTAATTTAACTCTATTGGAAAATTTAACAGAATAATAGATACAGTAACTATTACTAATTAACTGTTCCAATATAGTAACATCCCATAAACATACCCTTGGCAAAAGGCAAATTTAGAAAACAGCTTGTCTCACATGCAACTCCAGCAGCCCAGGAGGAAAGAAACATAAAGAGAAAATTCTGAGAGTGTAGCAGTCAGGAGAGAATTACTACAGTTTCCAATCCTGCTAAGACCCCAGTAACACCTGCTGGTACTAAAAAACAAAAACAATTAAAATCCTGGTTCTGTGAGAGATTGACCAGACGTATTCAGGCTGCTTCTATTGTTACAACTTTTTTTAAAAATTCAAGGCCTCACAGGCTGTTTACTTGAGTGGCTCTGGTAGACTGCTTACTACGTCTGCCTTAAAATTTCTCTTAAAAGAAAACAGGACAAAATACACCTTTTAAAGCCGCAGTATCACCACACTGGGAAGATCAGATTTAACTTGGTGTGGAGTCTTCTCCCCATTAGCAACTCTGCTGGAGCTATCCTTGTAGTTGCATGAGGGGTGGTCCTATAATCAACTTGGAACCGGGACAGTTTGATATCTCGTGAAGCTGTAGGCTGTTTCTTTAAGTCTACCTTCAATGTTTGGACTGCTCTTTCTGCGGATCATTGGACAATGCATAGTTTGGAGCTGTCCTTATATGATGAATACCATTCAACTTTAGTAAATACCCAAAATCCCTGATGGTAAATGATTGCACGTTATCTGTGACCATCACTTCCAGTAATCCATGTTTTGTAAAAGATGCATGCGTTTTTTTTAATTGTCATCCCAGTGTTTGACAAATGAACTCTATGCACATCAACCACTTTGAGTGGGCATCCACAATGATTAAGAGCATTGAGCCAATGAAAGGACCTGCATAGTCAAGATGTAACTAATTTCAGGGTTTACCCAGCCATTCCCACAAATATGGGGGAGCATCTGGTGGTAATTTTTGTCCTTGTTGGCACTGCAGGCACTGGCCTACCAAAGCAGCTATGTCTGCATCCAATCCTCGCCACCAGACATAACGTCTCATCAACATCTTCATTTTGGAAACCCTTGGATGACCCTGGTGGAGTTCAGCCGGTACCCGGTGCTGACTGTTGCTCAGGACAATCACTCTTACTCCCCATAATAATATGCCATCCTGTACCGTGATCTGGTCTGTCCAGGTCCAAAACAGGTTTCAATTCTGGTTGTGATGGCTTCCCCCCATCACCACCAGCTGTTTCAGCTTTGCCAGGACTGGATCCTTCTGCATCTAAAGTCTGATAATGTCAGCTGCGATTGGAAGTATGTCCAGAAAATGTAATACCATTATGGACTTTTCCAGTGGTGGTACCACCGGTGGTGTATCTGCCAGCGGGAGGTGGCTCTATACATCCCCATTTGCTACTTAGCCTCTCGAACAGTGCTCCAACTTGTAATTTGCGCACTTAGTATCAGAACCCACTGCTGAATTTGGCCTGAAGCTATGTGCAGCACTGCTTTCTCCTCCTTAAGTATACCTAGCAGGCGTTTGTAGTCTGTTATTACAAATTTACATCCACAAATGTATTGGTGGGACTTCCTGACTCCAAATATGACCACCAAATATGACCTGCTTCTCTACCTGGGCATCTTTACGCTCTGCACTAGACAAAGTCCTAGATGCCTATGCTATTGGGTGTTACTCTCCATTGGGCCACCTATGAGCTAATATTATCCAGATGCCGTATGGGGAGGCATCGCATGTCAATACCAGATCTCCCCTGGGATCATTGTGTGCCAACACCTAAGAGGATGATAGCTGTTTCTTCACTTCTCTGTAAGTTATGGCTTGGCTTTGTGGCCATTTCCAAGGCTGGCCTTTTTTTGTGAGTTGGTGCAAAGGATGGAAGCCAGGTTATGGATGATTCTTAAACATAATTCATCAGCTCGAGGAAGGGCCTAAGCTCCAGTAGAGACATAGGAATTGGGCACCTTCAATCGCCTTCACTTTATCCTCCTTGTTGACTCTGTAGTACAAGTAGGTCATTTGGGGTGCCTGGAACATACATTCTTCACTTCTGAGGTATACACCCACCATGGAAAAATGTCGAAGAACATGTCCAAGTTCTCTAAGTGCTCCTTATTGGTCTGCCTTGTTATTAGCATGTCATCATGTTTTCCATTGTCCACTGAAGAATTGCACAGGCTAAAGATACCCCAAATGGCTGCCTTGTTTATTGGAACAAAGCCTTATGGATATTAATTGTAGCATACTTCTGGGAATCCTCATTTAATCACAATTGCAGGTACGCATGGCTTATATCCAGCTTTGTGAAGGACAGACGCCCCATCCCCGCCAGCTTTGCATATAAATCCTCTATGTGAGGGCTTGGGTATTTATCCAGCTACGAGAAGCGGTTTACCGTTTGTTTAAAATCCCAACAAAGGCAAACCGAACCATTGGGCTTCACAATTGATACTGGTGCTGTCCATTCCGCAAACTGTACTGGTTTGATGATTCTTTAGCTTCCAGCCTCCTGATTTCTGCCTCTACTTTTGCATATAAGGTAAATGGTACTGGGTGTGGAATTGCTTCTTAGTTAACATGCAAGGTGGCCTTGGCTCCTTTGTTAGTCCCTAGACCTTCCTGAGAAACTTCCAGCTATTTAATTAGGACTTCAGGCAGCCATTTTCTTATCAAAAAATGTTGAACCAGTCAAAATAAATCTTTCTCAGCCAATTTCACCCCATCAGGCTTGGGCCTGAACCATTTACTTTAATCAGTAGTAACTGAACCAGCTGCTTCTCATAAGAGGCCAGAACCAAAATTGTATCCTTAATCTGTAAAGATTATCTGGTATAGGCTCTCAGTCTAGCCAAGGTCTTGTGCAAATCTAAGGGTTACAGTCCAGGCTGAATTTTGTTAAAGATTGGTTCCACGATCACTGAAACGGCCACACCAGTATTGATGTTCATTGGAACCGGGTGACCATTTAACCAGACATTTATTTTGATTGGTTCCGATTTAGATGTTGCTAAGCAACTTAAGTGTTCCAAACCAGCTGTATGTGACCTTCCCAGAGTGTGCACTCTCTTGGATATGGCCACGAGTTCTCTTACTCACATCCAGCCTCGTGGGATTCTTTTGCAGTCTCGAGTCTGCATACCGGCAGCAACTACAATGGCTTGCTGGCCTGAATGCTGAAGAAAATTTAAACCGTTTGTCTGAGGTTTGACATTTTTTGGGGTTTTTCTGCAACCTGACCTAGAGTCCTTTTGTTCAGGATATGTCCTGAGTGAGGGTATGCAATTGCCTTCACTCAAGCGGTGTTCCCCAAGCTCAGTCCAACTGGTCAGGGTGTCCACTTCCTTCAGAATACTCTGCAACTCATATGCTCCACTTGCCACATTTTCCAATGAAAAAGCCTGTTGTAGTGCCTGTTTGAAGTCCAGTTGGACTTCAGCTAGTGGACACTTTTGTATGGTTACATCATCAATCCCACTCTCATCACCACTCAAATAACTCCACAGAGGCTAGTATTCCGTCATCACATCACCCTTTATTTACATTTGGAGAGCCTTTGACACTGATCCAGCTTCCTCAGAGTCAGCTCACAGAGAGAACACAACCTCTGACACTCCTGTGTATATCTGTCAGCCAAGGCTGCCTGATTGGACCAGGTGAACAGCCCCAATCACGGAATTCATATTCTATAATGTCCACCTGGCTGACCTCATTATAATCATGGCACAATTTGCCACTGGTCAGTCCATCTGTCCAGCTTGTTTATTTTTTCCTGCAATCTAACACTATTCTCCTCTCTATTTACAACCAACTAATTTTCAAATCATCTGTGAAATTACTGATCAACCCTCCAACATTTAAGTCTAAATCATTTATATTTACCATAAACAGCAAAGCTTCAATGCTGATCCCTGCAGAACCCACTGGACAGGCTGATTTCTTTAATTATTTCACAATCATTCTCGGTGATTATATTGTCCCTTTCACTAATGAACACTGACACAAACTATTCACTCAGAATTCTACCTATATCGTCCAACTCCACGTACAATTTATCTCTGTGGTCCTCAATGGGCCCTGCTCTTTCCCTTGCTATTCTTTTACCCTTAATGTACTTGTAAAATAACTTATGACTTTTATCAGTTCTGAGGAAGGGTCACCGGACCTGAAATGTTAACTCTGTTTTTTCCTTCACAGATGCTGCTGGACCTGCTGAGCTTTTCCAGCAATTTTGTTTTTGTTCCTGATTTGCAGCATCCGCAGTTCTTTCAGGGTTTTTTTTAACTTATGATTTTCCTTTATTTTACCTGCCACGCACTCTTTTTGTTCTGCTAATTTCCTTTAAAATTTCTCCTTGCACATTCTGTACTCCTCTAGGACTCCCGCTGTTTTGATCCCTCAGTATTGACCAAAAGCCTCCCTTTTCCCCTTAATCCAATCCTGCATATCCCTTGATATCCAGGGTTCACTAGATTTGTTGGTCCTACACTTTATCTTTATTGGAACATACTGGCCATGTACTCTCCCTATTTTCTTCTTGAATGCATCCCACTGCTCTGAGACAAACTTACCAAAACTATATGCTTCCAGTCCACCGTAGCTAAGTCATGTCTGATCTTATTAAAATCAGCCTTCCCCCAGTCAAGAATTTTATTTCAGGGCCATCCTTGTCCCTTTTGATAACAATCTTGAATCTAAGGGAGTTATGATCTACAAAATGCTCCTCCACTGACACTTCAGCCACTTGACCAGCTTCATTTCTTAAAATTATGTCCCAGGACCGCCCTCTCTCTTGTAGCACCTTCTATGTACTGGCTTAAAAAACTTTCCTAATGCATTTTAGGAATTCTGCTCCCTCTGGATCTTTCACACTATGTCTACCCAAGTTTGTGTAAGGAAGTCAAAATACCCCATCACTACCATAATACTTCTACACTTCTTTGAAATATGCTTACATAGCTGCTCTTCTATTTCTGTCTGACTGTTGGGGGCCTATACGACGCTCCCAGCAATGCAATTACTCCTTTTTGGTTTTTAAATTCTAACCATGTGAAGATTTGAAGAGCCTTCTAAAATGCTGAAATATACTTGAAACCTTTCAAACCTTGGAAGTTGACATTTTTAATGTGGAAAGATATGTCAGGAGACTATCCATTTTAACATAATTTTTTTGTTTACATATTCAGTTTTCCTTACTGTTTTTGGGTGGTGCAGTATAGCACATATTGAGAGACCAAAGGGTGCCACTTGCAGATAACATAAAACCGTTGCTGATTAAAACGCAGCACACTATCAATCAACTGCCAAACAAACTTGTTTGGGCATGTTGAAACCATCATTACAGTCTTGTTGTTACACTAGTATCTGAAACTATCTGGGCTTGGAGACAAATTGAGTAATCCACATTTCTCAGCAGCATGTACAGCAACATAATCCCTGCAGTGTTGGCCTTCTGGATCCAAAGTAAGTACATATGTTAAAGGATCTCCTTAACAATAAATTGTTAAAAAGTTAAAAGATTAAAAAGTTAATTTCCAGGGTTGAAAAAGTTTAAGGACATTTCTTGCACTGGACATGGGCATGTTTCTGTGTCAGCTCATGTATCTATTGAGTTAGTACTGGGTAAAAGGTAACCATTCATTCTGATGGTTCTGACAACCATTCTTATTGAGACAGCTCCGAAGTTTGTTCTTTTTACAGAGTGAAACGTCACAGTAGAAAATGTCCTTTTCTGTTTCTTTCCTCTCCAGTCTCTCTTCCATATTTCTGTCTCTGATTCTTTTGTGGTTCTTCTCATGTTTATCTAACTTCTTCCTCTCTTCAGCAAGTGATCGTCTGCTTCTACCTAAAGCGTGCAGTCAAAGAATTCTGAGTCTACAAATGTACTGTTATGTTAGGGAGTTACATGCAATACACTGCCTTGAATGGACCGTATGTCTCTGTATTTACCGTACTTTATTTTCTTGGCAGTAACTGGATTTGAAGTTTCAATTGATGTAAATTCCCCAGCAGTGGAATTTGGTGACTCCATCGAGATGAACTGCAGCACAACATGTCAAAAACCATCAATGAATGTGGAATATAAACCAGGGGTAAATGCAACCAGAACAGATAGCAGTACTTGGTACAATGATTATTTCCAAAGCGTCCAGAATTGGGATTTTACGCTAGCATGTTCTGTGATATGTAAATCAGAGAATCTTCAGCTGAAGGAGAAGAAAATGTTTGTCACAGTATACAGTAAGTAAAACCTCTAGATCTGGCATTAAAGAAATAAAGCGGCATGGGACAGCATTGATGATGATAAGTGGAATCTGTCTGATTTACAGTAGATTGATACTGGTTTAATAGTGAACGATGTTTCAGAGTGGAGTAAGACAGATTAACACACAAATGCAGTTTCACCTTATCACAGCTGAGTTAATGAGCAGTTATTAATTGAGGGCGAGGCAGGTAAAGTGGGTTTACTGTAGGAAGTCATGTAGGAATCTTGTAAAAGCCAGTTGACCAAGGTTCAGGGACCAGCATATTCCTGTGAGGGTGAAAGATAAGGATGGCAAGATTTAGTAACCTTGGATGATTAGAGATGTTGTAAGTTTAGATATAAAGGAAGAATATGTAAGGTTGGGAAACATAAATCAAAGAATGCCCTTGAGCAGTATAAAGGAGCAGAAAATAATTTTAAATCGAAATTTGGAGGGCTAGAAAGGGCCATGAAACGTGCTTGGCAAGTAGGATTAAGGAGAACCCCAAGGCATTTTATACGCATATTAGGAGCAAAAGGGTGACTAGGGAAAGGGTAGATCCGTCTTTGTTGATACTATAAGGCATGTCAATATTAAAAAGGAGAGGTGCTGGGTGTCTTGAAAAACATTAAAGTAGGTAAGTCCCCAGGGCCTGATGGTATCTATGCCAGGATACAGAAGGAGGCAAGGGAGGACATTGCTGGGGTCTTGAGAAAGATCTTTGTGTCATCTTTAGCCACAGGCAAGGTCTCAGAAAACCAGAGAATAGCCAATGCTGCTCCTTTGTTTAAGAAGGACAACAGGGATAATTCAGTAAATTATAATCTGGTGATCTTTACATTAGTGGTAGGGAAATTATTGGAGAAGATGCTTAGGGACAGGATTTACTTGCATTTGGAAGAGAATGGACTTATTAGGCATAGCCAGTATGGCTTTATGCACATCTCACAAACTTGATTGAGTTTTTTGAGGAAGTGACAAAAATTATTGACGAGGATAAGACAGCAGCTGTTAGCTACGTGGACTTTACAAAAGCATTTTACAAAGTCTCTCATGGTATGCCGGTTCAGAAGATCAAATCGCATGGAATCCATGGTGAATTGGCAGTTGGATACAAAATTGGCTTGGCCATAAAAGGCAGGGAGTATTTGTAGAGGGCTATTCTTCTGACTAGAGGCCTGTGACTAGTGGTGTTCCATAAGGATTGAGAGCAGAACCTCAGTTATTTATAACATATATAAGTGATTTAGATGAAAATGTCAGTGGTTTGATCAGTAAGTTTATAGATGACATAAAATTTAATAAAGTCGTGGACAAAGAGGAAAAATATCAAAGGACGCAGCAGGACATCGATCAAATGGAAAGTTAGGTGGAGAAATGGCAGATGGTGTTTAATCCAGACAAGTGCAAAGTGATGCATTTTGGGAGATCAAATGCCCTAACCCCCTTGAAATAAGGCCAACAATCTATTGTACTTTCTGATTCCCTGTTGCACGTGTGTTGCAGATTTCTGCAGTTTCTCTCCATTAAAGTGATTTTCTGTTTTTTGTACTCCCTTCCAAAATGAATAACTTCACATTTGCCCACATTATACTTCATTTGCCAACTTTTTGCCAACTTACTTAACATATCAATATCACTCCGTAAATCATTTATATCCCTCTCACAAACTGCCTTTTCACCCATTTTTGTGATGTCTGCAAATTTGGCTACAGTACATTTGCTTCCTTCCTTCCTTCAAGTCGTTGATTTATATTGTAAACAGTTGCTGTCCCAGCACTAATTCATGTGGAACCCCACTGGTCACAGGTGGCCAACCTGAAAAAGAATCCCATATCCCCACTTGTTGTTTCCTGCCCATTAGTCAATTCTCTATCCATATCAGTATACTATCTCCAATACCATTGTTTCTTATTTTTTGCCCTAATCTTTTGTGAGGTATCTTGATGAATGCTTTCTAGAATTGCAAATCAACACATTTACTGGTTCCCCTCTATCCACTCTGGTCGAGACTTCCTCAAAAAACTCTCATAAATTAGTCAGACATTATTTCCCTTTCATGAAGCCATGTTGACTTTGTTTGATTAGATTATGATTTCCAATTGTTCTGCTGTTACTTCCTTAATAATTGATTCCAATTCTTTTCCAACAACAGATGTTATGCTAATCAGCCGAGAGTTACCTGCTTTTTGTCTCCCTCCTTTTTTGAAGAGGGATGTCACATTGGCAGTTTTCTATCTCTGGTACTTCTCCAGAATCCAAGGAGTTTTTGAAAATTACAACTAATGCATCTACTATCTCTGTACCGACTTCTTTTAGGATCCCAGGATGCAAACCATCAGGGCCAGGGTATTTATCTGTTTTTAGCCTCATTACTGTATCTGATACTATGTCCACATTGAAGTGTCTCTTCATTGTTATATATTTAAAGAATCCCTCATTGTTAGTTTTCATATTCTCACTAGTTTGCCCTCATAGTTTGTTATCTCTGACTTCATTATTTTCTTAGTCCTCCTCTCATGGATTCTGAATTTATTCCAGTCTTTAAGGCTATCACTGAATTTGGCCTCCATGTATGTTTTTTCTTTCAACTTACTGCTCTCCTTAACTTACTTGGTTAGCCATGGTTGGTTTATCCCTCTATTAGAATCTTTCATCTCTATTAGGATGCATCTATGCTGAGAGTCATGAATTACCTCCTTAAATGTCTGCCACTGCTTGCTTACTGTCATTCCTGGTAATCTATCTGCCCAGTTCACTTTAGCTAACTCTCTCTTTGTTTCATTATAATGCTCCCTATTTAAGTTAAACACAGTTTTTTTCTTACCCAGGTTTCTCACTCTAAAACTGAGTATTAAATTCTATCATGTTACGATCACTACTTCCTAGGTGACCTTTTACTCAGATATCATTTATTAAACCTCCCTCACTACCCATTACATGATCCAAGACAGCCTGCTCCAGCAAACTATACCTCATGCAGTCTATCAATTTGTTGCCATAGCTACCTTTTCCAATTCAATTAACCCAATTAACATGAAGATTAAAGCAACCCATAACTATTGCTCTACTCTTTTTACATGCTCCAATTAATTGCTGATTTAAAGCCTTTCCAACAGAGGGGCAACTTTTTGGGGTCTGTGCGCTACTCCTACCAATGTCTTTTTTCCCTTGTTTTTTACCTCTATGCCATCCCCAAGCCTAGATCATCTCCCACAATTATTCTCATTCAGTTTCTTATTAGCAGTGCTACTCTACCAACTTTTCCTTTCATCTTCCTCTCTGACAGGTCAAATATCCCTAAATGTTAAGTTTCCAGTTTTGATCTCCTTGTAACCATGTATCCATAACAACTATGAGATCATATTAATTTACCTCAATTTGTGTTGTCCATACATCACCTTTTACACTTTTATGGTTCCTTGGTACAATATGACATTCACACATTCTGTCACTTGACTTTATTTTCTGGTAACAATCAACCTCATTACTGACCTGCAATCCTACCTCTCCTTTACCTTTAATTTTATCATTTGCCATGCAACTGAACCGAAACCTGCATCCCACAAGACAACTGGATCTTTCCCCCTACTCCATGTTCCTCTGCAGCCTAGATGACATATTTTGAACCTGAACAGACTGGCAGTAAAGCCTTTGGGACTCTTGATCCGAGCCACAGAGAACAGTATCTGTCCCCCAACTATGCTATCCCTGATTACAACCCCATTTCTCTTTTCTCTCCCCTTTTTAATGGCTCTCGTCAGTTTGCTCATCTTCCCTATAGCTCCTGTTCTCGTCCACACAGAAGCAAGAATCTCAAACCTGTTAATGAAGTCAAGGGCTGAGGCTCAGGCAGCACTACCTCCTGGATCCCTTAACCTGCCTTGCTCATAGTACATCCCCTGTCCTAAACCACTAAACAAATTCAAGATAGTTAGTCGAAGGGGTGTGACAGCCTCCTAAAACACAGTGTCCAGGTAACTCTCCCCCTCCCTGATGTATCTTAGTGATGTCACTTTGCTTTGTGCTTGGCATCCAAACCTGGGCTCCAATTTTTCCTCTTTAATAAAATCTTAAAATTATAAACCAAAAAAGCAAACAAAAAACACCTCTTCCCCTTAATACCAAATTCTCATGCTTCCTCCAAAATCCCCAAACTATATACTCACTTGGGCTCTCTCACTCCAGATGTGATCTCTCCTTCCTGACCATGCAAAGCTTACTCGTCAATACAATCATTGAATTTCCCATCATCTATTGAATGTATATGAATTATGTTCAATGTTTGCAGCTACTGGCAAGAATTGGTTGAATCCCTAAAACAAGACACAGGGTGAGACTATGGTTGTTGGGGATGGAGAAGTATGTTGCTAACATCTAGTTCTGTGAATTAATGCAAAATCCATTCAAGATTAGCTATTGGCTCAATCCTTCACTAATCACAATTCTGCATGATAGCACCATCAGCATCCTGCAGTACAGAGACAGATTGATAACAGATTTGACAAAGGGGAGGCATTGGCCTAGTTGTATTATCACTGGATTGTTAATCCATGGACCCAGATAACGTTCTGGGGACTCAGGTTCAAATCCTGCCATGACAGATGGTAGAATTTGAATTCAATAAAAATATCTGGAATTAAGAATCTAATGATGACCATGAACCCATTGTTGGAAAAACCCATCTGGTTCGCTAATGTCCTTTAGGGAAGGAAACTGCCATCCTTACCTGGTCTGGCCTACATGTGACTCTAGATTCACAGCAATGCGGTTGACTCTCAACTACCTTCTGGGCAATTAGGAATGAGCAATAAATGCTGCCTGGTCAGCAATGCCCTCATCCCATGAATGAATAAAGGGAAAAATATTATATAGTTACAAGTGCAGGTCAGAGTATCGCACCTGTAGGCTCCCCATAGATGGTCCAGAAACCACAATGCACTAGTCATTATTTTGAAGGAATACTAACCGCTTGCCTCTTTCAGCTGTTGTTGAAGCTCTAGCAACACTGAAAAATAATATTTGACATCATCTACGACAAAGTAGGCTGTGCGATCAGCCTGCCCTCCACCTCTGAGGCACAGTAGCTTCAATGTGTACATGTACAAGGTACAATGCTCCTTTGACAGCACCTTCCAAATCCACAACCTCTATCACCTACATGAACTAAAACAGAGGACACATGGCAACATCACCACAACAATGTCCCCTCTAAGCCTCATACACCATCCTGAAATAGAATTATATTAACGTTTCTTCAATGTTGTTGGGTTAACAGCTTGGATGTACCTACACAGCAATGATTGCAGCAGTATAACCCTGGCTAGGCCAGCTTTGATGGCCCAGTCCTAATTTGGTAATAAATGCTGGCTTTGTCAGTGGTAACCATATCCCACAAACAAAGAAATAAAACCTTGAATAATGAGAGAAATTTAGTCAGCAAATCATCTCTAGGTTTGAATCATCTGTTGAACTTTAGGGGTGAGTCAAATAAATATTCAGAAACATGCTAAATCTTTGCTTTGGTTCTGGTGGTGGAGGAAGAGATAGAAGGAACAGGTTTCTGGGTCCCGAAAATAACACCCCCAAAGGGAAATAGTGACACAGTAAGACTCTGATGGAGGTTTCCCTGTCCATCTAAGCACAACAAGTAGACTTTTGGAACTGAAGGACCAATCAGAACTCATCCATTTTGGAAGAAGCATATGATAGTAAGGAAGTGATTTTTTAAAAATCATTCACAGGATAAAGGCATCACTGACTAAGCCAACATTTATTATCCTTCCCAAACTGTCCTTGAGAAGGTGGTAGTAAGCTGCCCTCTTGAACTCTGTCATGTCCATGGTACAAGTACACTCACAGTGCTGTTAAGGAAGGGAATTCAAGGATTCTATCCCTGTGAAGGAACAGTGATATATGTACAAGTGAGGAGGTTGCGTGACTTGAGGGACCTTTTTGGGAACCCACACACCTGCATCAGTTGTCCTTGGGTTGCTAGGTGGTAAATGTCATAAGTTCGGAAGATGCTATTAAAGGAGGAAGGGTGAGTTATTGCAATGCATCTGTGGTTAATACTGCTACTGACACTGTGTGTTGGTAATTTAAGGAGTTGTCACCTCAACTACCACCTTCAATCAAGCTGTCTGCTTCTGCTCGATGCTTCCTGAGTGGTTTTTTTGAAGCTGCATCCATCCAGGCAAATGAAGAAAATCTGATGAGATGTCTGACATGTGCCTTGTTGATAGTGGATAGGCTTTGAGCAGTCAGGGGTTGAGTAATACACTGTAGAATTTCTAGCCTCTGACCTGCTCTTTTAGCCAAAGTATTTATACAGCAGGTCCAGTTGCATTTCTGGTCAATAGTAACCCACAAGATAGGGCTCAGTTAGCTCAATTAGCTGGATGACTGTTTGATGCAGAGTGATGCCAGCAGCACAGGTTCATTTCGTGGAATGGGTGAGGTTACCACGAAGATCCCACTTTCTCAATCTCGCCTTTCACCTTCTCAACACTCTTGTTCAAAAAGGTTGTGGACTTTGATACTTAAATTGATTCCAAGATGGCATTGGTGAGGTTGGCCCAGCAATGAGTGATGGCACTAGAAGGTAGCCACTTTGAACGTTAGTGGATCCAGCCTAAGTGGTGTTGGTGAGCCTGGCTCAAGACTCACGGCAGCATCAGTGAGTGTAATCTGGGCATTTTTTTTCCTTTGTTCCTGTTTCCTTAATTTCTGCTCTTGTTTTTAATTCTAGCTATTTATTTCTATGATAGCACCAGAAAATGACGACTCTGTACAGTTTTCACTGCATTCCTATACTCTTGTATTCGGATACACAAGAAATAAAATCTAATCTAATCTAGTCTAATCTAATCACCTGAGGCATGGTGACTCCTAGGTTAAACCACCACGAAACGTCGCTCTCTGATCAAAGAGCAGCCTTTGAGACTATGGCAACTTCACCTCACCCCAACAAGTTGATAGCAGGGGAGTTCAGTGGTGGTAATGCCATTGAATGTCAAGGGCAGAAAACTGATTCTCTTTGTCATTGCTTGACACTTGTGTGGTATAAATGTTACTTGGCACCTAGTTTGATTTGATTGATTTTATTGGCACATGTACGAAAATACAGTGAAAAGCTTTGTTTACGAGCGGTACAGGCAGATCACAGCAAAGAAAGGATGTACAGATCAAAAAGACTTAGAGGCATACAGGTTACTTCATAAGTTACATTATTTGAGGCTAGAGTCCATTCAACAGCCTACTAACAGCTGGAAAGAAGCTGTTCCCGAACCTGCTGCTGCGTGTGTGCAGGCTTCTGTACCTTCTGCCTGAAGGAAGAGGTTGTATGAGGTCATTACCAGGGTGCGATGAGTCTTTGATGATGTTGGCAGCCTTTCCATGGCAGTGAGCCGTGTAAATGGAGTCCATGGATGGGAGGTTGTCTTCTGTGATAGTTTGGGCTATGCATATCATCTTCTGTAGTTTCTTACGGTCCTGGGCAGAGCAGTTGCCATACCAGGCCATTATGCACCCAGGCAGTATGCTTTCGATGGTGCATCTGTAGAAGTTGGTGAGGGACCTTACGCACATGCCAAATTTCCTGAGCTGCCTGAGGAAGAAGAGGCATTTTTGTGCCTTCTTGACTGTCACACCTAGGTGGGAGGTCCAGGACAGGTCTTCGGTTATCGTCACTCCGAGGAACTTGATGTTCTTCACCCTCTCAACCTCAACCTAACAGCCCAAGTCTGGATTTTGTCCAGATCTCATTGCATTTGGACGTGGAATGCTTCAGTGAGGAGTTGCAAATGGTGCTGAACATTGTGCAACCATCAATAAACATCCCATTCATAATCTTATGATGGAAGGAAGGTCATTGAAGCAACGCAAGATACTTGGGCCTCAGCCACTATCCTGTGGAACTGTGTAGTGATATCCTGGACAACAATTATTGACCTCCAACAAACACAATCTCTTCTGTCCTGTCCAGTAAGACTCCAACTAATGGAAAGATATTCCAATTCCCTTTGACATCAGTTTTGCGAGGTTTCCTTGAGATCATACTTAGTTGAATGCCGCCTTGATGTCAAGTGCAGTCACTTTCATGTCGCCTCAACAGTTTAGTTGTTGTACTGTAATGAAAGCAGAAGTTAAGTGACATTAGAGGAACCTAAATTGAGTGTAAATGAGGTTAACACCAAGCGAAACTGTTTGATAGCACTGTTAAAAACCCCTTCTGTCATTTTGATTAATGAAAGTAGACTGAGGAGCAGTAATTAGTTGGATCTGTGCTGCTTTGTGGACATTAGGATATACCTGAGTGATTTTCCAATTGCTGGATAGATGCCAGTGTTGCAGCTATATCAGAATAGCTTGGCTAGGAATGTACCTAATTCTGGGACATAAGTCTTCAGTACCATTATTGGAATGTTGTCAGGGCCCATGTAGGCATCTGTGATGCCGGATACTTCAGGAACAGGCTGAGGTGGATTTTTCACTCAGTACTTCTGGCTGAAGATGGATGCAAATATTTAAGCCTTATCTTTTGAACTGATGTGCTGGGTTCCCTCCTGTTAGCTGTTTAATTACGCATTATTACTCATGACTGAAGGTGGCAGATCTCCAGAGCTTAGATCTGATCCATTAGTTGTACGACCAGTTAGTTCTGTCAATTACATACTGCTTCCACTGTTTGGCATATAAGTCGCCCTGCATCGGGACTTCACCATGCTGACACCTCAGTTTCAGACATTGCTGGTGCTGCTCTTGGCATGTCCTTTTCCTCTCTTCATTGAACCTGGGTTGATCCCCTGGTTGATGACAATGGTAGACTGGGGAATATGTCAAGCCACAAGATTGCACATTGTGTTGGAGTACAATTCTGCTGCAGCCAATGGTCCACAGCTCCTCATAGATGCCCACTTTTCAGTTTCTCATTCCATTCATATCTATTGCATTTAACACGGTGGTAGTACCACGTAACATGATGGACGGTTTCCTCAGTGGTGTAAAACCGGACATTTTTTGGAAAATAGGAAAATCTGCTGCTTTAAACCAAGGGACTGTGAAAAAAGTTAACTTTGATTTCTCTCCACAGATGCTGCCAGACCAGCTGAGTTTCACAAACAATTTCTGTTTGAGTGTGTTGGAGAATACATCTCATCAACACCTAGCATGTGAACTGATTCTAGAACTGTGCTGTAGCTTTCCCACTTGTATTATTTGTGTCTTGTGTCTTAATGTGAATGGGACCTTTTTAAACAGGTTCAGTAGTCATGGAAGGTTATACATTAGTAATCAGTGTTTCTTTTCTGCCATTGATTAATAACAATCTGTTTCCAACAAATAGCTGTTTTCCTGTTTCGTACAGAAACCGGATGAGTGTTTTCTTTTATTCTGGCCTTGTCAGTCAGCCACACTGGGGACTTTGGATAGCTGGATTAAATCTTTTCACATTTGTGATGACTTGAGGAATAGTGGGGCTTGATTTCCAGTATACTGCCCCAGTGAGTCATGGCAATGTTTGAGGTCACATCCAGGATTTTGGAACAAAGA
Source organism: Rhincodon typus (assembly GCF_021869965.1). Lineage (NCBI taxonomy): Eukaryota > Metazoa > Chordata > Chondrichthyes > Orectolobiformes > Rhincodontidae > Rhincodon > Rhincodon typus. The sequence goes on from NC_063369.1 coordinate 1,653,451, forward strand.
CAATTTAAGATTGAATGTGGAGTTAGAATACGTGAGAAAGACTTAAAAGATGAACACCAAGACTTGTACTACAGAAATAAGATAGCGCTAGAAGCTCTAAAGCCTTTCTGTAACTGTTCCTGATGAACTTATCCTGATGTATGTGATTTCTTTTTATAAAATTGGCAACTAAATCAGAAGTGGTGTTGCCTGTCAGAGCTAAGAAGGCAGAGATAATTGAAGGATCAGCGCAGTATTTGCATTTGATCAAGGGACAGGAGACACCAGGTACTCCAAATAGTGAGACGTCAGAATCAATTCATATTGAATTCCAGGTAAAGCAGTTTGAGCATGTGAAGAAAATGCAGAAGCTGGAGTTGGAGATGATCATTAGAATACCAGAATTAAAACTATAAAAGGAAAGAGACGGAAGACAGGAGAGAAAAATGACAAATATAAGCTGAAAATGATGCTGTTTGAAAAAGAGATGTCAAATGCTGCTGCTTATTCTGATAGGGAAAATCCTAGTCATCATCTAAAATCACTTAGGAAATGTTTAAGTTTGATAGGTCATACAGAAGTTTGGGGAAAAGAATGTGGAGAAACTAGACAAATGAAATGACCAAAGTAAAACTGGTCATTGCTCACAGGATATTTATGCTTCTTTGTCAGAGGAGATTGCTAGGGATTATGGCAGTGTACAAAGAACTGTACTGGGGGCATGGGACAGTTCAGGAAGCATACAGGAAAAGTTTTGAAATATAAGGAAACAGCTTGGACAAACCTGCCGTGGAGGTCAAAACGTTAAGCAAATTAATTTTGATAGATGTATATGAACATTAGAAGTTGAAACCGCATGTGAAGTTCTCAGAGAAAGATCATTCTCTCATAAAAATTTAATAAACTTTTGTAATAAAAACCCACGTTGAAGACCAGAGAGTTGCAATTACTAAACAGCCATGGCTGACAATTATAAGTTGATCCATAAAACTAAACCATGTTTCCCTCAACCACATAAATTTAAGAAGGATAGAAAATGGGAGAGTGAAAGGAAGGCAGGTTGCCAGGGTATAGAAAGGGCAGCTAAGAATGCCCCAAGATCTCTACTCCAGATCAGAAAGGAAGGTGCTGAGTTCGGAGGTGAAAAGGCCCAAGTGCTCCCAATGTAATAAAGTAGGACAGCTTCATTTAGAATTCTGGAAGTTGCACAGAAGGTGTATGGGATGCACCTAGGTTCCTAAGAGAGGAATATGTAAAAGGAACTCTAAAGGAAAATATAATGGATCAAATTTAACTACAATCGGGAAACCAGAGAATGCAAATGAGGTGAATAGGGTAGATCAGAGATATAAAGAGCTTTTTTCAAAAGAAAAAAGAGCTATTTTTCTTCCAATTATGCCACTAAACCCGAAACCCCATTGACAGACACAGAGGCTTCTTACAAGAGCTACTTTTGTTGGAGAAGGATCAAATTTTCCCTCTAGAGAATGCAATGAAAGATTTAGCATTAGTAAACAAGATAGGTAGAAAGTATGTGCTAGTTCCATTGTACGAAGTACAATTGGAATGTGACATGTTATTGGACCAGTGGTAGTAGGAACAGTTATGAAATTACCCCTGGATGGAGTGTACTTACTTTGGTTAATCATTTGACTGGAGTGAAGGATACAATTTTATTCATAATCACTAAGGTCAAATGAGGTGAAAGAGATGGATCAGGTATAGGTACAGGTTCCAGGTATTATTCCATCATTGGTGGTATCCAAAGTAATGGCTAACAAAGTCCATAGTCAGGAATCAAAATCATATCAAAAGCAAATGTTAGAATAGCCAAAACTCTATAAAAGAATGGGAGAATCCAAAGGAGGCATTTGGCTCATCATCATTAAGTGAAGCTCAGAAACATAGCGATATAGAGAATAGGTACAGAAGTAGGCCATTCGACCCTTTGAGCCTGCACTACCATTCAATACAATCATGGCTGATCATGCAATCTCAGTATCTCATTCCTGCCCTCTCTCCATACCCTTTGATCCCCTTAGCCACAAGGGCCACGTCCAGCTCCCTGTTGAATATATTTAATAAACTGGCCCCAACAGCTTCCTGTGGGAGAGAATTCCACAGGTTCACAATTTTCTGAGTAAAGAAATTCTTCCTCATCTCAATCCTGAATGTAGAAAGCAGATTCAGAATTACATAAGTCAATGTAGGCAGTTCACACTGAAGCTGAGGCTGAACGAGTTCTGGAGTACTATTATACTAAGAATGCCAGAGGGAAACTGCACCAATGATGTCATCAATGTAACAGAGAAACAGTTACATGGAGGAACCTGAGTAAATTGGAACAAGGAATGTTACCCCACAAACAGACAGCCATAACCAGGGTCCATGTGGATACTCATTTGTCTGATGGAAGTGAGAGGAGTTAAAGGAGAAATTATTGAAAGTGAGAACGAGCTTAGCCAGGAGGAGGAGGGTGGTGGTGGATGGGGATGGTTCAGGTCTTCTTTCCAGGAAGAAGTAGAGGACCCTAAGAATATCCTGATGGGGGATGAACATGTAAAGGGATTGCACGTCCATGGTGAAGAGGAGGAGATTGATGCCCACAAACTGGAAACTCTGAAACTGACGTAAAGGATCAGGAAAATCATCGTTTTTGGTGGGGAGGGCCTAGACAATGGGAGAAAAGGAGTTGATGTAGGAAGAAATAAGTTCTGTGGGGCAGGAACAAACAGAAACAATGGGCCTGCTCAGGCAGGTAGAAAGAAGAAGCAGCATTTTGATTTGGTTTGATTTGATTTATTGTTGTCACATGTATTAAGATACAGTGAAAAGTGTTGTTTTGCATGCTGTACAGGCAGATCGTACCATACAAAGTACATCAGGGTAGCAAAATAGTGTGTAGAATACAGTATTACAGCCGCAGAGAAGATGCTGTGAGAGAGATCAACATTAACATTTGAGGTGTCTGTGTAGGGTGTTGGGAGAGTATGGCGTTAGAGGCTATTGGGGGGAGATACCCAGATTAAAATGAGGTTACTCACAATTGTGGACACATTGGTGTGACACTGGATGTTGGGATCGTGGCCTAGGGTACGATAGATGGAGATGTCCGACAGCTGGCACCAAGCTTCTGCAATGTCGAGGTCAGTATGGCATACAAAACTGCACTATGCTTCTTTTCAGGCTTGATGAGAAAGTCAGGATTGGATCTGAGTGCAGTCAGTTCAGAAGGAGTTTGGTTCAAATGCGTAATGCAGGGCAGGGAAATTAAGATGACCAACGTCACATCAGCAGTTCTCAATGAACACACCATGTGCGGGTAAAAGGCTACGGGAAGGGTCCAGTGTAGGGAGAGTGTTGGAGGCGGGTGAAGATTCTCTGGGACATGGAGAGGACTCTATTCAAAGAAATGGACATGGAGGCAGAGGCAATGGAAGAAGAGCTCAAGACTTGTGTGTTCAAAATTCATTGAGGTGAGGGCACAGAGAGATAAAATTAAGACATTTGCTCAGTGCAGAATGTTCAGCATCTGAGAGTGGTAGGTCAGAAGTGATATTAAATATCTGATAAAAGTAGTGGGATCAGGAAAAAGGATGGAGTCAGAGGGAAGGGAAGGGGAGCAACATTCCAGAGGGGCATGGTATCTCTGAGTTGTACCAGGTTGTGTTCCTTAATGCCTGAAAGGAAGAGAAAAAGATTCTTGTTAGGATGTTGAAAGAGTCAGAAAATGCAGTGAAACTGGTGTGCAGGACAGCTCTGAAACAGCAAGAGGCGGCACTGATGGGGAGAGAGCTTAAGACTGTGCATATGGCAGGACATAGCACTTAGTGTGGATCTCAGGATGCAGTGAGAACAACTGTTGGAGGAGTGTTGTACATCATGGAGATACCTGTGAATATGGGTGAAAATATGGGTGAAAACATGGGTCAGAACCCATGCTGAGTGAGTCTGAGCTGGATGCAGTCGCTGATGAATGAGTTGTGGCTGTAGAAGCGAGTTTTGGCGAAGACTTTATCAAATACCAGGAGAGAAAACAAAAGGAGCAATGGAGAACAAAAAGAAAGGTTAGAATGGAAACCCAGTTGGAGAGAGGAGCAGAACTTACAATTCCTTACAATTATGGATTGGACAATAACAATTGAGGTAGTAGTGGAAACATTAAATCAATATTGTACTTGGTATAGACTACCAATTGAAATACAATCTAACTAAGGTTCCAACATTGTGTCTAAAATTTTCCAGGATAATGATTGGTAATTGGGTATAACACAGCTGAAGTCTACCAAAAAAAACAGAAGTATGGTAGCTGGTAATCAAAAATAAAAACAGAAATTGCTAGGAAAACTCAGCAGGTCTAGCAGTATCTGTGGTGAGAAATTAGAAATAAACATTGTAGGTCCAGAGACCCTTCTTCAGAACTGATAGGAAAAAGCTAGGAAAAAGTTGACATTTATGCAGGACATGGAGTGGGCGGGGGGTGGGGTAGTAAACAATAGGTGAAGATAGAGACCAAAGAGAGAGAAAAACAGTTGGACAGACACAAAAGTGGTTAAAAATCAGTCTGGGGGAACGAATACCTCCTAATGGGGGCTATTAGTAGCTGATAATGGGTTGTGTGTGTTATCTGCCTGTATAATGACAAGGCCTGTTGTGCAGAGGTTGGGGTAAAGAGGTGGTCTCAAACACTTAAAATCGTTGAACTCCATTTTAAATCCAGAAAGGTGCAAAGTTCCCAAGAGCAAAATGAGGTACTGTGCTTCCACTGAAATCTGTTGCCTATTATAAACAATCACAGGGAGCTTTTGAGAGATATCTTCAAATTCTTGAAACAACAATTGAAATCTATTGTCACAATTACACACAGGATTGGGACAAAGTTTAAATTTCTTGAGATTTTCTACCAGTGATTCGTCAAATGAATCGTCTGAGTTTGATCCAATTGAACTGATCTATGACCGTAAAATAATCTATTAAAAATTGATCAGGGAAAAGTTCTTAAGACAAAAGATGAATGGTCACTGTTGGATTATATGTCCATGTTTCAACAGATCTTACAGGAGGATATAATGTTATGCAGCAGCATTTAAACACCTCTCAGGAAATTATGAAAAGAATGGGCAGATAAGCATGTTGTCAACAGAACATTAGTTAATTTCAAGCAGGATAAAAGGTATTTGTATGCTTAAAGAGGATGAACCTCTGAAAACAACATTCAGTGGCCGATAGAAACTTGTTAAGTCAGTTAGTAAAGTTACTTATCTGGGTTTTAAATGGCCCCAGTTACATTCCAAAGACTTTTGCATCAAGTCATAGCTAAAGTACCTGCAGTTTTCTTAGACAATATTGTAATATACATGGGAAGATCATGTAAGGTAGTTAGAGGACCTGTTTTAAGCAATTGTAGTCAGCTGGTTTAGTAATAAATCTAGCCAAAACTGAATTCACAAAAGCAAAAGGTAACTTACTTGGGATATATCATAGAGCCAGGGTAAATATTGCCAGGAACAGCGTAAGTGAAGGATCTGATTGAATCCCTCAATCCTAAAACAGAATGGGGAATTAGGAGATTTTAAGGAATATGTGGGCTTTATTACAAATTTATACCTAACTTCAATACGATAGCTGTAACTTGTGATGATTCTGGGTATAGTGAGGCCTGATTTCCTGTGCACTACCTCGCAGAGTTCTGACAGTGTGAAAATTGGAGTGAATCTCCACAGGGACTATGTGTCAGTCACTTCCACCGATACTGTCATTGACTAGTACATCTGAGACAGGTAAATTGGTGGAGACAAAGTCAAGTATGATTTTGTATCTTCTCGGTTCCCATACAACCTACTGAAGAACCAACCTGGCAATTATGGCCTTTAAAACTCAGCCAGCTCAATCAATAGTAGTGATACTGAGATACTCCTGGTAATGGACTCTAAATTTGGGCACCCACAGTGCATTGTGTGCCCTTGCTACCCTCAGTGCTTCGACCAATTGTATTCAAATAGAGCAGTACTGATTCATCAGCTGAACAAGGGGTGCAGTGATAATCAGTAGAAGGATTCCTTACCCACATTTTATCTGATGCTATGAGACTTCCTGGAGTCCAGAGTTAGTGTTGAGGATTCTGAGGGAAACTCCTGCTTGCGTGTCTTACCAGTTGGACAATCATAACCAGGGATGGTGATGCTGTCTTTTGCGGCATTACCTGTAAGATATTCCAAGAGTTTGACTTGACTCGTCTGTGAGACAGCGAGCCCAAATTTACTAGTCCATAGTTGTTAGCATTTAGAATTTTGAGGTGTTGAGAGGGCTCGGTTTGCATTTGTCATTTCCTGTGTTACAACACCATGATAACTGATCCTGCTGAGTAACTTGCAAGGCCATTCAAATGGAATTGAAGAGTCGCCTGTAGGTCAGACCAGATAAAGACAGCAGATTTCTTTTCCTAACCAGATTAGTAAATCAGACGGGTTTTTATGACAATCAATAACGGTTTCTTCATAATTATCGTCATTAGAGAAGATTTCAATTGAATTTAATTGCACCAGCTGCCATGGTGGGATTTAATTCATGTCCCCAGAGCATTGTCAGTTCAGTGACAGTACCACTACACCGCCACTTCCTCACTTCTACAGCTTCAGCAATTTTGAAAAAAAGGACGAAAAACAAGAGAAAGCAGCTCATCCAACACCATTGCAGGGAGAACCTTTCCACATGGCAGTCTTCAACTGGACCTGCACTTAGGCAGGCATGAAGGCCCACAGGCTGCCTTGAGAACTGGTAGCCTGGTCTGCTTCCAGGCAGTTCATCAGTCTCTGTTGTGTTGGGAAACTGGAGGCTGAATGGAAAATCCCAAACAGCCTCCTATTTCCCCTTAACAAGGGTATGAATGAGTCTAATTGGTAGCTGCAGAGGAGGGTTGGGATTCCTACTGGGTCCATACATAGTTCAGGCTACCTGCTGGAGTTGACAAAATGTTGGGAAGCTGTACACTGGTTAGTCCAATTCGATTCCTGACCTGCACCAAGTGAAGGCCTGAAACTTTAAGCACACTATTTCTGTGAATCCTGTTAACTGTGATTCTCCTTTAACAGATCGAGAGATAAACATTACATTGCTCCCTGAAGTGCTGGAGGTTAACAGAAGATATAGTCTGGAGTGCATTGGACCAAGAGTCTATCCAAACAACAAACTCATTCTCACATGGATGAGAGGGAGTGAGATTGTTCAGAGAAGTTCTACAGAAGAACCAGGTCTTCCAGATGAAGATAACAGGTTGAGAAATGTCTTCAATTTCACCGCAAGTCTGTCAGATGATGGACAGGAGTACACCTGCTTGGCTGAAGTGGACTTGGGCTCTAACACCACAATGTCAATCACAAACTCCTGTGTCACTCTGCAAACCTACTGTAAGTTCCAACTGCACAAGAAACACTCTCCTCATTTAGAGAATACCATAGATTTAATACCTATAATTTGTTGAGAATAACCAATGGGAAGCAATATAGAGATAAACTTCTCATTAGTTCCTATTTCATCTCCAGTACAAAATGTGATGGGTAAAAATTGCTCATCCTGGATAATGATGCAAACATGCAACTTTTTCAGTGGTAGAGAAGGGTACAAATACAACATTTAAAAGACATTAGAACATGAAAGGTTTAGAGGGATATGGACCAAATGCAGGCAAATGGGAGTAATTCAGTTAAAGAAACCTGTTCTGTTTCCTTGCTGTATGACTATATGATCAGTTCATGGTGTAATTATAAGTGTTCTACAGCCGCAGGGTGTGCAAAAAACTGGTTCAAAAAAGGTCAATAAAGTCATTGCAAGGCAGAGAAACATAAGGAACAGGTGGGGGAATACACCATTCGGCACCTTGAGCCTACTCTGCTATTCAATGACTAATCTTTGACTGTAGCTCCATGTCCTTACCCATTCCCATAAATCTTGATTCTCCATCTTTGAAGCGGAGAGCTCAAGTTGGAGGATTTTCTGACATGGCAGACATTCCACTGTTTAAAGTGCCCTAACGTGCACTCTTTCTGCTTACAGGAGCCCCGGGTGGTTGTGGTAGTCACAGGGGAGCCAGCAGTTTCCTGACAGTGGCAGGTATTTTGAAAGGAATTTCACCCAGCTGCCTTAAACATCACTCAGTGATCAGGAGATGGGATTATAAACAGTTTAGAAAATCTCATGATACAGGAAGGGCAAAGAAAACTTCACAGATTCATACCTAGATCACGAACACTGAAATCCTAACCTCAATTGGGATGTTATAGACAGATGCAAGTAAGAACACAGTGAAGCTAAATCAGGAGTGCATTGACATGGACCACTAAGAGTGACTGGCACGCAAGAAACAGACTTAATATTTGAAGTGCCTGAAAGGTAACAAGAATTAATTTGAAAATAAAAGCGGTGAGATGACTGCAGATGACTCCAGTTTCCTCACTATGGGTGAATGTGATAAATTCCTGGTGTGATGTATTGTCCAATACCTGCACTGCTCAGTTTTCCACACTGTCCATTAAAAACTAAAACACACTGCAGAAAATTAAAATGAACCGAATTTCTTGTCTGTATTACAGCTTTCATGGAGCAGCCTAGAATCCTGGACAAAAGGCCCAAAAAAGTGAAGCAAAAGGTCAATTTAATATGTGAGGTCTCAAATGTCTATCCAGTTGAGAAGGTGAGAGTAAGATGGTTTCAGGATGGTGAGGAACTGAACTCAGTTACCACAAGGCCAAATTCTAACACTGTCCGAACAACAGCAGCATGGACACCACAGGAAACTGGTCTGATCGAAGTTGTCTGTATGGCTGATTTTGAGAAGTATCCATCGGTTCCCTCAAAGAATAACAGTGTTTTCATTGAGGTGTATGGTAAGGATTCTGGTTGTGGGGGGTGGGGTGGGGTGGGGTGCTTACCATCCGGCAACATTCTAATAGTTAATCACTGTCAACATTACAACGTGTCAGAATTTCATCACTTTAAACAATAAAATCCTTTTTGTTGAATGACAAATTGGGAAGCTTGTTGAAACGTTTGTACACTCAGACACTTGGTTTGAGTAAAACATAAACATTTGCTTGTGGGGTGAAATGATCCTCTGTCAATGAAAACCATTCGGAGAAAGTCTTACTGATCCGAGGTATTCCAAGATCTTGAGACCATGTGAGTGACACTGTATTCGCTGCTCATAGGGGAGTGTTACTCACACTTAGTATTCCAGGATCACAAGAGAATGTTTAAAGGTTGAAACTGGCAATGTTCCCTAAACACTGCAAAATGCAAAAACACACACCAATCTGGAATATATCGTATGGGAAGAAACAGGCCAGCACAAACAACATTCTCTTCAAGATTTGTGTTTTTGCAAGAATTTTAAAGGAGCAATCATTGAAACATATAGGCCACACATAGCAACAGACATCAGAGGAAATATTGCTGCCTACCCTTAGACAGTGGGTGTGACAGTTGCATGCAACATGGAATGTTAAACTGGGTGCTGACAAAATGGAACGTTCATCCAGAATGATACCTCCTGAGAAGCAGCTACCAGTAAATACATTGACCACTGTCTATTCTTCAATAATGACGAATGTCATTTCAAAAGTTGCAAACACAAGTTACCACAAGACCAAATGAAAGAAGAATTGTACATTCCTGTAGTCCCTTTCTCATTCTCAGGAATTCTCAAAGTGTTTCACAGCTAGAGAATTATCTCCAAGGAGCAGTTCCACTGTTTCCTTAGCACATATCCTCTGGAGTGAACCACTTACAGTAAACTCACCAAGGACAGATGTTAAATGCGGATCTTCCAGTGTTACCAAAATCCTGAGAAAAGGTTAAATAAATGAGATTGCAGGATTGTTTTCTTTTATGCACTAGGTGTCACTAGCTGGGCAACATTTATTGTGTATCTCTAGTTGCCCTTGAGAAAGTGGTGGTGAGCTGTAGGGTGACCCACAATGCAATGGGGGGAGCGTGGGGGACAGTGTTCCTGGATTGTAACCTAGTGACAGTGAAGGAATGGTAATATCTTTCAAAGTCAGCATGGTGAATAGCTTGGAGGCAGGCATGCATATGGTACCGTTCCCATGTATGAGCTGCCGTTGTCCTTCTAAATGGAAGTGATCTACCCGACAATGTGGAAAATGGCCCAAGTATGTCCTGTACATAAAAAGCAGGACAAATCCAACCCGGCCAATTACCGCCCCATCAATCTCCTCTCAATCATTGTAAAGTGATGGAAGGTGTCATCAACAGCGCTATCAAGCAGCACCTGCTCAGCAATAACCTGCTCAGCGATGCCCAGTTTGGATTCCACCAGGGCCACTCAGCTCCTGACCTCATTACAGCCTTCGTTCAAACATAGACAAAGAGCTAAATTCCAGAGGTGAGGTGAGAGTAACAGCCCTTGATATCAAGGCTGCATTCGACCGAGTGTGGCATCAAGGAGTCCTGGCAAAACTGGAATCAATGGGTATCAGGGGGCAAAGGCTGCGGTGGTTGCAGTCATACCTGACACATAGGAAGATGGTCGTGGTTGTGGGAGGTCAATCATCTCAGCTCCAGGACATCTCTGCAGAGTTCCTCAAGGTAGTGTCCTCGGCCCAACCATCTTCAGCTGCTCCATCAATGACCTTCCCTCCATCATAAGGTCAGAGGTGGGGATGTTCACCAATGATTGCACAATGTTCAGCACCATTTGTGACTCCTCAGATAATGAAGCAGTGCATGTTCACATGCAACAAGATGTGGACAATACCCAGGCTTGGGCTGACAAGTGGCAAGTGACATTCACGCCACACAAATGCCAGGCTAAGACCATCACCAATAAGAGACAATCTAACCACCGCCCCTTGACATTCAATGGCGTTACCATCACTGAATCCCCCACTATCAACATCCTGGGGTTACCATTCACCAGAAACTCAACTGGACTCACCACATTAACACAGTGGCTACAAGAGCAGGCCAGAAGCTGGGAATACTGCGGCGAGTAACTAACCTCCCGACACCTCAAAGCCTGTCCACCATCTACAAAGCACAAGTCAGGAGTGTGATGGAATACTCCCCACTTGCCTGGATGAGTGCAGCTTCAACAACACTCAAGAAGCTTAACACCATCCAGGACAAAGCAGCTGGCTTGATTGGCACTGCATTTACAAACATTCACTCCCTCCACCACCGACACTCAGTAGCAGCAGTGTGTACTATCTACAAGATACACTGCAGAAATTCACCAAAGATCCTCAGACAGCACCTTCCAAACCCACGACCACTTCCATCTGGAAGATCAAGGGCAGCAGATATGTGGGAACACCACCACCTCCAAGTTCCCTTCCAAGTCACTCACCATCCTGACTTGGAAATATATCGCCGTTCCTTCACTGTCGCTGGGTCAAAAGCCTGGAATTCCCTCCCTAATACTATTGTGGACAACCCACAGCAGGAGGAATGCAGCGGTTCAAGAAGGCAGCTCACCACCACCTTCTCAAGAGCAACTAGGGATGGGCAAGAAATGCTGGCCAGCCAGCGACGCCCACATCCTACGAAATGAATAGCGGAAAAAAAAAACGTGATCATGGATTTGGAAGGTGCTGTCTAAGGATCTTGGGTGAATTTCTGCAGTGCATCCTAGAGACAGTACACACTGCTGATACAGAGCAGTGGTGGAGGGAATGAATGTTTGTGGATGTAGTGCCAATGAATTGGGCAGCTATCACAAGCAAAGCCAGAAATTGCTGGAGAAATTCAGCCGCATCTGTGGAGAGAAAGAGAGTCAACATTTCAGGTCCAGTGAGCCTTCATCAGAATTAACCTTCTGCCAATCAAGTAGGCTGCTTTGCTCTGGATGTTCATGGAGTCATACAGCATAGAAACAGGCCCTTCTGCCTCTCGTAATTTTGTCTCCCTCAATCACGACCTCCCTCAGCTTCCTCTGCTGTGGGGAAAATAAACCCAGCCTATCCAGTCTCTCCTCATAACTGAGCCTTTCCTTCCCAGACAACATCCTGGTGAATCTCCTCTGCATCCCCTCCAGTGCAATCACATCTTTCTGATAGTGTCGCAACCAGAACTGCAGACAGTATTCTATCTGAGGCCTAATCAATGTTTCATGAAGATGGAACAAGACTTCCTTGCTCCTACATTCCACATCAAATGTAGGCATGTATCCTGTATGCCTTCTTTACCACCCTGTCTACCTGCGCGGATAACTTCAGGAATCTATGGATTTGTAACCAAGGTCCCTCTGTTCTTCAGAATTCCCTCAGGGCCTACCATTCATTGTGTATGTCTTTCCCATGTTGGACACTCATCAAGATTAATTTCCATGCACCATTTCTCTGCCTAATTTACCAGTTAATCAATATCAGATTGTATCCTGAGACCATCCTCCTCACTATCAATAACACCACCAATTTTCATATCATCAGCAAACTTAAAATTATACCTTCTGTATGCACATCCAAGTTGTTTATGTACATAATGAACAGCAAGAATCCCAGCACTGATTGATATGGTCACAGGCTTCCAATCACAAAACCATCCCTCTACTATCATCGTTTGTGTCCTATTTGCAAACCAATGTTGGATCCTGTTTGTCAACTTCCTTAGATCACTTTGGCTGTTACTTTTTGGAGAAGCCTTCTATGTGGGACCTTTTGAAAGGCCTTACTAAAGTTCGTGTAAACACAGAAACTGCACTAGCCTCATCAATGTATGGTGTCAAGCTTCTTGGGTGTTACCCGAGCTGCACTCATCCAGGCAAGTGATGAGTATTCCATCACACTCCTGGTTAGTGCCTTGTAGATGGCGGACACACTTTGGGGAGTCAGGAGGTGAGTTACTCATCGCAGTTTTCCAAGTCTCTGACTGCTCCTGTGGCCACAGTATTTGTATGGTGAGTTCAGGTTAGTTTCTGGTCAATGGTAACCCCTGGGATGTTGTTAGTGGGGGATGCAGTGATAATGATGCCATTAAATGTCAAGCGGCAGTGGTTGGATTGTTGCTTCTTGGAGATGATCATTCCCTGGCATTTGTGTTGTACAAATGTGTCACTGGTCAGTCCAAGTCTGGATATTGTTGCATTTGATCATGGATTGTTTCAAGTCCTGAGGTGTTGCCAATGGTGATGACATCGAGTAATCCTCAGTACATCCTCATTTCTCACCTTATGGTGGAAGGAAAGTCATTGATGAAGCAGCTGAACTTGGTTGGGCCTAGGACACTACCCTGGGGAATTCCTGGAGTAGAAATGTCTATCCTCCAACAACCACATCTTTGATAGCACACTCAGTCAAAAGCAAACTTGCTGTCAAGGGTTGTCACGCTAGCCTCATCTCTGGAATTCAGCTCTTTTGTCCATGTTTGAACCAAGGCTGTAATGAGGTCAGGAGCTGAGTGGCCCTGACAAAACCCAAACTGGGCATCACTGAGCAGGTTATTGCTGAGCAAGTCCTGCTCGATAGTGCTGTCAGTGACACCTTCTATCACTTTACTAATGATCGAGAGGAAACTGATGCGGCAGGAATTGACTGGGTTGGATTTGCCCTGCTTTTTATGTACAGCATATACAAACAGCAGGACTAAGAGAAACAGTCTTGGTGGTTTTGGGTCAGGAAAGAATGCTGACCAGGATCCCGAGGGAACACGGAATGATGCTGCGGGTCTTTGTACCTGTCCTTGAAGCAGCAGTAAAATGGACAGTAAACAATAACCACTGAGCGCTGCCTCTCTTTGCCTCATTATATAAAAGTGCTACATAATCAACAGGGTTAAAGGGGTGGCAAGTCAGGAAATAAACACAATAATTAACACTCGAGGAAAAGTACTGGAGAAAATAATGGGTCTGATGGAATGCATTCTGGGATTATAAACGATGTAGCTGCAGAGATAGTGAATCTACTGGTAGCAATTTTCCAAGAACGCTACATTCTGGAAAAGGCCAGAGGATTGAAAAGCTTCCATTGTAACACATTTACTTAACCAAGGTGGAAGGTAAAAATAGATAACCACAGGCCAGTTCTAACATCCGTGAATGGGGAAAATGTTTAAAGGGGTCTAATCTGAACGACGTAATAGCAGAGCATTTAGAAAGACACAGTATAATCAAGCAGCTTCTGCATGGCCCATGAAGGGGAATCATGGCAGACTAATTTATTACAGTTCTTTTGAGGATTTAACAAGCAGAATAGATAAAAGGGAACCAGTCAATATAATATGATAAAGGAATGTTTCTAACAGTATCTTTCTGTTGTTTTTAGTTTTCTCTTCCCCTGAAATCCAAATACCAACCAGCCATGAAGGAAATCTGGTTAACATTACGTGCCGTGTGTTAAATGTCTCAAGGGATCTTGAACTCAGACTGAAGAAAGAAAATGACATATTAAAGAATGGATCAAGCAGTACTGGGCTCACTATCTCTCATACAGTACAGGCTCAAGCAAAGCTGAATGGACAGCAGTATATCTGTGAGGCTGAACTGAAACTTCAAGATCAGTCAATGACCAGCCCTGTTATTAAACAACAGATTGGAACCCTCCATGTCCTGTGTAAGTAGCATTATTTACCTCACGAAAGGTCATTGGGATTTTTTTTCCAAATGGACACCAGTGAAATTCTCATACCAACTCTTGTCTTAGTCCTAACCAAATTGATTTGGTCTCCTCACACAGAGACTGCCCTGCAGCAGCTCCTTTTCTCACTGAGGCCAAAGGGACAGAGATCCCGAGGTGAGGGCGCTGTCCATTATTACCCCAGTGCAGTGTGCCACAAACTGTAACTTTGTGAGCGTGTACACTGTAGTGTTTCTCCTTCAAATATTTGTCTCTCTCCCTGATGACAGTCACTAGTGCATCTGCTTCCACCATCATTACAGGCAGTTCATTCGAGAAAACAATCAAATGCTTTCTTTGAAAAAGCAATCACATCTCACTTTGTTCCTTTTCTAATCACCTGAAATCTGTGTCTGATAATTATCAATCCTTTTGCCACTGAAAACTCCTCCTTATTTGTCCACAATTGGTTCATCACCTTGGAGATGTCTGAGAGAACCCCTCTTGGCCCTCACTGTTTGAATGGCACAATCCAAACCTTTACATTGCTTCCACATAAGGGAAGTCCCTCATCCCTTGTCCCATTATCATGACTCTCTTCTACATCATCTTCCAGACCATCACCTCCTTTCTGAAGTGTAACCATGGAGGCGAGTGCCCTCGAACACATCCCACAACATGCTACCCATCATCATCATCATTGGTGGTCCTTAGATGATGAGGATAACATTCTTCCGCTCTCTGGGAGGTGGTGGCCAGAGGAAGGGGTGGGTCAGGCATTGGTGTGACTGCACACTCTCTTTTCACTGTTTACACCCAGCTTCCATTTTTTAACAACACAAGTCTCGAGGTGTTCAATGCCTTCCCAATTGCTCCTCTTCCACTTTGGACAGTCTTGGGCGAATGATTTCCATGTCATCGCAGAGCGGGAAAGGGACGGTGACTAACTTCATGGTACAACCAAAGTGGAGAAGGACATTCATAATGCTTCCCGATTGATGGTGTGAAAGGCCTTTGTAAGGTGAAAGGCAGCACCTACACGGGTAGGTTCTATTCTCTGCATTTCTCCTGTAGCTGTTACACAGTGAGAATCATGCACACTGTGCCCCTCCATGGCCGAAAGCCACACACTGAGTCTCCCGGGAGGAGTTTCTCAGCCACAGGGAGGAGACAGTTCAGGAGGACCTTGGCATCAACAGCAGGGAGAGTGCCCTGTAGTTACCACAGTCAGACTTGTGCCCTTTTTTGAAAATGCTCACGACTGTGGCATCTCAGAGCTCTCCTGGGATGTTCTCCTCCTTCCAGATAAGGCAGACAAGGGCATGTAGCTGCAGTAAGAACTCTTTACCCCTGCACTTCAATGCCTCAGCGGGGGGTTACCGTCTGCTCCAGCAGTCCTGTTGTTCTTAAGCTGGCGGGCACCTCTCTCTACTGTGTGCACGGCTGGGGTATTGCTGAAATCATGGTGTGTAGCATGCTGTGGGATGCAGTCAAAGACACTCAGATTGACGACAGAGCCCTGGTTGAGGAAGTCAGTGAAGTGTACCCCCCCACAGTGTTTTTTGATGGGCTTCTCTATCTTTGATAAGAGTCACTCCATCCTTGGCCAGCAGTGGGGTGGGGCCTTGATGTGGTCTTGACAGCACAGATGAAACCCTGCATGTCACGGCTGTTGGCCATTTATTGGGCCTCCAGTGCTTTCTCCACCCACCACCTGTTCTTTATATCGTGGGTTAGGTGTGGTGTCTCAGCCTTCAGTCACATGTAAGCCTGCCTTTTCTCTTCCGAGTGCGGTTGTTTTACACTCAGAAAGGCCATGCACTTCCAACTTGATCGTTCCTTAATCTCCTGATCATTCTCATCGAAGCAGTCTTGGTGTTTCCTGGTTGAGTGGCTGACCGAGATTTTGCAGGCAATGATGATGGCGGTCTTAAGGGCAGAGCAGAGACTGTTGGGAATCCTGTGACTTGGTGTTGCCAAAGGTGGCTAGGTTTGTGGAGACAAGTTGGTTGTATGAGGCTGTTTCTTTCTGGGTCTTTAAGTGCCTCAATGTTGAACTTGTTGCAACACTGCTTCTGTTGACTCCGCTGCAGCGGGCTATATTTATGACGATCCTGACTCGGATCAGACAATGGTCCATCCATCATTGATCAGCTGTGGTCATGGCGCGTGTGATTTTGACGTGTTTCCAATCCCTCGCTCTGACGATGATGTAATCAGGGAGGTGCCAGTGTTTGGAACACAGCTGCTGCCACATTGTCTTGTATTTGTCCCTTTGCTGGAACAGTGTGTTGATGATGAGAAGGTCGTACTCATGGCACTGGGTCAGGAGAAGAGTGATGTTGGAGTTTTGCTTCCCCTAAGGTCTGTACTTTTGCCAAATCTGGCATTGAAGTCACCGAGGACGCTGTTGGGACCCATGAGAGAGATTGGTCAAGGCTGGCGGAGAATTACTCCTTGTCCTCAGCTGCTGCTTCGAGTGTTGGTGCAAATGCGCTGAATACTGTGACATACTGGTTCCGAGCAAGGGTGAATCAGAGTGTCATGCTCACTTATTCCACTCGGGGAGTCTTTCAGTTGGTCCACCGGTTTGTTTTTGATGGCAGAGCTAACTCCATGGATGTGGCACTCTTCTTCAGCCTTGCCTTTCCAGAAGAAGTTGGAGCCACCACCTTGTTCTCTGAGCTGTCCCTTCCCCTACCCGCTGGGTTTCACTCAGAGCAGCGATGTCAATATCAAAGCACCCGACTTCCTGAGCAATAATAGCAGTGAGACATTCTGGTATGTCACTGATGGGACTGTCCATAACGGTCCTGACATTCCAGGTCCAGAACTTGAAACTGCAGGTCAAGAACAAAGAACAAAGAACAAAGAAAATTACAGTACAGAAACAGGCCCTTTGGCCCTCCAAGCCTCCACCGACATGCTGCCCATCACAACTATAACCCCCTCGCCTTCCGGGGACCGTATCCCTCTATTCCCATCCTATTCATGTATTTGTCAAAATGCCCTTTAAAAGTAACCATACTATCTGCTTCCACTACCTCCCCTGACAGCGAGTTCCAGGCACCCACCATCTTCTTTATTTAAAAAAAAAACTTGCCTCGTACATCACCTTAAACCTTGCTCCTCGCACCTTAAACCCACAGTCCCTGGTAACTGACTCTTCCACCCTGGGAAAATGCTTCCAACTGTCCACTCTGTCTACGCCCTTCATAATCTTGTAGACCTTTATCAGGTCGCCCCTCAACCTCCATCGTTCCAGTGAGAACAACCCAAGTTTCTCCAACCTCTCCTCATAGCTAATGCCCTCCATACCAGGCAACATCCTGGTAAATCTTTTCTGTACTCTCTCCAAAGCCACCACATCCTTCTGGTGGTGTGGCGACCAGAATTGAACACAATATTCCAAATGCAGCCTAACTAAGGTTCTATAAAGCTGCAACATTATCTGCCAATTTTTAAACTCAATGCCCCGGCCGATGAAGGCAAGCATGCCATATGCCTTGTTCATTACCTTTTCCACCTGCATTGCCACTTTCAGTGACCTGTGTATCTGTATACCCAGATCTCTCTGCCGATCAGTACTCTTAAGGGTTCTGCCATTTACTGTGTATTTTCCATCTGGATTAGACCTTTCAAAATGCATTACCTCACATTTTTCCAGATTAAACTCCATCTGCCATCTCACTGCCCAAGTCACCAACCGATCTATATCCAGCTGTATCCTTTGACGGTCCCCATCACTATCCTCAATTCCACCAACCTTTATGTCATCGGCAAAATTACTAATTAGACCAGATACATTTTTCACCAAATCATTTATATATATTATAAATGGCAAAGGTCCCAACACTGATCCCTGAGGAATGCCACTAGTCACAGCCTTCCATTTAGAAACACACCCTTCCACTGTTACCCTCTGTCTTCTATGACTGAGCCAGTTTTTTTTTATCCATCTTGCAAGCTCACCCCTGAACCCGTGTGACTTTACCTTCTGTATCAGCCTGCCATGGGGGACCTCGTCAAAGGCCTGATTGAAATCCATGCAGACAACATCCACTGCCCTACCCTCATCGATCATCTTCATCACTTCCTCAAAAAATTCAACCAAGTTAGTGAGACACAACCTCCCCGTCACAAAAACCATGTTGCCTCTCGCTAATATGCCCACTTATTTCCAAGTGGGAGTAAATCCTGTCTCCAAGAATCCTCTCCAATAATTTCCCTACCACTGAAGTAAGGCTCACCAGCCAGAACTTTATCCTGAGGGTGTGGAAGGTGCCTGTGCGAGAGCTCTTTTAACGTGGGGAAACTATAGCACTCTGGTTACCACCCAAGCTTAGCAGCACAAGTTCTTGATCCATTGGGGAGAGGGTCCAAGACAAGAGTAATTTTATAACATTCTTGTGGCTAAGTACAGCTCAGCTGTAGCTGATGGCTCTCAGCACCTCCTGAAAGTTCAGTCTTGAGTTACTAGATCTGTTCAAAGTCTAACCCACTTAGCAAAGTGATGGATCAATATAACACAATCCTCAATGTGAAACACAATTTTACCTCTTAGAACTGTGTGGTGGTCACTTCTACTAATACTGCCCTGGCTGAATACATGTGCAGCTGGCAAATTGGTGGGGATGAGGTCAAGTTTGCTTGTCCCTCTTGTTGGTTCTCTCTTGACTTGCCGCGGACCCAGTCTAGCAGCTATGTCCTTTAGTACTCGACCAGCTCAGTCGGTGTTGGTGCTGCTAACTCACTCTTATCAATGGACATTGAAGTCTCCTAACCACAGTAAATTCTGTATCGGTCACCCTCATTGCTTCCTCTAAATTATGTTCAACATGGAGAAGTACAAATTCAGAACTGCAGGGGAGGGGGGAATGGTTCATGGTAAACAGCAGGAGGTTTCCTTGTCCATGTCTGACCTCATGTCATGTCACTTTGTGGGGTCCAGGGTCACTGTTGAAGCCTCCCAAGACAATCCCTGCTGACTGTATAACACTGCGCCACTGCCTCTGTCACCTACTTGCCCACTCCACCCCTTGTAAATGACCATAACAATGTCCTCCTCTCAGTTTACAATGCTTCCACATTTTGTGTCATTAGCTAATTTTGGAATTGCCTCCTGCACAACAAAATCTAGGACATTAACAACCACAAAATTAGAGATGTTTATATGACCCCTTGAGGAACTCTACCACAAGCCTTCCAGCCTGAAAAGTATTCATTGACTGTTACTCTCTGTTTCCTATCACTGAGTATTTTGTATCCACATTTGTACATTTGCTCTTATACCATAACCTATCACTTTGCTCAAACATCTTGTTGTGTGGGACAGTATCAAACACCTTTTGGAAGCCTGTACAACACATCAGCAGCCTTATCCTCATCAACTGTTTCTGTTAGAATCTTTAAACAACTCCAAGTTAGTTCGACATGACTTTCCCTTAATATTTTTGTCGTCATTACTGTGTCAACATCGTCTTATAGGACCATAGAGCCGCTCTGTCCTTAGAGATAGATGGCTAGTGGTGATTTACCTTGAGGGTCATCACATCTCAGGTGAGGGGAAAGGCTGAGAAGGAGACTCCTTCACAGTAACCTCAGTTGGTGATGGGAATTGAACCCACACTGTTAGTATCACACTGCTTCGCAAACCAACCATGCAGCCAACTGAGCTAAAGTGACCCCCTAAAAAGATTTTCTGAAGAAGGGTCTAGGCCCGAAACATCAGCCTTCCTGCTCCTCTGCTGCTGCTTGGCCTGCTGTGTTCATCCAGCTCTACACATTGTTACCCCTAAAAACATCCATTTAGACTCTCTTGTGAGTAATTGTTTCTCAGAGTGTTCCAATTTTTGAAGTTTAACTGATTGGTCTGCTATTGCTGGTTCAATCTTTACAACCTTTTTGGAGAAGATTTCCAATTCTAAATTCCTCCTGCACTGACCTCAACTCCAGGCAAGATTGAAGGATTATTGCGATTGCCTCTGTAATTTCCATTCTCACTTCCTTTAATGTCCTTAGAAGTATTTGGTCTAGTCCCAAGCCTTTTCAACTCTACGTACTGAGAGCTTATCCAAACATTCCACTATGTCAAATATAATCCATTCTCAGTGACTGAGGTTCCTCCCCTGTCACCATGGCCTGGGCAGCATCTACCTCTTTGGTAAAGACAGATATGGAAAATTAGTTTCATATCTCAGCTATGCCACTTGCCCCTAAATGTTAATCTCTTTTATGGTCCCTAATCCTCCTTTCACCACCCTCTTGTTGCAGATGTGCTTGTGGGAGACATTCAGATTTTTTTTTAATGTTAAATGCCAGTCCACACAATCACTGTTTCTCATTTTGCTTTTTCACATCACTTCTGAGCCTTCTGTATTGTATTTGATTCTCAACTGTAATTACGACCTGACATGTATCATAAACACACTTTCTTACTGAATTTCCATCTCGTTTGACATCAAGGGAGCTTTGCATTTGTTTGCCTCCCTTTGCCCGTTTGTGGGAATTTACCTTGACTGTGCCCAAACCATTTCGTCTTTGAAGGCAGTTCATTGTTCAGCTATTGATTTTCTCATGAACCTTTGGTTCTCGTTCATTCGGCCCTGTTCTTTTCTTGCCCTGTTGAAGTCCACTCTCCTCCAGTTGAATATTCTTACTCTGCAGTGGCCAATGTCATTTTCTGCCATTGTCCTGATGATACAATGATCACTGTGCCCTCAATGTTCTCCCACTGACACTTGCACCTTTTGGCCCATTCCCAAGAACAGGTTGAGCAGTGCCTCCTTTCTCAGTGGTCTGGACACTTATTGCTGGAGAAAATTCTCCTGAACACAGTCTAGGAATGCTTTCCCATGGCAGCTCTTTGTATTACCCCTATCCCAGTCAATATCCTGATACTTAAGTACCCCTATTATAATTACTGTGTTAGGGTAACCCTCATCTCTGAAATGTATTTGTAATTCTTTTCCTCAGTTACTCAGGACCCCAACAGAAAGTCAAAATAATTTGGAAATTTCTCAAAAGGCGCATTCAGAATGTTGCATTTTCACAGATTTCAGGGAAAGTTATTCTGCCTTTTATCCTGTGTTTTATTTCTCCTCCTGCTGTTTGACACTGACAATGGGTTTCAAAACAGAAGCAAGTTTTATTCTGAACAATGACATCTGCAGAGCACTCGAAAGAAATAGCAGAAGAATTTGAAAAATATTCGAATTTGCAGTCGTTCAGTATCATGACTTAATTTTTACTTCGAATGAATTTTACAGATGCACCATTAAAAGCAGAGATCTTTAAAGCTCAATAAAATTGGATTGAGGGGGAATCACAGAATTTAACATGTCATGGGCAAGGAAACCCAGTTCCCCAGAGGGTCTGGATCAAAGATGGAAAAATAGAAAGCAGAGAGTTACTCTCCATCCCGTCTGTTCAAATACAGCATGTTGGACTGTACGTGTGCATGGTCAAAAATGAGCATGGATTAAAGACCTTATCTCTAAATGTAACCATTTTGTGTGAGTATCAGATTACAGGAAATTGTACGTTTGAATCTTCCATTACAGTGAGAACAGTGAACACTGTGTGATATCCTTAGACTGTCAAATCCAGTGTTTGTGATGCTGAATTAATATTTACACAATGACTGCATTTCACTGTGACCGTACATCAAAACAACATATGACTGTGAGTAAGCTGAAGGCTGCAACTGCAGAGATTCACCTGTTCTGAAATGACTGTTGGAAGATAGATAAGAGCACAATATGTGGCTGAGTTTGGACATCCTGCTAATTGAAGCAGTGTTGGGGAGCTGTATCAGTGATCCTGTGGGTATGCCTGCCTATTTTCATCTTTTTCTTCTCTTTTCCAGATAAACCACGAGACACAATCACGACCGTATCAGTAAATGACAAAACAATGTCAGGCTTTCCAGTAGAAGTCACTAAAGGTGATGAAATTACATTAAGCTGTACGTCCAATGGAAGACCCTCACCTACATTAGAGTGGGTAAACCCCAGTAATGGCAGCGACATTGAGATTGGTCCTGGATTTCTGCATATTCCATACGTAACCTCAGAACATCAAGGAATTTATAAATGTAGAGCTACCAATCAATATGGAAGTGATAAGAAGGATGTGGACATCAGGGTCAAAGGTCAGAATTTAATATTTAATATTAATATTATTGTTATTACTACTTTGGGCTCCTGTTCTCCTCCACCCTTTCTGGAAATGGGACAAATGGATAAACTGCTCCCTGCCTCTAATAATACTGCTCTGTAACTGGTACATTGGATACAAGTGGCTCAGATTCCTTCCTATTATGTAAAACGGATAGACAAAAGACAATGGAGACTTCATCTCATCCATAATTTACAGACACAATTTCCAAGTGCAGGGTCTCCTCACTTACCGGCTGTGTTCCAGAAAATTGTGACTTTAAGTGAAATAACCTTAAATGAAGCAGTTTCAGAAAGGAATCAATGTTAAAATCAGAGTTAGGTTCTTGATAATAGTGTTTGCACAAGAAAGCATTTCTGTAAGATGGCAGCAGAGTAGGATCATCCACTTTTCTTCTTCCTTTCCTTTTTTCTTCTCTTCTTGTTTTTTCTTTCTTCTTTTTAGTTTTAGTGTTTTTCTACTATCTTACCTTTTTTCTACTATCTTACCTTCTGGAGAGAGGCAGCAGTAGTAGTAGTATCGGGGTCACTGAATTTGGCAGTCGAGTCGATGCCCACTGCAGGAGCCTGACCCAGGAATCTTGGTGAGTTCCAGATACCCAGCATGTGAACCAAAGGTGAGGCTAAGGCCAGGATCAGGGCTTTGATGGTCTAATGTGTGGCAGCAGCTGAAGGCCTGGACCGGGGCTTTGGTGGTCTGAGATCCCAGAAGCAAGACCAACACGGGCAATGGAGGTTCCCCTGATATCTGCAGCAACAAGAGCAAGGGAGATCGAGCCAGTGTGGGAAAAGCATGCCAAAGCAGAGGAGATCAATCCATTGTAGGAAGTGTTTTCCCAGCATAGGACTACTTAAGAAAGATTGCAATGGTTGAACTTTTAGCTTTATTTCTTTATTTTTTGAATCAATACTAAGAAACTATAATGTTTAACTTTTATCTTTTTTAAACGATATACTAACAGCAACTGTAATGTTTAACTTTTAACTTTGTTCCTTACTTCCTTCTACTTTGTTCTTGTGCTTTTGTACCCATGTGGGGCAACACAGAAAACTTTTCATTGTACTCCTGTACTTTTGTACATGAGTATACATGAAAATAAAGTCTAAATCTAAATCTAAAAAAAAGGAAGTAAGTGTATTTCTTGCTGAAATAATTTGTGAAACAAGGAAAGCGACAATGAAGGATGCAGGCTTCTTGCTTGCAGAGAAGTTGTTAAAGAAATTTATAGTACAGTACAGTTACAATGTAAGTTCCTCAGCTTTTGTAAAGCACTGTACAGTATAGCCTTAGCTGAGATTATTTTAAAAACTAAGTCCACAGCAGGTCCTCTACTCATGCAGGTACAAACAGCAGAGAAATTTTTAAAAAAAGATTTAAAACAAAGTTTACTTCGGTAACAGAGCAGAGAACTATTTAAAAAGAACGTTGATCTTCAACTGCAGAGCACAGACCATTGCTGCTATCTGTAGCATCACAAGTGGTGTGGCCTCACTGACAATGTGATGACATGACTTAAAAACCGACATAAGAATCATAATGCTGTAAGACCCAATGATACGAGATGTGAACAGAAAGTAAGAGATGTTTAAATGGGAATGGCACTTTTAATTAGGAGAGACGATATAAAGGATAAACAACTTTTAAGTGAAAGAACCTTAAGAGTGGAAACTTAAAACAGTACTTGTACATGTTATTGTGTAATGAAAGCTTCTGATATTAATTTAATCATTCTTTGCTTTTCTTTCATTCAGATCAAACAACAACCAGAAGGCTTGCAGCAAAGACCACTGGCCTCATCTCTGTTGCAATCATAGCTGGAGGATTGTTATTTATCACAATCATTTATTGTATAGAGCAAAATAAATAGCAGCAAACATAGATAATCTTTGTATGTGCAGCCAAGATCAATGTTTATGATGATATGGTCTCAGAACTGACACAATAAAAGGATAAACAACTCATCACTAATACCTACTTGACAATGTGCAAATTGCCCAGACACTTCCTGTCTGCAAAAAGCAGGACAAATCCAAACTAGCCAATTACTGCCCCATCAACCTCTTCATGAAGTGATAGGAGGAGTCATTTCCCACCATTATCAAAGGGCACTTGCACACAAGAAACTGCTCACTCGCCACTTGGCTCCTTAACCCAATGCAGTTTTGGTCCAAACATGGACAAAAAACATGCTCAAGTGATATGGTGAAAGTGTCTGTCCTTGACATCAAGGCAGCACTTGAGCAAGTGTAACATCGTGGAGCCAACTGAAGTCAATGGAAATCAGGGATAAGACGTCCCATTGGGTGAAATCATACCTCGCACAAAGGAAGATGGCTGCAGTTGTTGGAAGTAAATTGTCTCAGCCATAGGACGTTACAGCAGGAGTACCTCAGATTAGTATCTTGCCAAAATCATCTTCAGACATTTCATCAATGTCCTTCCCTCCAGAATAAAATCAGAAATGTTCACTGATGATTACACAATATTCAGCACCATTTGCAACTCCTCAGGTACTAAAGCAGACCACGCAAATATGCAGCAAGGACTGGACAGCATTCAGACCTTGAGCTGATAAATGGCAACTAAAATATCTCTCAAAGAAGAGAGTATCTCCCCTTGAAATTCAATGGCCTTATTATCAGTGAATTCCATACTATCAACATCCTGGGGCTACCACTGACCAGAAACCAAACTGGACTAGCCAAATAAACACTATGGTTACAAGAGCAGGTCAGAGGCTCAGAAATGTGGTAATTTGCCTCCTCAAAGCCTGCCTACTATCTGCAACATATTCATGCATATGTACATGTGAACTAGGAGCAGCGGTAGGCCATTTGACCGTTCAAGTCTGCCCTACATTGGATAGAATTTTGGCAGATCTGACCTTAGCTCTACTTTCCTGTCTATACCCTATAACCAGTGACTCCCTTGTTAGTTAAGAATTTATCTCACACAACCTAAAAAAGATTCAGTGACCCCACCTGTTCTGCTCTCTGGGGAAGGACAGAGAGAAAGAGAGAAAGAAATTTTCCTAATATCCTTCATAAGTGGGATACCCCTTATTTTTAAACTGTTTCCTCTATGTCTAGTCTCTTTCATAAAGGAAAACATCAGTTCTACATCTACCCAAAGTCAAATCCCCACAGAATCTTATATGTTTCAATAAGACCACCTTTCATTTGTCTAGACTCTAGCGCATGCAGACCTCATTTCTCCACCCTTTCCTCATAAGAAAGGAATTTTATTTCAAGAATCAGTGCAGTGAACCTTTTCCGCTTTGAACAGGGCCAGGACTGTATGCAATCCTCCAGATGTGGTCTCACCAACACGCTGTACAATTGTAGCAAAACTTTCCTACTTTTACAATTCATTCCTCTCACTATGAAAAACTGCATTCCATTTGCCTCCTTAATCATTTACCGTACCTAAATGCTAACTTTTTGAAATTCATATAACAAGCCACCGAGATCCCTTTATCTCAGAGTTCAACAAGAGAGCTTGCAAACAATAAAGTGATATCTTGAAAAGCGTTCATATTACAGAGGAGGTGGTTCTGGATGCCTTACAATATATAAAGGTGGATAAATTCCCAGGACCTGATCAGGTGGATCCCAGAACTCTGTGGGAAGCAATAGGAGTAATTGCTGAGATATTTGTATCATTGATAGCCTCAGGTGGCTAATGTGGAGCCATTATTTTAAAAGGATGGTTAGGAAAAGCTAAGGAACTATAGACTGGTGAAACTGATGTCAGTGGTGGTTAAGTTGTTGGAGACAATTTTGAGGGACAGGATCCACGTCCATTTGAAAAGGCAAGGACTGATCAGAGATAGTCAGCATGGCTTTTTGTATGGAAAATCGTGTCTCACTAACTTGATTGAGACCTTTGAAGAAGTGATGAAGAAGATTGATGAAGGCAGAGCAGTAAATGTTGTCTGTATGGAATTCAGCAAGGTGTTTGACAAGGTTGCTCGTGATAAACTGGTTAGCATGGTTAGATCACATGGAATCCAGGGGGAGCTAGCCAATTGGATATAAAATTAGCTTGAAGGTAGGAGACAGAGGGTGATGGTAGATGATTGTTTTTCAGACTGGAGGCCTATGACCAGCGGTGTGCCGCAAGGATCGGTGCTGGGTCCACTGCTTTTTGTCAATTATAAAATGATTTTGATATGAATATAGGAGGTATAGTTAGTAAGTTTGCAGATTACACCACAAGGTGTAGTGGACAGTGAAGAAGATTATCTCAGAGTATGCCAGGATCTTGATCAGATGGGCTGATGAGTGACAGTTGGAGTTTAATTTAGATAAATGTGAGGTGTTGCATTTTGTAAATCAGGGCTGGACTTATACACTTAATGTTAAGGTCCTGGGGAGAGCTGCCAAACAAAGGGACCTTGGAGTGCAGGTTCATTCCTTGAAGGTGGAGTCACAGGTAGACAGGAGATCAGTACATTGAGTATAGGAGTTTGGATGTCATGTTGTGGTTGTACAGGATATTAGTTAGGCCATTATTGGAATATTGCATTCATTTCTGGTCTCCCTGCTTCAGGAAAGTTGTTGTGAAATTTGAAAGAGTGCAGACAGATTTACAAGATGCTACAGGGATTGGAGGGTTTGAGCTATAGGGAGAGATTGAATAGGCTGGGGCTATTTTCCCTGGAGCGTTGGAGACTGAGGCGTTAGGGTTATCTTATAGAGGTTTATAAAATCATGAGGGGTATGGATAGGGTGAATAGCCAAGGTTTTTTTTTTTCCCCAGGGTAGGCAAGTCCAAAACCACTGGGTATAGGTTTAAGGTGAGAGGGAAAAAGATATAAAAAAAAGGACCTAAGCGGCAACTTTTACACATAGAAAGTGGTAATGTCAGAGGAAGTGATGGATGCTGGTACAATTGCAACATTCAAAAGGCATCTTGATGGGTACATGAATAGGAAGAGTTTAGAAGGATATGCACCAAATGGGACTAGATTAATTTAAGGTATCTGGTCAGCATGGACAAGTTGGACCAAAAAGTCTGTTCCCATGATGTACAACTCTATGACTAATATTTCCCCATATAAACAATAGGTTGATCCTCTATTCTTCCTCCAAAGTGGACAGGTTCACATTTTCCCACATTATAATCCATCCACCAAATTTTTGCTCATTCTTTCAATTACTCTACATCCTTTTGAAGAATATTTATGTCTTCTTCACAACTTACTCTCCTGCCTACCTTTCAGCAAATTTAGACCATAAGAAACAGGGACAGAAGAAGTAAGCCATTTACCCCCTCAAGCCTGCTCTGCCATTCAATATGATCATGACTGATTCAACACTTCACACATCCACTTTTCTGCCCTTTTCCCATAAACCTTGATTACCTCAATGCTCAAGAATCGATCTAGCTCATCTTTGAATTAGGACTTTGCTCCCACATCTCTCTGTAGCAAGGAGTTCCAAAGATTCATAACCCTCAGAGGAAATTGCTCCTCATCTCAGTCTTAAATTGAAACAGCTTCATTCTGAGACTATACTCATTGGTCCTAGGCTCCTCCATGAGAGAAAACATCTTCTCAGCATTTACCCTGTCAAGACCCTTAGGAATCCTATATGTTTCAATAAGATCACCTCTCATTCTTCAGAACGCCAATGAATATAGTCTCAAACTATTTAATCTTTTACCTGCTGCACCTGTGTGCTAGCTTGCTGTGTTTCATGCCCAGCACCTTCAAGTCCCTTAGTGTTGCAGCTTTCTGCAGTTTCTCTCCACTTAGGTAATTGAATTAACTGCGCAGAGGCTGGTATCCCATTACCAAGTCACCCTTCATTTACTAGTGCACAGCTCACTGGCTGTAACCAGCCAGCCAGCTTGGAGCCAGTTCCCCAACCTAGGGAGATTCTAATCTCCTGGTTATATTGATCAGCCAGGGCTTTCCTGATTGACCCAAACTAGCAACCCCAATCAAGGAGCTCATCGTCAACAAGATCCAGATGGTTCCAATCACTACATACCCCCCCTCCCCGCCCTTAAGTCAAGGGATGGAGGCCTGGTCTTTCTCTTGTAGCTTTTCTTGCAACATTTTCACCCAAGGTCCAGTTCCTCTGACTCAGACTCTGACATGGGGAGAGTGTGTACCAGATCGTAGTCCGTCTCTTGCATACGGAGCACCTCAGGAGAGTTTCCTTCTCTTCTTCTTGTGGTATCGGTATCAAGGCTGCATTCATCTTGGACTCTGAGGTTTCTTTGACACTAGATGGAGGGGAACAACCTAGAGTTTCTTACAGGCCTTCCAGCTGTTCTGAGGGGCCAGGTATGTTTTGCTCCTTCCCCGTTTGTGAGGTAACAGCTTTCAGGTGATCCACATGATTGTTCAAGACCGTCTCACCTATACAAACTTTGTAAGTCACAAGACATGACCTCAAGTCAACCTCACCTCGTACCCATACAGGGCCATTTCCATGATTCCACCACAAAACCTCGTACCCTGAATTAAATTGTCTCTCTCACTTAGAGAAGGCATGTGGCCGGAATTGGCGTTCCTGCTGCTGTTTCGCCCTCCACCCCAGGTCTGGAACTATCAGGTTTAACCTGATGCAGAGTCTTCTCCCTGTGTGCTACTCTGCTGGAGCTGCACCTGTTGTTGAGTGAGGGTGCTCTTATAATCGAACAGAAACCGGGACAGCTTGGTATCAAGAGGTGTTGTAGGTTGTTCCTTCAGCCTGCCTTCAATGTTTGGACCGCTCTTTCTGCTAGACCATTGGACGCTGGATGGTGTGGAGCTGTGCTTATGTGCCGAATGTCATTTGACTTCAGGAAATATTCTAATTACCTGCTGGTAGATGACGTCCCATTGTCCATAACCAATATTTCCAGGTGACAGTGCATCACGAACGATGCTCGCAGTTTCTCAATCATCATCCCTGAGTCGACTGAATGTACTATATGCACATCCAACCACTTTGAATGGGCGCCCACGATGACCAGGAACATACAGCCCATGAAAGAACCGGCATAGTCAACATGCAACCGAGTCCAGGGTTTACCCAACCATTCCCACGAATGTGATGGCACCACTGGTGGCAATATTTGTCCTTGTTGGCACTCTGGGCACTGCCCCACCAACAAAGCTATGTCAGCATACAACCCTGGCCAACAGACATAGCTTCTTGGTAGCATCTTCATCTTAGAAACCCCTGGATGACTCTGATAGAGTTCAGCCAGTATCTGGCAGCGACCTTTACTTGGGACAATCACCCTTGCTCCCTGGAGTAATGTGCCATCGTCTACAGTAACTGGTCTCACCAGTTCCAGAAAGGTTTCAATCCTGTTTGCAATGGCATATCTGCTTTAGTTTTGCCAGGAAAGGATCTTTTTGTGTCCAAAGTCGGATATTGTCAGCAGTGACTGGAAAGGTGTCCAGGAAGTTTAAAACCAAAGCAGACTCCTCCAGGGAGGGAAGCACCAGTGGAGTATCTGCCAGTGGGAGGTGGCTCAAGGCATCCGCTTTAGCCACTTGCCTTCCTGGACGGTGTTCTAGCTTGCACTTGTACGCGCTGAGAATAAGGGCCCAAAGCAGAATACTACCGGAAGCTATGGGCAGCACCCTTCCTTCAGTAACCCTAGCAGGGGGTTGCGACCTGTGACTATGACAAGTTCCCATTCCTAAAGTTACTGATGGAACTTTCTCACACCAAAAATGACCACCAAACCTTCCTTCTCTATCTGGGCCTATTTGCATTCAGCATCAGCCCAAGTCCAGGAAGCATATGTTATCGGGTGTTCCCCTCCATTGGGCCTCCGTGAGCCAACACTACCCCAATACTGTACGGTGAGCCAATGCATGTCTGCACCACCTCTCGATTTGGATCATAGTGGGCCAACATCTTAGATGACAGTAGCTGCTTTTTCACTTCACTACCTCTTGGCTATGAGACCATTTCCAAGGCTGACCCTTTTTCAATAGCAGGTTTGAGGGTGCCAGATGGAGGCCAGATTATGTATGAATTTTCGGTAATAATTCACTAACCAAAGGAATGTCCTAAGCCCCGGTACAGACATGGGAGCTGTGGTTCCTTTGGTCATTCTCACTTTATCCTACAAAGGGTGTAACCCAGCTTTGTGAACTCTGTAACCCAGCTGAGTCACTTGGGGTGCCCAAAAAACAACATTTTCCTGTCTAAGGCATACGCTTGCCTGGGAGAAACATTTAAGCACTATGTCCAAGTTCTCCAAGTGCTCTTTATTTGTCTTCCCTGTTATCAGTACGTCATCCAGATAAATTACAACCCGGGGTAACCCGTGTAAAATGTTCTCCATGGTTTGCTGGAAAAGGGTGCAGGCTGAGGATACCCCAAAAGACAGCCTCGTTTATTGGTACAAACCCTTATGGGTATTAATTGTAGCGTACTTCTGGGACACCTCATCTCGTCGCAATTGAAGGTAGGTGTGGCTCATGTCCAGCTTCATAAAGGACAGACCTCCTCCCCCGCACCAGTTTTACGTACAATCCCTCTATGCAAGGGATCAGGTATTTATCCAGCTGCGAGAAATGGTTTACCATTTGTTTAAAATCCCCACAAAGGCAAACTGAGCCATCAGGCTTTACAATTGGTACAACCAGTGCTGCCCTTTCTGCAAACTGCACTGGTTTCTTGATTCCTTCACTCTCCAGCCTCCTGATTTCCACCTCTACTTTTGCCCGCATTGCAAATGGCACCGGGCAGGCCTTGCAGATTGTGGAATTGCTTCCCTGTCAACATGTAAAGTGGCTTTGTCCCCTTTGATAGTCCCAAGCCCTTCCTGAAATGCTCCTGGCTATTTCACTATGACTTCACTGAGGCAGCCATTTTCTAATCGAAAAATATTAAGCTAATGAAGGTGAATATTTCTCAACCAATTCCACCCCAATAGGCTTGGGTCTGAGCCTTTTATTACGATCAGTGGTAACTGCACCAACTGCTTCTCATTGAAGGCCAGAACCGAAGTCATACCCTTAATCTGCAATGGTTCCCCAGTGTATGTTCTCAGTATGGCTGAGGTGTTGTGCAAATTTAAGGGTTGGAGTCCAGACCAAATCTTGTTAAAGACAGATTCTGCAACCACGGATACAGCTGAGCCAGTATCGACCTCCATGGGAACTGGGTGACCATTTAACCAAACATTCATTTTAATTGGTTCCAATTTGAATGTCACTAAGCGATCTAATTGTTCCAACCCACATGTAGGGGTACTTTCCAGGCTGTGCACTCTCCTAGGTACTGGCCTCTGAATTTTCATAGCATCCCTACAGTGTGGAAGCAGACCACTCTGCCCAGCAAGTCCACACCAACCCTCTGAACAGCATCTCACCCAGTTTTACCACCTACCCTATCCCTACATTTCCCACCCTAGACACTATGGGTCATTTAGTATGTCCAATCCACCTAACCTGAACATTTTTGGACTGTGCGAGGAAATCAGAGCACCTGAAGAAAACCCACACAGCCACAGGGAGAATCTGCAAACTCTACACGGACAGTTGCCTGAGGATGGAATTGAACCTGGGTCCCTGGCACTGGGAGGCAGCAGTGATAGCCATTGAACCACCGTGCCACCCGTAAAGTCATCATAGTTCTACTGGACAATGGGCCTCCTCTCTCAATAGAGAGAGATGACCATGGTGGTTTAACCTGAGGGTCACCACACCTCAGGTAATGGGTGGGTAAGGGGAAAGATTGAGAAGGAGAGTCCTTCATGGTGACCTCAGCTAGTGCCAGAATTGAACACATGCCATTGATGTCACTCTGCATTGTAAACCCTCCATCCAGCCAACTGAGCTAACCAACTGTTCAAGTCAGACCTTGTAGGACTCTTGTGCTATCTTGCATCTGCATACCAGCAGCAACTGCAATGGCTTGCTGGCCCAGATCCTGAAAAATATTCTAGATACTTGACCGAGGATCAGCCTTGTTGTGGGGTTTCGCTGTGGGCTGGCCTAGGGTCAGGATATGCCCTGCATGAGGCTCTGTGATTGCCTACACTCAAGTGGTATTCCCCAAACTCAGTCGGACAGGTGAGGATGTCCACTTCCATTGGGATGCCCTGTAACTCCCATGCTCCACTTGCCACATTTTCTAATGACAAAGCCAGTGTAGTGCCTGTTGGAAGTCCAGTTGGGGATTCTGCTAGTAGTTGCTTTTGCAGGGTAATGTCATTAATGCCACATACCAAATGGTCTCTCAGTATCTCATCCAGGGTTAACCCAAAATCACATGCCTCTGCCAGACATCTCAACCTCATCAAAAATCCCAATACAGATTCGCCCAGTTCTTTAACAGCTGAATAAAACCGATAGCATCTCAGGATTATAGAAGGTTTGGCATTGTACTATTCCTTAACTAATTCTGTCAACTTTTAGAAGGTTTTAGTGTCTGGCACCTCTGGGAAAGTTAAGCCCCTTATAACCGAAAATGCTGGGTTGTCCGCAAGCAATCAGAGGATTAATTGTTGCTTTTCATCTGCCCCAATGTCATTTGCCCAGAAAAAATGATGCATTCTTTCCATACACTTGACCCAGTCTTCGACAGTAGAATCGAACTAGTTTCCCAAATAAAGGCATAATGCCAGAAATGCCTACCCCAACTCTAAGAGGACTATTGCAAGCGAATGTTCTTCCGGCACATCCTGTTATCTTCCATTGCCACAGAGGTCGGTATCCCGTCACCCTTTATTTCCGTGTGCACAGTATCATAGGCTGTGGCCAGCCAGCTCAGAGTTAGTCCCCTGAACTGAGCAGATTCTCATCTCCTGGTTGAATTGGTTAGCCAGGACCTTCCTGATTGGCCTGGGTAATAAAAGCCCTAATCAAGGATCTCGCAGTAAACAAGATCCAGCTGGTTCCAATCACTGCAGTAATACTCTGCTCTTTTGTTTTGCCTTCTAAAATGAACAACTTCATATTTTCCCACGTTATACCTGATATAACAGCACAGTGGCCGGTGTCCCGTCACCATGTCTCCCTTTATTTACACTTGCACAGTACACTGGCTGTGGCCAGCCAGCTTGAAGTCAGTCCCTGAAGACAGGAGACGCTCTAAATCCCCTGCTCATATCTGTTAGCCAGAGCTCTATGATCGGCCCTGTTTAACAACCCCAATCAAGCATGTCATAGTCAATAAGATCCACCTGGTTCTAATCACTATTCCTACCCCACCTTCACCCCACCCCCCCAAAACGTAAGTCTGGAGATGTAAGCTGGGTCTTTCTCTTGTAGCTTCTGCAGGGATGTTTTCACCCTTGGTCCAGTCCCTTTCACTTGGACTCTGACACAAGCGGTGTGAACTTGACCATAGCCCATCACTTGCGTCTGGAGCATCTCAGGAAGGTTTCCTCCTCTTCCTCCAGGGGTATCAGTATCAAAGCTGTATCTGTCTCGGCCTCTGAGGTTTCCTCAATACTAGGTGGAGGGGGAGAACCCGTGGATTCTGACAGTCTTTCTGGATGTTCTGAGCAACCAGGTATGCTTTGCTCCTGCCCCATTTGCAAGGTAACAGCTTTCAGGTGATCCACATGTTTGCTCAGGACCGCCTCACCTACATGAACTTTGTATGTCATGAGAACTGACCTTGCATTGACCTCGCATCATACTCATGCAGGGCCATTCCCATGGTTCTGGCACCAAACTTCATCCCAAGAAGTAAACCGTGTCTCTCACTTCGAGGAAGCACATGGTCAGCATTGGTGTTCCCGCTGCCTTGTCCCCAGGTCCAGGAAAATCAGGTTTAACCTGGTGCAGAGTTTTCTCCCCACCGGCAACTTTGCTGGAGCTATCCCTGCAGTTGCATGTGGACTTGTCCTGTATTGAACAGGAACCAGCACAGTCTGATATGAAGTGAGGCTCTATGCTGTTTCTTTAAGCCTGTATTCAACATTTGGACCACTCTTTCTGCCAGAACATTGGACAATGGATGATACGGAGCTGTCTGAACATGCTGAATGCCATTCAACATTAGGAAATACTCAAATTCTCTGCTGTTAAATGATGTCCCGTTGTCCATGACCAATACTCCAGGAATCCCTGTATTGCAAACAATGCTCACAGCTTTTCAATCGTCATCTCTGAGTTTGCCGAGTGAACTATTTGCACGTCCAACCACTTTGCATGGGCATCCACAATGACCAGGAACATTGAGCCCATGAAAGGACCAGCATAGTTGACATGTAACTGAGTCCTAGGTTTATCAAGCCATTCCCACAAAAGTTGGGGGGTTGGGGAGCGCTGCCGGTGGCAATGTTTGGCCTTGTTTGCATTCTGGACACTGCCCCACCAACGCAGCTATGTCTGCTCCAATGTCATTTGCCTGGAAGAATAATGCATTCTTTCCACATACTGGGCCCAGTCATCAATGGCAGGATCGAATGAGTCAAACTTCCCAAATAAAGCACTAATACCAGAAATGCCTACCCCAACTCAAAGACGACTGTTGCGAGCGATGTTCTTCAGGCACATACCGCTTTCTCCCATCACCACTGAAATAACTGCACAAAGGCTGGTATCCTGTCACCAAGTCAGCCTTTATTTACATGTGCACAGTACCCTGTCTATGGCCAATGAATCTCCTGTTTATATCTGTCAGTCACGGCTCCCTGAAAGGCCCAGATTAACAACCCTAATTAAGGATCTCATAGTAAATGATTACAATTACTACAATACTCCATTGGCCAACTTCTTGCACACTTATTTAACCTATCAATATTTCTCTGTAAACTGTTAGCATCCCTCTCGCAACATACCTTTCCACCTATTTTTGTGATGCCTGTAAATGTGGCTACACTACATTTGCTCCTTTCCTCCAAGTCATTGATGAAAATTGTAAACAATTATGGCCCCAGCACTGATTACTGTGGGACCCCACTGGTCACACGTCACCAACCTGAAAAAAAATCCCTTCTCCTCATTTGCTGTTTCCTGCCCATTAGTCAATTCTCTACTCAGCCAGTGTAGTACCTCCAACACTGTGGTCTCTTTCTTTATGACTTAATCTTTTGTGAGGTACCTTGACAAATGCCTTCTGGAATTCCAAATAAAACACATTTACTGGCTCCCCTCTATCCATGCTGAGACTTTTTCAAAACCTCTCATAAATTAGTCTGACATTATTTCCCTTTCATGAAGCCATGTTGACTTTGCTTGATTAGATTATGATTTTTGAATTGTTCTGCTATTACATCCTTAATAATTGATTCCAATTATTTTCCAACAATGCATGATAGGTTAATCAGCCTTTGATAACCTGCTTTTTGGCTCTGTCCCTTTCTGAAGAAAGGTGTCACATTGGCAGTTTTCCAATCCTCTGGTACTTCTTCAGAATCCAAGGAATTTTGGTAAATTACAACCAATGCATCCACTATTTCTGTAGCTACATCTTTTAGGATTCCAGGATGTAAGTCATGAGGGCCAGGGATTTATCTGCCTTTTGCTATTTGTCTAATACAACTTCTCTAGTGATGGCGACGATAATTAATTCCTCGCCACTATTCCTTAGTATTAATGGGACATTCGAAGCATCTTCCACCATAAAGACTAATGCAAAATATCTGTTTAGGTCCTCTGCCATTTCCTTGTTGGCCATTACCATTTCCCCAGATTCATTTTCGAAGGGGCCAAAGCTCACTTTGTCCGCTCTCTTCCTTTTATATATTTAAAGAAGCTCTTATTGTCAGTTTTTAAATTCCTTGCTAGTTTGCCCTCACTGTCTTTATTTTCTTTTTAATCTCCTTTGTTGAATTCAGAATTTATCCCAGTCTTTGGGGCTATTGCTGACACTGCCCTCTTATATGTTTTTTCTTTATACTTGTTTGTATGTTCTTTCAACTAACCTTAGAGGCCTGTGACTAGTGGTGTGCCTCAGGGGTCACTGCTGGGCCTATTACTGTTTGTTATCAATATCAATAATTTGGATGAGAATGTACAAGGTATGACTAGAAAGTTTGCTGAAGACACTAAAATAGGCAGTATCATGGACAGTGAAGAAGGTTATCAGAAATTGCAGCAGGGTCTTGATCAGCTGGGGAAGTGGGCCGAGAAATGGCAAATGGAGTTTAATACAGATAAATGTGAGGTGTTGCATTTTGGAAAGTCAAATCAAGGTAGGAGTTTCATGGTGAATGGTAGGGCCTTAAGGAGTGTAGTGGAACAGAGGGACCTTGGAGTTCAGGTGCACGGTTCTCTGAAAGTTGGGTCACAGGTAGACAGGGCAGTGAAGAAGGCTTTTGGCACACTGGCCTTCATCAGTCAGAGCATTGAGTACAGAAGTTGGGAAGTTATGTTGCAGTTGTACAGGAGATTGGAGAGGCTGCATTTGGAGTATTGTGTTCGGTTTTGGTCACCTTGCTATAGGAAGGATGTTATTAAACTGGAAAGCGTGTAAATATAGAAGTTGGGAAGTTATAATGCAGTTGTACATGACATCGGTGAGGCCACACTTGGAGTATTGTGTTCAGTTTTGATCACCTTGCTATAGGAAGGATGTTATTAAACTAGAAAGAGTGCAGAAGTAATTTATAAGGATGTTCCCAGGACTCAAGGGCCTGAGATATAGGGCGAGGTTGAACAAGCTAAGACATTTTTCTTTAGAACGTAGGAGACTGAGGTGGGATCTTAAAGAAGTGTATAAGAACATGAGAGCATGGATAGGTTGAATGCACTCAGTCTTTTTTCCCAGGATTTGGGAATCGAGGTCTACAGGGCATCAGTTTAAGGTAAGAGGGGAAAGAATACAGGGGAACGTGAGGGGCAAGTTTTTCACACAGAGGGTGGTACACACATGGAATGAGCTGCCAGCGGAAGTGGTTGAGGAGGATATATTAACAACATTTAAAAGGCATTTGGACAAATACATGGGTACGAAAGGTTTAGAAGAATATGGGCCAAGTGCAGGGAAATGGGCTTAGTGTGGATGGACATTTTGGTCGGCAGGGACCAGTTTGGGCCAAAGGGCCTGTCTCCATGCTGTAGGACTCTATAACTCTAAATACACCCCTTAATTTCCTTGGTTAGCCATGGTTGGTTTATCCCTCTCTTGGAATCCTTCCTCCTTACTGGGAGGCATCTATGCTGACCAGTTATGAATTACCTCCTTAAATATCTGCTACTGCTTGCTTACTTCTATTCCTAATCTATTCGCCCAGTTTACTTTAGCTAATTCTATCCTCATTTCAATGTAATTCCCTTTATTTTTCCAACTCAAGTTTCACACTCTTTAACTGAATGTTAAATTCTACCATGTTATGATCACTTCTTCCTAGGAGATCTCTTACTCAAGGCTCATTTTAAATCTGTCTCATTACCCTATTCATGACCCAGGATAGCCTGGTCCCTTGTTGGTGCCATAACTCTAGGAAACTATTCCTAATGCACTCTTTGAATTTGTTAACATAGCTACCCTTCAGAATTTGATTGACCTAATCAACCTGAAGATTGAAGTAATCCATAATTATTGCTCTATTCTTTTTACATGCCCCTATTATTTGTTGATATATAATCTGTCCTATAGCGTGGCTACTGTTTGGGGAACCGTACGTTACTTCTATCAATGTCTTCTTTCCTTTGCTGTATTTTACCTGCCCCCACGTTTGTGAAATGAACTGCCAGAGGAAGTGGTAGGTGCACGTACAATTACAACATTTAAAAGACATGAGATAGGTACATGAATAGGAAAGGTTGAGAGGGAAATGGGCCAAATGCAGGCACGTGGGACTAGTTTAGACTGGGAAATTTGGTCGGCATGGACCAAAGGGTCTGTTTCTGTGCTGTATGACTCTATGACTCTACATCATCTGAGCCTAGATCATTTCTCACAACTTCATTTCATTTCATATTAACAGTGATACCCTACCACCTTTTCCTTCCTTCCTGTCTTTCTGAAAGGCCAAATATCCCTGAAAGTTAAGTTCCCAGCTTTGACCTCCTTGTAACCATGTCTCCGTAATGGCTATGAGATCATATTTATTTACTTCAATTTGTGCTGTCAGTTCATCTACTTTCTTGCATTAAGATACAAAGCTTTACATTTGTTCTATTATTGAATTTCCCTACGCTTTTATTGCTTCTTGCTACAATATGACATTTACACATTGCCCCTTCCTTTTATTCTCTGGAACAACAAAATCCATCACTAACCTGCAATCCTACCTTCTCCTTTGTCTTTGATACCACAATTTTCAGCACAACTCAACCAACCCCCATCCTGACTATATTATCCCTTGTTACAACTACATTTCTCTTTCCTCCCCTCCTTATAATGGCTCTCTGTACCACATGCTATGGTCATTTTGATCATCCTCCCTACAGCCCCCGCTCTCGTCCACACACGGAACAAGAATCTCCAACCTGTTAGACAAGCTCAAGGGCTTAGGCTCACACAGCCCTACTTGCCTCGCTCATAGTCACATACCCCTGTCCCTGATCATTGAACAAATTCGCGATTGTTAATCTAAGGGGTGTGACTGTCTCCTAAAACACAGTGTCCAGGTAACTCTGATGTGTCACAGTGTTTGAAGTTCAGACTCCAACCCTTGTTACAGATGTGATCACTATGAACAACAATGGGGTTCACCAACTTCCACATTATGCAGTTACAACACATCGCCTGGCCTGGCATCTATATTTTAATTACTTAGTTCTTAATATGTTTTTTCTAATTTCCCACTGGTCTTTTAGTTCTCAATCTGTAAAATATTTCTCTATTTTACCTTTAATCTGAAAGTAATTCATAACAGATGGTCAAAGTAGCAGCTTAATGGTTATTGAGCTTAATGATTTTCCTGTGATGTTACTCTTTGTTTCGTGCTGGGTCCCCAATCTGGACTTCAATTGATCCCATTAAAACAGCTTACAAACCATGAACCTGTAAAGCAAGCAAAAGGCACTCCTTGCCCTCTGCACCAAATTCCCACACTCCAAAATCCCAGAAATGATATACTCATTCAGGCTGTGCCTCACTCCAGATGTAATATCTCCTTACTGATCCTGCGAAACTTACTGATCAACCTAAAGTCTTCATCCAAGACATTGAGATATATTGTACATAGTTGATGCCCCTGCACTGATCCTGAGTGGCACTCCACAAGTTACAGCCTCTCAACCTGAAAGTTACTCTATCCCATTTATCTCTACTTCTTGCTTCCTGTTAAAGTTGCCATAGTCCCAGAGGATTATTGGGCTGCTCTCTCATAAGAGAGAGGTGATTGGTTGTGTCTTAACCTGAGAGTCACCACATCTCAGGTGAGGTTGAGAAGGTGTAACCTCCATAGTAACCTCAGCCAGTACAGACGCTGAGTCTGTGCCATTCGCAACTCTCTGCATTGCAAACCAGCCATCCAGTTAACTGAATTAGCTAACTACTTCTCAATCCATGCTAATAAGTTACCTCCAACATCATGAGTTCTTATTCTGTGCAGTAACCTTTGGTGTGGCACATCACTAAATACCTTCTGGAAATTCAACTCTGTCATCTTCATTTGAGAGACAAATCACAGACTGGGTCTTTGCGAACACCTACATTCTGTCCATAAAAATGACCCTGAACTTCCAATTGCCTGCCACCAAGTTTCCTGGCCAACATTTCTGTCTTAGGTCTGCTGTTGTGCAATGCTCGTGAAGGGACTAAAACTGAACAAAGTAACGAAGTCTAACTAAACACAGTATAAAAATATTTTTATGGATTATCCTGTAACCATGTCCCAACACTTGATTTATCTTTACTGTAGCTTCTTGGCAATGGCATTAAACATTAAAATATTCCTATTTTCTAACATACCTTTACATTCCTGCATGACATACACATGCTTTGTGTTATGCCTACACACTTGGACGAGATCAATATCCAAAACCTTTCCCTCACACATACCTAAATTCAGATTATCTGATCAAATGGGAGCTACAAAATATATACCAAAGACTGCAAAGACCCAGTTCAAGTGATGTAGTCAATAGTAGCTTAATCCCAGAAGAAAGATTCTTCATCAGAGCATCACCTCAATTCCATGAGCCTTTTATAGGATAATATCAGGAATGAGCAAGTTGTTCATTTGTGTTCGTTTTGTTCATTTTGTGTTCATTTTCGTACAATAAAGTAGAATTCTAACATAATAGAATTAT
Source organism: Rhincodon typus (assembly GCF_021869965.1). Taxonomy (NCBI): domain Eukaryota; kingdom Metazoa; phylum Chordata; class Chondrichthyes; order Orectolobiformes; family Rhincodontidae; genus Rhincodon; species Rhincodon typus. The sequence continues at coordinate 1,694,296 of NC_063369.1, forward strand.
ATCATGTAATTCCGATATTAAATTAGAACGCCAATTTATGTAAACTGTGCTCCCCCAACACCACACTATGTGTCATAACACAGCTCTTTGCTAAAACTAGGAACATGGCTTTTCAGTGAACATTCCGAGTGCTTCCAAGCAAAAGCAACAGTAAATCAGCAGAGACAGACATTAGGGAAGCTGAACAAAATCACACCTGAAGAGCCAACTTTGAAAGAAGAATAGGTATTAAGAACAAAGAACAAAGAAAATTACAGCTCAGGAACAGGCCCTTCGGCCCTCCAAGCCTGCACCGATCCAGATCCTCTATCTAAACCTGTCGCCTATTTTCCAAGGATCTGTATCCCTCTGCTCCCTGCCCATTCATGTATCTGTCTAGATACATCTTAAATGACGCTATCGTACCCGCCTCTACCACCTCCACTGGCAACGCGTTCCAGGCACCCACCACCCTCTGCGTAAAGAACTTTCCACGCATATTTCCCTTAAACTTTTCCCCTCTCACCTTGAAATCGTGACCTCTAGTAATTGTGTCCCCTACTCTGGGAAAAAGCTTCATGCTATCCACCCTGTCTATACCTCTCATGATTTTGTAGACCTCAATCAGGTCCCCCCTCAACCTCCGTCTTTCTAATGTAAATAATCCTAATCTACTCAACCTCTCTTCATAGCTAGCGCCCTCCATACCAGGCAACATCCTGGTGAACCTCCTCTGCACCCTCTCCAAAGCATCCACATCCTTTTGGTAATGTGGCGACCAGAACTGTACGTAGTATTCCAAATGTGGTCGAACCAAAGTCCTATACAACTGCAACATGACCTGCCAACTCTTGTACTCAATACCCAGTCCGATGAATGAAATTATGCTGTATACCTTCTTGACCACTCCATCGACCTGCGTTGCCACCTTCAGGGTACAATGTACCTGAACACCCAGATCTCTCTGTGTATCAATTTTCCCCAGGGCTTTTCCATTTACCACATAGTTCACTCTTGAATTGGATCTTCCAAAATGCATCACCTCGCATTTGCCTGGATTGCACTCCATCTGCCATTTCTCCGCCCAATTCTCCAATCTAATTATATTCTGCTGCATTCTCCGACAGTCCCCTTCACTATCTGCTACTCCACCAATCTTAGTGTCATCTGCAAACTTGCTAATCAGACCATCTACACCTTCTTCCAGATCATTTTTGTATATCACAAACAACAGTGGTCCCAACATGGATCCCTGTGGAACACCACTGGTCACAGTTCTCCATTTTGAGAAACTCCCTTCCACTACAACACTCTGTCTCCTGTTGCCCAGCCAGTTCTCTATCCATCTAGCTAGTACACCCTGGACCCCAGGCGACTTCACTTTCTCCATCAGCCTACCATGGGGAACCTTATCAAACACCTTACTGAAGTCCATGTTTATGACATCTACAGCCCTTCCCTCATCTATCAACTTTGTCACTTCCTCAAAGAATTCTATCAAGTTGGTAAGACATGACCTTCTCTGTACAAAACCATGCTGCCTATCATTAATAAGCCCGTTTTCTTCCAAATGTAAATAGATTTTATCCCTCAGTATCTTCTCCAGCAGCTTCCCCACCACTGACATCAGGCTCACCAGTCTATAATTACCTGGATTATCCTTGCTACCCTTCTTAAACAAGGGGACAACATTAGCAATTCTCCAGTCCTCCGGGATCTCACCCATGCTCAAGGATGCTGCAAAGATATCTGTTAAGGCCCCAGCTATTTCCTCTCTTGCTTCCCTCAGTAACCTGGGATAGATCCCATCCGGATCTGGGGACTTGTCCAGCCTAATGCCTTTTAGAATACCCAACACTTCCCCCCTCCTTATGCTGACTTGACCTAGAGTAATCAAACATCTATCCCTAACCTCAACATCTGTCATGTCCCTCTCCTCAGTGAATATCGACGCAAAGTACTCATTAAGAATCTCACTCATTTTCTCTGACTTCTCGCATAACTTCCCTCCTTTGTCCTTGAGTGGGCCAACCCTTCCTCTAGTTATCCTCTTGCTCCTTATGTACGAATAAAAGGCTTTGGGATTTTCCTTAACCCTGTTTGCTAAAGATATTTCATGACCTCTTTTAACCCTCTTAATTCCTCGTTTCAGATTGGTCCTACTTTCCCGATATTCTTCCAAAGCTTCGTCTGTTTTCAGTCGCCTAGACCTTATGTATGCTTAAGTCAAAGGAATTTGTGAAGCGAGTTCCAAATTGTAAGGGAACTTATGATGGCACTTGACACAGTGAAAGGGAAAAGATGTGCATTACAAAGAAGCTTCAAAAACTGACAAAAAAAAACCTACCATACCTGGGACAGAACACCTAATAGACATTTACTAAGGCCATCACTAGGGGAGAGCGAGAGAGCGAGGCCAACGCGAAGGACATCAAACCAGCAAGGGGAACAGTGAGAGAGCACAGGGTAGAGTGAGAGAGTAAGCCCAGGGCAGAGGAGAGTGAGCCTGAGGTCTCCCAGTATCTGTGGCAGTGGTGAGCGCAGAGGAGATGGAGCCTAACGCAGACAGAAGTCGAACCCTTGTGGGGAGTGCGAGCCTAGCATGGCTAAGCACTTAAGAAGGCACTGTCATGTTGAACTTCTAACTTTATTTCTTTATTTTTCTACTTTATACTAAGAAGGACTTTAATGTTGAATTTTTAACTTTATTTCCTTATTTTTCTACTTTGTACCTAAGATTTTGTACCCAGGTACCTTTTTACCTAAGATGGCACCAGGAATGGTGACATTGTACTCATTGTACTCCTGTATCACTGTACTTGCATGCGAGGGAGGTGACGGCTTAATGGTATTATTGCTAGACTATTAATCCAGAGACCCAGATAGCGTTCTGGGGACCCAGGTTCGAATGCCAGCAGATGGTGGAATTTGAATTCAATAAAAATATCTGGAATTAAGAATCTAATGATGACCATGAATCCATTGTCGATTGTCATAAAAACCCATCTGGTTCACTAATGTCCTTTAGGGAAGGAAACTACCATCCTTACCTGGTCTGGCCTACATGTGAATCCAGACCCACTGCAATGTGGTTGACTCTTAACTGCTCCCTGGGCAATTAGGGACAATAAATGCTGGCCTAGCCAGCAACGTCCTCATCCCATGAATGAACAAGGAAAAAAAAAATGTGACAATAAAATCTAATTCTAGTTCTAATTTCTCTGTGAAAGCTCCTCAAGAAATAAACCTGGTCATGAATCAGAACAATTTACACTTAAACCTCTTCTGTGGTCTATGCTTAGATGAACACAATGTGCATTTGTCTAAAAAAATCCTGAATGAAGAATTTAAAAAGTGTGTAGATCCAGAGGATCCCCTCCATGCATCATCAGATAATGGGGATCTATCCAAAGTACAGGGAAGAGGAGATAGTCAGGATACTCCTTCACAAATACTCAACACCTTCAACCAACAATATATTGCAAGGCCAGGTACAAGGTCACATTCCTGCTTGGAGATGGGGTAATTAAACAGAATACAAAATCCCCTGATAGGAAGAAACTGAACTATGTTATGATATTGAAAAGAAGAGAGGGACTGCTGACATACTTTGTTCTATAGCTAATATGACTAGAGTTTAACTCTTATCCTTTCACCAAGGCTTTGGCAAGGCTGGATGTTCTTTCGAGCACTCAGTTGCCAGGATTATCCCTGATTGGACCTGTTAACAATGATAAACTCATTCAACAGCCAAATTAAGACAAAATATCGCCTTCAAAGTAGAGGAGGGTGTACCTACATCCCAAAGACAGCAGCAGTTCAAGAGCTTGGCTCATTGTCAAGGGTAAGTAATGATCAGCAAAAAGTGCTGGCCGAGCCAGTGATGCCTGCATTTCATAAACAATTTTTATTTAGAAACAGCCAATTGGAAATTCCTAAAGCACTCCCAGAAGCACTGCGAATGAGCTCTTGTGAAGTGATGGAATGGTACTCACGTTTAATTTATCTTATCCATATCGCATTGGCACTCTAAATAGATCACCACAATCTATTCCGACCAAACAATTACTTGCAAAGAGATGACTGACAAGAAAAAGTTACAGGAGCCATCTAAAAACCTATCACGGGGCAATGGGAACTTTTACTAATGGTAGAAATGAGTCATAATAATGACAAATATGTGAATCCGGTCTCTAGTTTAAAGAGTGTGACTGACATCAGACCTAACAATACAAAACCACATGATTAAGTAATCAGTTTACGGATAAACCCATTATAACATTGCTTGGACTACAATCTAACAGTAAATGAAGAACATCGCTTCTGCAAAAATGGGTGACAACAGGAACCACAAACTTATGGTACTCCACCATCCAAGGTATGCGTTCTTTCTGTTTCTTAATGTTCATCTGATTCTTTTCGTGATAAACAGTGAAACTAAATGGTAATTGGTGCGTAATTTAAACCAAATTACCACAGATGCTGTAAATCTGAATAAAGCAAAATAAAGTGGAGGCTTGAAACAAACCAACACAGGGAATGCTGATCTGGCAAAATCTGTGAAGTGAGAAACAGAATTAACATGTTAAGTCTGTATTACTTCTTCAGAACTGAAAAGGGTTAAAAAATGCTGTTTATTTATACTTTTGACAGAGGCAGAGGAGGGGGCGAAGGCAACAAATGGGGTAGAGGTACTGTGCAAAAGACAAAGAGGATGTTAACAATTGTAGAGAGAAAAAGAGATGTAAAATGGTGTAAGTTAGGTGTGAATTTCTGTGGCTATCCAGAGACCTAAGAGAGACTGCGGTGAGTGTTACAGTGGGTATTGCACGTATGAGTATCAGAGTACTGTGTGGTTTGGGGTGTGTTATGATGGGTGCCAGGTGTATGGGTATCAGAGCGCTGTACTGTTTGGGATGTGTGTTGCAGTGAGCATCAAGTGAATGGGCATCAGTGCACTGTACAGTTTGGGTTGTATATTACAGTGAGTATGAGATTCATGGTATCAGAGCATTTCATTAAACATCTTATTAAAGCAGAAAATCATTTGATTGGATATGGAGGAGAGTTATTCTGGCCAATCCCACTACTGCTATGCAGGAGATTTTTGGCTGCGCTGTTACCAATTCCTTCCAGCAGCTGCTGGGTAATGAATGGCAAGATGTTTCAGCATTTCCACAGCCAAAGATACCACTCCAGCATGGTTTGTTGCGTCCCTAAATCCAGGTCAAGAATGTCACTGAGCAGCTGCAGGATATTCTTATTGGGAACGGATGAACAGCCTGAAGACATGGGTCTATATCACTACCAACAACATAGGTAAGAAGGAAGAATTGATTTTGAAAGTAGATTTTAGAGAGTTAGGAATGAGTTTAAAAACCAAGACTTCAAAGGCAGTAACCTCAGGATTATGCCCAATGCAATGTGTTAGAAATAAGAGGATACAGTGAATGAATACATGGCTGGAGAGAAGGAGGGAGAGCTCCCAATTTCTGAGACATTAGGACCAGTTCTTGGGCAGGTGAGACCTATACAATGAAAAATGTAGTAATGTACAATTAACGGGTGCCACTTGCAACCTCTTGCTTTTTGTTGTTTCCCATGCAATTTCAATTAAATTTAATACGTAATCGGGGAAGATTCTCAGTGATTTAATCTGCCATCGGCTTATAATTCAGCAGGTAATGGATTTCCTATTAATGAGCTTCCAGGACAAACGGGTTGTTCAACACAATCACAATGTTGCTGCAATTAACATAAGATTTATTGAGACCACAAAGTTGACACAGCGTTTTTCAAATTTAAATTTCATTTGTAAATATTTCACTTTACTCGTATGCATCATCATTATTTGTTGAGATGAACTCAGTCAGACAGCTACAACTGGCATGCCTCATGTTGGCTTACAGTTTGATACTCACTCAGAAATTAGGGACATTTCTTTATTGTGGAAAAGACTGCCAGGTATTTTTGAGTTCACTATTTATTGAATATTCATGTCAATTTTGGACTTGCCATACTTTGGGACAAAGTTGAACTTGCAGGCTTAGCTGACTATTTCCTCTGGGTGAACTCAAAGCCCTATAAGGACTCTGCCAACCAACAGCTGAAATAGACATTTGGGCAGTATGGACTCTGCCCTTTAGGCTCCTTGTTTTGACTGTCTGACTGTTCCCACCATCTCACACCACATCCAGGATGCCAGGCCCTTCCCTCTTCTACTTCTCCAGTTAATTTAACAAGGCTGTCCTGAATTAACAAATTGAGCAAGTTTATTAATTGCTAAATGTGAAAAGAAATAGTAGTCCAACGTACATTCATACAGTAGAAATAAGCACCAAGTCCAAAAAGATAAAAGTTAAAAAATAACGCAGATCAGTCTATGAATCATTTGTGAATAGCAGATAGGGCGATGTTGTTGTCATCATTGGATTTCACCAGTAGTGTTGATGTTGGCAGTTCAGCAGTCAATTTTGTGATTCTTAGTTTTGCAGGTTGTTGGAAGTTCTGTCATTCTGATTCCTTTTGACATCCACTGAATTCCAGCATTCAGAGTAAAAGGAAGTTTTTCCCTTTGTTTTACCTCCAGTTCAGGGGTGTTCATAATGGCTGTTCTCAAGGCCATGGTCCTCACAGCACTCTAGTCCATACTCTAGGTCGTCCAGCCAATAACACACACAGACTAGTGTTGTAGTCAGTTTTTAACCCTTTTTTATCATATATTCCTGGAAGGTTAAACACATGTGGCTGAAAGATTGACTTTCGCCTGAGACAGGGAGATATTCAGCACACTTGTTATCTCTTCTTCCTAAGTCCCTCCCTGTTTGAAGTTTCCCTAACACTTTACAGGGGCGACATGTAATGGACTTCAAAGAAGATTTTGACACTCACTGAATTACATCAGCTTTTGTTTTTGTCGCACTTCTTCTTAAAAAGCATATCTTGGAATTAAAACTAAAAGCTGTCTATAAATACTTTGGAGTTCTGATCAGTTGTTGTAACAAGACCTGTCAGTTACATACAAGTTATGAACAGAGTAAAAACCAAAAGAACTGCGGATGCCATAAATTAGAAACAAAAACAGAAATTCTGAGGAAGGGTCATTGGACCCGAAACATTAACTCTGATTTTTTCTTCACAGATGCTGAGCTTTCCCAGCAACTTCTGTTTATGATTAATAGGAATAGACCACCTGTGCCTGCTGCACCATTGAAGAAGTTCATGGCTGATTTGATTTTAACCTCAACTCCACATTTCTGTACATTCCTGATAACTTTTCTGCCTCTACTTCTTTCTGAGGGAGAGAATTCCAAAGATTCATAACCCTCTGAGAGAGAAAAAAGAAATTCTCCTGCTCTTTACCTTAAATGATTGACCCTTATTTTTAAACGATGACTTCCCCATTCAAGCTTCTCCCACACAGGCAACATCCTATCCACATATACTGTTAAGTCCTCTCAGGATCTTGCATGTTTCAATCAAGTCATCTCTAACCCTTATTTCTAATCATTCAAGGGATGTGACCATTGCTGGCTTGACCAGTATTAATTGCTCATCCCAAACTATCGTGGAGAAGGTACTGATGAGCTGTTTTCTTATACCACTCAGCCTTTGGGGTTTAGGGACACCTATAGTACTAAATCCCAGTGGATACAAGCCTACCCAGTCAATTATTTCCTCCCAAGTATTAGTCTGGAAATGAACAAAGAACAGTACAGCACAGGAACGGGCACTTTGGCCACCAAGCCTGCACTGACACATGGTGATTTTCTAAACTAAAACTCTTCTGCCTCTACACAGTCCATATCACTCTAATCCCTGCCTATTCATGTATCTGTCAAGATGCCTCTTAAACATTGCTATTGTACCCATCTCTACCACCTCATCTGGAAGCGTATTCCACACACTTAACACCCTCTGTGTAAAAACACTGGCCTCTCACATCTCCTTTAAACTTGATACCTTTTACCTTAAACCTATGCCCACAGTAATTGACATTTTTACCCTGGAAAAAAAACTCCAACTGTCCATTCAATCCATGCATTTCATAATTTTGTAAACTTCTATTGGGTCACCTCTCATCCTTCAATACCAAGTGAAAACAAACCAACTTTGTACAATCTCTCCTTATGGCTAATATCCTCCAAACTAGGCAACATCCTGATAAACCCTTTTGAGAAGATGTGTAGCTTGGGTTGTGGATGAGGCTGTAGATTTGCTCACCAAGCCCATGAGTTTAATTTCAGACATTTCGTCACCCTGCTAGTGCACCTCCGGTGAAGTTCACTGGAATTCAATGGAGGTGCACTGACGATGTTACCTAGCAGGGTGACAAAATGTCTGCAACCAAACACACCGGCTCGGTGAGCCAGTCTGCAACTTCGTCCTGATAAACCATTTCTGTACACTCTCCAAAGCCTCCACATCCTTCTGGTAGTGTGCTGACCAGAACTGTGCACAATATTCCAAATGAGGCCTAATTAAAATTTTATACAGTTGCAGCACAACTTGCCAATTTTCATACTCTTTGCCCTGACCAATGAAGGTAAGCATGTCATATGAATTTCTGACCACCTTTTCCACTTGTGTTGCCACTTTCAGGGAAGTGTGGACCTATATGCCTAGATCCTTCTGTATTTTGATGCTACTAAGGTTTCTGCCATTTATTGTATACTTCCCTCCTGCGTTATATCTTCCAAAATACATCACCTTTCATTTATCTGGATTAAACGCTGTCATTTCACTGCCCAAGTCTCTATCCTACCTATATCCTGCATCATCTGGCAATCCTCCTCATTATCCGCAGCTCCACCAACCTTTGTGTCACCTGCAAACTTACTAATCAGGCCATCTACATTTTCTTCCAAATCATTTATATATATTACAAACAGCAAGGGTCCCAGCACTGATCCCTGCAGAACATCACCAGTTACAGATCTCCAATCAGAAAAACACCTTTCCACCACTACTCTGTTTTCTATGATTAAACCAGTTCTGTATCCATCTTACCAGCTCTCTGCAGATCCCATGTAACTTCACCTTTTGTATCAGTCTGCCATGAGGGACCTTTACTTAGGCCTTGCATAAGTACATATAGACAACATCTACCACCCTGCCCTCATCAATCATCTTTGTCACTTCCTCAAAAAACTCTGAATTGCCTGCAATGTATTTTCATCCTACCTTAAGTCGGGAGACCAATACTGTACACAGTACTCTAAATACTGTGTACTCCACAATCCACCAACGCCCTAAATAACTGAAGCATACCTTCCTACCTTTCTATTCAATTCTCCTCACACAAAACAGTAGCATCTTTATTCTTATTCTCTCATGGGACATGGGCATCACTGGCTGGGCCAGCATTTATTGCCAGGTGGCCTTGAGAAGTTGGTGTGAGCTGCCTTCTTAAACTGCTGCAGTCCATGTGCTGTAAACCCACAATGTCCTTAGGGAGGGAATTCCAGGAATATGACCCAGTGACAGCGAAGGAAGGGTGATAGTTTTCCAAGTCAGCTTACCCAACAATATGAGTGGCTTGGAGGGGCCCTTGCAGGGGGTGGTGTTCCCATATATTTGTTGCCCTTGTCCTTCTAGATGGAAGCAGTCATGGGTATGGAAAAGAATCCTTGGCAAATTTCTGCAGTGCATCTTGAAGATAGCACATTGCTCTACTTAGTGTAGGTGGTGGAGGGAGTGGATACTTCTGAATGTGGTGCCAATCAAATGGATTGCTTTGTCCTGGATGGTATCAAACTTCTTGAGTGTTGTTGGAGCTGGACACATCCAGGCAAGTGGGGAGTATTCCATTGCACTCCTGGAATGTGCCTTGTAGATGGTAGACAGGCTTTGGGGAATCAGGAGATGAATTACTCACCGTAGTATCCCTAGCCTCTGACCTGCTCTTGTAACCACTATCTTTACATGGTGAGTGCAGTTGAGTTCCTGGTCAATGGTAACCTTGAGGGTGTAGATTCAGTGGGGGATTCATTAATGGTAACACCATTGAATATCAAGAAGCGGTGGTTAGATTTTCTCTTATTGGAGTTGGTCATTTACTGGCATTTGCACGGCTCAAAATGTTTCTTGCCACTTGTCAGCCCAAGCCTGGACATTGTCCAGATCTTGTTGCATTTGACATGGACGGCTTCAGTATCTGAGAAGTTGGGAAGTTGTGCCGAACATTGTGCTATCATCTGCAAATGTCCCCACTTCTGACCTTATTATGGAGAGAAGGTCATTGATGAAGCAGCTGAAGATGGTTGAGCTTAAGACTCTACCCTGAGGAACTGCTGCAAAGATGTTCTGGAGCTGAGATGACTGAACTCCAACAACAACAACCATCTTCCTATGTGCCAGGTATGACTGCAATCATAATGACTTACTGGACCTGAATACTAACATTTTGTGATTCATGCACTTGGACACCCAGATCCCTCTGCATCTCAAGGACCCACAATGTGTAACCAATGAGATAATATACTTAACCTCTGAGCTACGATTCTGTTATTGAATAGTAACAGCTGTCTTTTTTACCAATGCGGGTAAAATAGGCACCCAATGCAAGGGAATGTACCCAAATGCGAGGAGGTGTCCCCTACTTTTATATCATTATTCACATGGTATATCACACAGGTTACAAAGAATGTGAATGTCCCGTCTTGGAGGGTGGAGACACTTCACTAGCTTAATTAAATCAGGCTGTCATTGCAATTAGAAAGCTAATTTAAATTCATTTATTGTTTGTTGCTTTTCCCAGAGCTCAGGACCAGTAGTACGATTCAACCCTGCCAATCCTAGTGTGCTAATGATCTAATTCAGCCTCCCACTTCTCCCCACAACCAACTTCAGATGTTTTCCCTAACGCAACAATATGATTCAGCCCCTCCTGGTCCAGATCTGTAGCTTGCTCCATACTATTATTTTTTTCTAACCTGCTCCCCCAAGATTAGTTGCAGAGGGCAAGTGTTACGACACTTGTGGGGGAGAGGATGGGGTGCTCTGGAAATCAAGCCCCATTATTTCACAGGCCGTACCATGTATATATGTCTCATTTAATCACCAAAATAGTCAACTTTTTTCTCTTCATTACTGTGATCTAGAACAAGAGAGACTTTCACCAGGTTTCTTCAATAAACTCAAAAATAACTTGTTTACTAAGCATAAATACATCCTATAAAAAAGTGGCAAAATAAGATACTGCGCAGGCTTAAGCTACGTCTCTTCTAATCCTAAAACAAAGGTTCCCACACAGACAAGACAAAGCAGCATAGTCCTGCAGATCATAACAGGTTTGAAAAATTACTATTTTTATGTATCAGAAGTCCAAACATAAAGGGTAGAATGAGTTGACTTTCCATTGTTCCTTCAGTTTTCTATCGATGACACCATCCAATTAAGGATGGCTGCATACTTCTACACTCAGCAAAGTTGTGAGAGTCTACAGGCCAGTGTGGAACACTGCCTGAGGCAACCCGATGGCCAAGTGGAAAATCCCAGTCAGCTTCCTTTATGATGTTTCAATGAGGATAAATAGGCCTGATCGACAATCCACCACGTGGGAAGGTAGCACTGCTACCAGCCCATCCATCAACATCACAACTCAGCAAAATAGGCCCAGGGTAGGATAGAGCCAGGGAATCGGCATGCCGAGCAGTGAGGCCTGTTAGTTATTAACTCTCTTCCACTCTGATTCCAGCTATGGAGGGAGCTGAAAATCTAACTCTATATGATTCACACAAAATCCCATTAATGACTGGGCATTGGTATTAACTACGCCCTTGACAGTGTCACCTAAATTCCAAAACAACAGATAAATGGGCCTGCAACAATTGTTTCTATATGGCAAGGGAAATGTGGTATGCTTTACTTGGAAACATTTCAAACACAAGAATTAATAGAAAGCCTGTTTAAATCATTTATGTAGGAGTGGTGATTGGCACCTGCCGTGGGAAAATGTTCCTCTAAGTTTCATTCAGTACTACAAAGGAGATTTTCTGCCACTCTTTGTATTGTTATATAATATTTCAACTCTCTCGAGCACAGCTGACCTCTCAGGCATGCTTCTACAGGTACTGTTCATATGTCATGGAGTAAACTGATGTGTTAGTTTGTTGCAGTATATATACACAAGGGAGCCTTAATTTAACAAATGGAAGTTTCGGTTGACACATCAAAAACGTTTTTGTAGTGCAAACATGATAAAGCACATAAGTGTGATTAGCACAACTCAACTGCATATATGCAGTGTTTTAGCATGTACAACATAACATAATTCTGTTTGAATGTCATGATGTTATGAGTAACTGTGCCTGTGCAAACATCATGGCGTTACTGGCACCATGCACAGGTATAGCCATCCAATGACATTCATCATGGTTTGCATCGTGACTTTATCAAAGCCTGCATGCCAGCCCTTCTATACTGTGCGAGCTCATCAATATGATTTGCCATCAACAGCACTATGCACTGAACAACTGGAAATTCAAATAAAACCAAACTATGATGCTTGTGCAGAATTTTTAAATATTATAGCTTATAACAAAACAAGGTTATTATTGCACCCACACAAAAGGAAACAAAGTGGAAGCAAAAGAGAGTGCAGCTGAATTTGATGAAGGCTTCAATTTCAAGACTCTCATTACATGTGAACATTTTCATTCATCTTAATTTATGATTTTCTAAATGTTCTTTTCAATTCTAACAGATGATTTTAGAGCATCGTGGTCTTTCAAATGCTTTCTATAAATTTTGAACATGTTTATTTCCTCATGTATAACACTGAACATTTCCAAACCACCTTTGTAACAAGACAAGGGAGTGCTCAATGAATTTCAAGACACTAGGAATCTCAGAAGAAAGAGGAATCTCGCAGGTACATGTCCACAGCTCCCTGAAGATGGCAGGAGAGTTTAATAGGGTAATTAAGATGGCATATGGGACACATGCCTTTGTCAGTCATGGCATAGACTATAAGAACAGGGAGGAGGTGTTGGAGCTACACAGAATTTTGGTTAGGCCACAGCTGGAGAATTGTGTGCAGTTTTGCTCACCATGCTATAGAAGGGATGTGATTGCACTGGAGGAGGTGTAGAGAAGATTCACCAGGGTGTTGCCTTGGTTGGAGCAGTTTAGCAATGTAGAAAGTCTGGATAAGCTCAGGTTGTTTTCTTCACAGCAGAGATGGCTGAGGAGGGATCTGATTGAGTTATATAAGATTATGAGGGGCATGGACAGATGAAGGGAAAGCAGCTGTTACCCTTAGTTGAAAAGTCAATGACAAGGGGCATTATTTTAAGGTGAAGGGCAGGGGAATTAATGGGGTTTTGAGGAAAATGTTGGGGTCTGGAATGCATTGCCTAGGAGGGTAATCAAGGTGGGAAACCTCATAACCTTTAAAAGTACTTGGATGAAAATTTGAAATGTCATAAAATTCAATGCTGTAGACCAAGTGCCGGAAAGTGGGATTAGTGTAGATAGGTCAACACAGAATCAACGGGGCAAATACCCTCTGCTGTGCAGGATGGTTCTACGACTTTGGAAGCCTGCACTTTGAGAGTTCAGCTTTAAACTGACAAACTTCCAGTAGGTGATAAACCCAATTTCATATAGAAGATAGGGGCAGAGTGCAAGGATGGGGGAGGGAGAGAATTTGAGAGTGAGGGAGGAGGTGAAGGCAATGGAGGGCAAGGGGAGAGACAGAGGGAGAGGACAATGGAGGGCAGCAACTGAGAGTGAGGAAGGATGGACAGACAGGGTGATGGAGGGTGATATCCCCAAAACTAACCATCCTTTCTTCAATCCCATGCCCTTTTCCTGATGTCCCTTGCTTCATCATCGTCATCGTCTCTCCCCAACACTGTTCCCTTTCTCAACATCAGCATCTCCCTCTCTCCATCTCCACCCTCCCTCTCCCTATCACTATAGCCTCCTCTTCCCAGCACAATGCCAGACTTTCCCAGTTACCATCCCACTCCTCACCATCACCATCCCATTCCTCTCCCCAGCACAGTGCCACTATCCCACCATTATCGTCTATCTCCCCAACACGGTGCCATTCTCTCCCCATCACCATCCCACATTCTCACCATCACTGCCCCACTCTCTGCCCATCACCAATCCTTCTCACCATCACCATTGTCTCCTCACAAACACCATCCACTCTCCTCATCATTAATCCCCTCTCCCCATTAGTAACATTCTGTCCCCATCAATGCCTCCTCTCCCCACCATCATCCCATCACAGTCACTCTCTTTCCATCACTCACCACTCTCACCAATACTGCCTCTCTCTTTCCATCATTGTCCCTCTCTCACTATCATCATTCCCCTCTCCCCAACACTCTGCCCCTCTCCCCTCAAGCATGTCATCCAAACCCTTCTCCATCTCCTCACTCAGGCTCACTCTCACCCACTCCCTCCCCTCTTAACACTATCACCCTTTCCGCTCAACCTCTCTCCCCTCCCCTCCAAAAACCAACCCCCTCCCATCAATACTCTTTCACTTCCTCTCCCCCATCACCATCCTGCCTCAACTACTCTCACTCCCCTTGATTCTTGACCCCAAAAAACCTCCCACTTCCCTAAAAAAGCCTTCCTCATGCTCTCTCCCACTCACTTCATGCCTCACTTAAATCATAGAATCCCTACAGTGTAGAAGCGGGCCATTTGGCCCATTGAGTCCACACCCACCCACTGAAGAGCATCCCACCCAGACCCACATCCCTACCCTAGCCCTGTAATCCTGCATTTACCCTCACTAAACTACCTAGCCTGCACATCCCTGGACACTAGGGGCAATTTAGCACAGCCGATCCACCTAAACTGCTTATCTTTGGGCTGTGGGAGGAAACCCACGCAGGCCATGAGGAGAATGTGCAAACTCCACACAGACCATCACCCGAGGCTGGAAGTGAACCTGGGTCCTTGTGAGGCAGCAGGGCTAACCTCTGAGCTACTGTCCCACTCTCCCCTTCCATCACACACCTCGTCTTATTAGCTTTCTGAGTCTGAAGTAGGAGTGGATTTGTGACCTGACAGCATGGAACAACACACTAAGCCTCACGTCTAATTTCTGCCCACTGCTGACAGCATCTTGATCACCACACCTATCACACTTATTTGTTTAGTGGCAGGGTTTATCACAAATGCAGAATCTGAGAGGAAGGATAATGCACATACTCCATAATTTCAGCAGATACCATCCAACCAAATCCAAAATTGAAATAAAAGTTTCTATCAATTCCTACAGGCATGTTTTTTAAAACATTTTTAATTCAAACTCCCTATCAGACTTTATGAATTGCCTTTTTATTTGACTTAACCCTGCATTCTTGACATAATGTATTCATCCAGCATGAACACAAATTCTCTCTTGCATGTACCTGTAGAGAGAGGCAGAGTATGAGAAGTCAACACAAACAGAGAGGGATACGGTCATAGGCGCACAAACAGAAATGCTTATTAATGTAGAAAATAGGAACAGAATTACTGCGGCAATCCTTTTAGAGGTCATAAATGCAATATGATGCTAGTATTTCAGTGTTATGATTCATGAGAGGTGATAAAAACCAAACCCTTCCGGTAGCTATTTAGACTCAGTAGAATTGCAAAACAGATTTTAATACCATGCAACACTTGCTTAGTTAGTAGCACTCAGCAAATTCAACATCTAAATATAAGCCAAGATTTGAACAGCTATCTTTGTACACATTTCTAAGTAAATTTTAACCAATAGAAGATGTTCTGATATTATGCTGCACTCTAGCAAAGTTCATCAGTATTCAGCGTCATCTGTTGCAAAACTATTCCAAAACACAAAAAGAAAATTGCTTCTGATATGGAAGTATTAGCCACATAGCTTTACTTTTAAATATATGGGAGGACAATCTACCTTCTGTATTAAATGGCACTGTGGACATGTATTCCTATTTCAGTGCTTCAGATGTGGTTTTGTAGCTGGCGCTGAAGGGAAAAGGCAAGTCTGCTTTTGTACCTTAATTCAATCACCCCTCAGAATTTAGTTTTTAACTCAGATTTGCAATTAGTCATTTACATTATGATAAATCCTACAGCAGTGCGAAATGAGCACATGTAAAATTCTTTTTATTTTTCACGACAACAAGACAGTGTTGATTGCATCCATGAGTGTTGCAATTTGGTCTGAGGGCTGAATCTTGCTGTGAGTTCTCTCACATTAAATATTCCTTTACAAGTGTTAGCCATTTGTTAATTACTTTGAACATATCTACTGTAACATGCAATAAAACAAGTGTTAAATGTGAAATATTTACTATCGTGATTGGAACCAGGTGGATCTTACTGGCTATGACATCCTTGATTTGGATTGTTAACCTCGGTCAACAGGAAGTCCTGGCTGACAGATATAAACAGGGAATCCAGAGTCTCCTGACTTCAGGGACTGACCCTGAGCTGGCTGTGCACATGAAAATAAAGGGTGACATGGTGATGGGATACCAGCCTCTGTGCAGTTGTTTCATTTACATTTGCAGGAATACAATAAATAGAAGCAGTAGACCATACTTTGTCAAAACTGCTCTGCCATTCAACATGGTCATGGTATTTTATATTCAGTGGTAATCAAACAGTTAAAATGTCTATTTCTAAACACATTGCAAAACACTGTGGAAAGTTGAAAACAGTTCAAACCCTGATGGTTTTGATGGTCATGGTGATAAGAAGATTGAAAATGAAAAGCTGAAAACCAAATTTTGAAAACACCCATTGTGTTCACCACAAAGCCCTGTGATAAGAAGTTACACAGTTACACCTCTAAAATATAAAAAATATTGCTACAGCTCCAACAATTTAATGCAGAGAGCACTATGCTTTAAACTTCTCCTTTTCTTAGAATCATACAGCACAGGAGGTCATTCGGCCCATCATAACTATGCCTGCTCTTTGAAACAGCTATACAGTTAATAGAATAGATTTAGGCTCATGGTAAGTCACCAGACACAAATGGGTTGAGGCTAAATCAAATGAAAGGATCATTTGTGTGCCAGCTCAGTGGATGACAAGCTTATAGGACTCAGATAAAAAATTTAATGTAGCAGTGTACAGGAGAATGCTAACAAGCATGCACAGGGGGATCCTTGTTTTATTAGCGGGCCTGCCATAGATCATCTTGTCACAACCAAGGAACATGGAGGAATCTGGTTTCCAAGGCTTCACTTGTCACCTGAAGCTCATTATTTTCAGTGCAGAAACGGAGGAATTCCAAGGCAACACCGATGTAACCTCATCCATAATTCCACATCTGGCAGTCAATGTCTCAGTTTACAGTGCAGTACAAACAGAAGCCAACCAACATCTCAGTGCTGCAGTGGAAACTTGGACTGAATTTGCAAATCCAACTTAACACAATGCAGTTTCAGACTGCTGGTCTCATGGCTGCAGGTAGAAATGTTCAAAGGGCCATGCAAGTTGTTGCAGCAGTCAGCAATTACCTCTCTAACAGATTACTTGGATTGCTGAAAGTACAGTGCCAGCAGCATTCCAGAGGCTCACTGGTGCACAAACCTGCTGTTCTTTTTCACCATTACACCACCTGTGCTCAGGCACTGTTACTTTCAGTCAGACAACCCAGATGACTATCACCCATGCAATAATGGAAGCCAATCTCACGAAATCCACATCTGTTTGAAATCTTCTTCAAAGATTATCTACAGTCTCACCTCGTGAAAGCCATCCTGCAGCAACGAGGAAACCAATGCCTAGGAACACAAGCTGGGCAAAGGCACACAGAAGACAGGCACTGAGGAATTAGATGAAGTTCAGTTGGAACAGAATAGAATATTCTTTATTGTCAGATGTTCTCCACAGGAGTACATTGAAACGTTTTTACAATAGCTGCCTCTAATGGCACCATCTGAGGTACACGTACAGGTACTTCTGTTATAATGTGTGTTTCATTAAAGTGAACTGGCTGTAACTCAATTGATGAATAGTTGGTGCAGTTTGCATAACGTGAACATTCTACTGCACAGTATAACGATTTTCTATAGCAATTTCCCTATAATGCAATTTTCTGTAGTGCGAGGTCACACAAGAACACAACTATCATGTTATATGAGAAATACTTGTACCTACATACAAATCTTACAGAGTAAAAAAAAGTGTTGTCACAGAGTGAAAAAGAATACAGATTAGCATAAAACAGTGAAAAAGTCCAGAGTGATAATAAGTGCCCATAAGGGTCAGTCTGTGCCTGCAGGCCCCAGAGCACGAGGCCACACTGTCTCCATGTGCCAGCCTCCATCCAGGATTCGTTCCAACGCCGCTCCCGGAATCACCCACTCGCTCCGTTCACTGTGGGACACAGGCCACTCGCTCCGTTCACTGTGGGATACAGCCCACTCGCTCCGTTCACCGCGCAACATAGCCTGCTCACTCCGTTCCTCAACTCCACACTCCAGGTAGGGCGGAGGGTGGGATGAAAAGCTACCAAGAGGAGAAAAAGAGAAGGAAAAGGGAAAGGGACTGGTGAGCAGAGAAGCTCCTGCCAGAGCATCCTACTCTGCCGCCATCCTGAAAGAGTTTTGGGTTTGTTATTGAAGTTGATGAAATATATTAGGTTTCTTTTGTTTAGTGTGTCTTATTTCAGGATGTTTGCCAAAGGGATCCTGAGATTGCACATGGCAGATGTATAGAAAGGTCAGGAATTTTACAGCATCCACGGTGACATCTTGAGGAACTAGAGTTTCTGTGTGCCCTGTACAGTCACAGAGTCATACAGCATAGAAACGTGCCCTTTGACCCACGATGTCTGTGCTGACCAACAAATACCAAACTACACCAATCCCATTTACCTGCACTTGGTCCATAGCCTACTATGTCCTGGCATTGCTGAGCTCTCCTGAACCCATAATAAATAGTGCCAGTTTGTCTGGACTCAATGACCCCAAAAAGTAACATTGTTTTATTCACACCAGTTATCTTCACTTATTTTCACAAAATCACAAACAAATCTTCTGTTCTCCCCTTTTTAAAGGAGTGTCCATTTTTCTGATTTTCAGTCTATAGTCCAGAAAATATAAGGATTTTTTTTAGAATTGGTTGTGAGCTTAACTTCTAACGGTACTCCCTTAAGTCATTTTGGTCATTTCAGCACACAGCATATTTGTTTGCTACTCCCTGCAATTTTAATGGTAAAATTAACCTGTTTCAGATTGACATTGTCATTAAAATAGTAGATAAACATCAAGCATATTAGGTTCTTGAAATAACTGCACAGAGGCCAGTATCCCATCACCGAGTCACCCTTTATTTATATGTGTACAGCACACTGGCTATGAACAGCCAGCTCAAAATCAGTCCCTGAAGTCGGGAGACTCTTTGAATCCACCGTTTATATTGGTTAGCCAGGGTTCCCTGATTGGCCCAATCAACCCCAATCAAAGATCTTATAGTCAATAAGATCCACCAGATACCAATCACTACAGTTCTGTACACAATTATTACAAACAGTAATTTCAAAATATATTTTTCTATAAATATTAATCCAGAGTGTAACAAGCTATTCCTTATGAACATGACTGTCATATCTTAAAAGTCTTGAATTCCTTTCTGCTCTTAAAGCTCTAACAGAAATACACATTTGGGAAAGTTTAAATCCAGTTTCTGATGAGCAAGTCTATTGTTCAAAGATGACCATATTTCAAAACTAGTTGCCACTAAAATGTTAACACTAAAATGTTAAGTTAACAATGTTAACTTAAATATGAGTCTGAGAAAATTTCTTCAATGTTATTGCATGCTGTAATTATGTAAGTATTAGGAATCCTCAGAATGCTATTAAAATACTGGGGCTTTGAAGCTTTGCATAGATCACTACCTCAAATCCTTCTTATTGATATTAGCCTAAGTTATTAATACCATGTGGAAAGGACTTCCATGCAAATTTTTTGTCAGAAAAAAATCTGGATGTTGATAAATGGTAAACACTTATACATAATATTTAATTGTTTTTTATGTTGCATCTGAGATAATCTTGTGATACAATCAGGTTTGACCAAAGAGTAAACGCAAATATTGCCAGTTATATTCCCAATAACGTCACTCCATAAAATTGTAAAAAAAACAGTGCAACTGGGCATGGACCACAAATAAATACATCCCTATATTGTTATAAAGCAGAGGTTGACCTCCCCGAGAACTAACATCAAAACACCCAAAGAGGAGCACCTCACCTTATAATCTGTACAAGGAGTGTGAAAAGTGGTGCAAACTGCCTTTCAGCAACTTCTAGTGGTTAAATAAAATAAATCCCTGACACTCACTTCACAATCAACAAGTAATGATTTATTTATCAAACTCTAACAGT
This sequence comes from Rhincodon typus, assembly GCF_021869965.1. Taxonomy (NCBI): domain Eukaryota; kingdom Metazoa; phylum Chordata; class Chondrichthyes; order Orectolobiformes; family Rhincodontidae; genus Rhincodon; species Rhincodon typus. The sequence continues at coordinate 1,714,619 of NC_063369.1, forward strand.
GAACAAGTTAACTAACATATTAACAAACCTAATAAATCCCTTCTAACTACTAACTTTTCCTGACTAAACTAGTATGCTGTTCCAATAAATAGAAGTCCCACTTATATAAAACAAAATTTAAAAAAAATAGAATTTAGTCTCTTGAAATTACAGCCGGAATATGCGTCTTCTGAAATTCTTTGTGCCTTCTCTGTTGAATGTTCTGTCAGGAATACCTTCTCCATCGATTCTTCTGTCAGAAATATTAACTAGTTGTGCCATAGGTACTTTTGGTTTAGATGGTGCTTTCTCAAAGAATTACAGAAGACTGTGAGAGCCAGCGATTCTCTCTTGCGAGCTGAGAGCTGTTATCTGTAGCAGATGGCAGTTAGTTCTCCTGTCTTTGTCCAACTGCCCCGTCCTTCTATGCCCTTGATGACATATCAGTTTCTTACAATAGGATTGGTCCTATGTTGTCAAAACCATCAGATTTAATCTTAATTGGTTTTTGATATCTAAGTGCTTGATTCAAACTGATTGGCTAAACTCAATACCTTATTGTCTTGGTAAAACTACAGCTTGGCTGCTAACTGTATGGCCTTTTGATACAAATGTTTCAATTCGAGTGCTCTCAGTGCACTTGTAACCCCAAAAGCTGATGCCCACAGACATCCAGAATCTGAGTATAGAAAAAGCACATCATCTTTTAACAGGACCATGCACTGCTTTCCCCCTTAACATTTTACAAACCAAATTTCCTTTCTTCCAATCCACAAGTACTCTACCCACCTTTGCAACAATATTGCCGTTACAGATAGTAGCTTCCTTGATGACTTTCAACTCCAACATCAACTAACAGGAAATTCCTGTAGTAAATGTTGTACAGGAGTCATGATCGTCTAGGACTGCAAGGCTTAAAGGATGTGAGTGTAAGTGTTTTTTTCCTGATTGAGGATGCAGTTGTGCATTACCTTAGTATGAAACAGAAACTGAGATACTGAGAAGCCAAAACAGAGTGTACTAATGGTTGCTGATAATGAAGCATTTTTAATATTGTTATTTTAGTTTGTCCTTCCTCTCCTGGTAGACCCTGTGCAACCTATATTGTCTTTATTTGCTGGCATTATCCATTACTTACATCATTTATATATTCATACTTTGTTGGATTAATATTATTTATTTAGCTATGATTATTTACCAGCAGAGCAAATCATAATGTGGAATCTGTATCAGTGGAGATAAGAAATACCAAGGGGCAGAAAGCATCAGTGAATTTGTCTATGGCACCTCAAACAGTGGCAGACATGTAAGGGAAGGAATTAAACAGGAGACTAGAGTTTCATGCCGTAGGGGTACAACTGTAATCATGAGTGGTTTTAATCTGCATATAGATCGGAAAATCCAAACCAGAATTAATACTGTGGAAGAGGACTTCTTGGAGTGTACATATGATGGTTTCTTAGACCAAAATGTTGATGAACCTACTGGGGATCAGGCTATCTTAGATTGGGATACAGGTAGTTCTGCTATAACGTGTGTTTTGTAAACGCAAATTGGCTGTAACGCGATTGATGAATTGTGGATGCTGTTTAAGTAATGTGAACTTACTGGTGTAGGAATTTTCTATAGCATGACTTTCTATAGCACGAGGTCACACAAGAACACAACTATCATATTATAGGAGAACTACCGGTATTGTGAAATGAGAAAGGATTAATTAACAAGTATATTAAAAAAGTAAAGAACTGTGGATGCTGAAGATCTGAAACAAGAAATTGCTGGAGAAACTCAGCAGTTCTGGCAGCATCTGTGGAGAGAAAGCAGAATCAATGTTTCGAGTCCAGTGACCCTTCTACAGAACTAACAATCTTGTGGTGTGGGGTCCACTGGGGAAGAGAAACCATTCAGGGGAGGCAGTGATGTAATGGTAATGTCACTGGACTAGTAATCCAGATCCCCAGGCCATTGTTCTGAGGACATGGTTTGAATCCCACCATAGCAGATGGTGAAATCTGAATTTAATAAAATCTGTATATAAAGACTGGCTTAAGGGCAACATGTAAGCACTGTTGATTGTCACAGAAACATTTCTGGTTTACTAATGTCCTTTAGGGAAAGAAATCTACTGTCCTTACCTGGCCTGACTTGCTGGTGATCCTAGGCCCACAGCAATGTGGTTGACTCTTAACTGCCCGCTGGGAAATTAGAGATAGGAAATAAATCTACATGGATTTATTTCCAACCCACATCCCATGAATAAAAGCAATGATAGAAGAATTCTTTAAAATGGAGAGTAGAGAAGTTGAAGCAGAAACTATCCTGAATCTAAATAAAGGGAACTATGAGGTTATGAGGCACAAATTAGCGATAATGGCTTGGGAAACCTTACTTAAAGATAGGTGATAAATAATACTTAAAGAACATTTCTGGAATTACAACAATTATTCATTCCCATCTGGTGCAAAAATAAAAGTGCAATGGTGGCTCCACCATGGCTTTCTTTAAAAATTCATTCGCAGGATGAGGTGTTACTGGCCAGGCTAGCATTTATTGCCTATCCAAGAGGGCAGTTAAGAGTCAACCACATTGCTATGAGTCTAGAGACAAGGTAAGGATGGCAGTTTCCTTCCCTAAAGGACATGAGTGAACCAGGTGAGATTTTCCTGGCTATCAACAATGGATTCATAGCCATTGTTAGACTCCTAATTACAAATTTTTATCGAATTTAAATTCCACCAGCTGCTGTGGCAGGATTTGAACACAGGTCCCCAGAACATTACCTGGATCTCTGGATCAATAGTCCAGTGATGATAACACTAGGCCATCTCCTCCTCTTTGGAAGGCTTACAAACAAAATTATGGATAATATTAAATCCAACTAGGATATGTACAAAACTGCAAGAAAAAGCTGCAAGTCTGAGAATTGGTAGCAGTTTGGAATTTAGTAAAAGAGGACAAATAGATTGATCAAGAAGGGGAAGTTGAGTATTAGAGTAAAATTGTACGGGTCATAAAAACTGTCTGTAAAAGTTTCTATAAACATCTGAAGAGAAAAAAAAATTTGTGAGACAAATGTAGGTCCCTTAGAATCTGAAATGGGGGAAATTATGATGGGGAGCAAAGAAATGGTAGAATAATCAAATGCATATTTTGGTTCTGTCTTCACAAAAGAGGGCACAAATAATTACACAGAAATGTTAGGGAACCAAGGATCTATTGAGAGGGAGGAATTGAATAAAATCAGTTTTAGTAACAAAATTGTGCTGGAGAAATTAATGGGCTTAAGGCCTGATGATTGGCATCACACAGTATTGAAGGAAGTGGGTTTGGAAAAAGTGGTATTCATCTTTCAAAATTCTATAGACTCTGGTGCAGTTCCCACAGATTGGAGGCTGGCAGATGTATCCACTTTAAAAAAAAGAGTGAAAAAATAAGATTTACAGACCAGTTGGCCTAAAAATGTGATAACAGAACATGTGGAAAGTATTAACAGGATTAGACAAAGTGAGCATGTTTATCAAAGAGAAAGAGTATCCTTATACACTAGTCAATGGAAATAAACAGGTAGGTACAGCAAACAATTGAGAAGTCAATGGTTCGATGGTCTTTATTGCAAGATTATTTGAGTTTAGAAGTAGGGATCTCTTACTGCAGTTATACAGGACCTTTCTGAAACTACATCTAGAGTGTTGCATGCAGTTTTGGTCTCACTACCCAAGAAAGGATAAACATGCCATAGAAGGAGTGCAGCAAAGGTTCACTAGGCCGATATTGGGATGGCAGGACTATCAAACAAGGAGTGATTGGTTCAAATGGGCCTATATTCACGAGAGTTTGGAAGAATGGAGGGGATTTGATTGAAATGTATAACATTCTAACAGGGCCAAACAGATTAGATGCTGGGAGGATTTTCCCCCAGTTGGGACACCTAAAACAAGGGTCACAGTCTCAGGATACAGGGTAAACCATTTAGGACTGAGAAGAGGAAACATTTCTTCACTCAAAAGATGGTCAGCCTATACAATTTGCTACCACAGAAGAAAGAACTAGGAGCAAGAAGGAGGCAATTCAGCCCCTTGAACCTGCTCCACCATTTAGTACAATTGTGGCTGATCTCATCTCTGCTTTAACTCCATTTTCCTGCCTGCTCCATGTAAACCTTCAGCCGATTACTAATTAAAAGTCTGACTATAACCTCCTTAAATTTACTCAACGTATCAGCATCTCCTACACTCTGAGTTGGTGAATTCAACATTAAGTCCATTATTTGAGAGAAGTAATTTCTCCTCATCCTTGTTTAAATCTGCTACCCGTTATCCTAGAACTATGACCTCTCTTTCTAAATTGCCCCACCTAAGGAAACATCCTTTCTAGGTCTGCCTTGTCAATCTTCTTATGAAGGCTATGGAAGCCAAGCTAAGAAAGTATATTTAAGAAGGAGACTTTTTTAATTATCGAGAGATATGGAGAGAAAGCAGAAATATGACACTGAAATAGTAAATAGACTAATATTATATTAATTGGTGGAGCCGGCTCGAACAGCCGAATGGCCTACTCCTGCTCCTAGTTTCTATGCTTCTACCTTTCATGGGACAGTTCACAATTATTGGAGCACACTGCTTCATACAGGGAGGGAGAGCATGTTAATTGGATACAAAATTGGCTTGTTGCGAGGAAACAGAGGATGGTGGTGGAGGGTTGTTTTTCGGACTGGAGGCCCGTGACCAGGGGTGTACCGCAGGGATTGGTCCTGGGTCCACTGTTGGTTGTCATTCATACAAATGGTCTGAATGAGAATTTAGGAGGCATGGTTAATAAGTTTGAAGATGACACCAAAATTGTTGCAATAGTGGACAGTGAACAAGGCTATATAAAATTATAAAGAGATCTTGATCAATTTGGCCATTGGGCTGAGGAGCAGTAGATGGAATTTAATTTGGATAAATGCAAGGTATTGCATTTTGGTAAAGCGAACAAGGCCAGTTAATGGTTTGGGAGATGCAGGCCCAACCAGTCCCCCTCCACTGACACCCTCATCCGCTTAGCCAAACTCGTCCTCACCCTCAACAACTTCTCTTTCAATTCCTCCCACTTCCTACAGACAAAGGGGGTAGCCATGGGTACCCGCATGGGCCCAAGCTACGCCTGCCTCTTTGTAGGTTACGTGGAACAATCCCTCTTCCGTACCTACACCAGCCCTAAACCCCACCTCTTCCTCCGTTACATTGATGACTGTATCGGCGCCGCCTCGTGCTCCCACGAGGAGCTCGAACAGTTCATACACTTCACTAACACCTTCCACCCCAACCTTAAGTTTACCTGGACCATCTCTAACACCTCTCTCCCCTTCCTGGACCTCTCTGTCTCCATATCGGGCAACCACCTAGAAACCGATATTCATTTCAAGCCCACCGACTCCCACAGCTACCTAGAATACTCCTCCTCCCACCCACCTTCCTGCAAAAATGTTATCCCCTATTCCCAATTCCTTCGCCTCCGCCGCATCTGCTCCCAGGATGAGGCATTCCACTCCCGTACATTTCAGTTGTCCTCGTTTTTCAAGGACCGTAACATCCCCCCCTCCGTGGTCGAGAACACCCTCAACCGTGTCTCCCACATCTCCCGCAACTCATCCCTCACCCCCCGTCCACGCAATAAGAACCAAAAAAGAATCCCCCTCGTCCTCACGTACCACCCCACCAACCTCCAGATCCAACGCATCATCCTCCAACACTTCCGCCATCTGCAATCCGACCCCACCACCAAAGACATCTTTCCCTCCCCACCCTTATCTGCTTTCCGGAGGGACCACTCTCTCTGTGACTCCCTTGTCCGCTCCACACTCCCCTCCAGCTCCACCACACCCGGCACTTTTCCCTGCAACCGCAGGAAGTGCTACACCTGCCCCCATACCTCCTCCCTCACCCCCATCCCAGGCCCTAAGAAGACTTTCCACATCAAGCAGATGTTCACCTGCACATCTGCCAATGTGGTATACTGCATCCGCTGTACCCGGTGTGGCCTCCTCTACATCGGGGAAACCGAGCGGAGGCTCAGGGACCGCTTTGCAGAACACCTACGCTCGGTTCGCAATAAACAACTGCACCTCCCAGTCACAAACCATTTCAACTCCCCCTCCCATTCCTCAGACAACATGTCCAACCTGGGCCTCCTGCAGTGCCACAACGATGCCACCCGAAGGTTCCAGGAACAGCAACTCATATTCCGCTTGGGAACCCTGCAGCCCAATAGTATCAATGTGGATTTCACAAGTTTCAAAATCTCCCCTCCCCCTACCGCATCCCAAAACCAGTCCAGCTCGTCCCTGCCTCCCTAACCTGTTCTTCCTCCCACCTATCCCCTCCTCCCACCTCAAGCCGCACCTCCATCTCCTACCGACTAACCTCATCCCGCCCCCTTGACCTGTTTGTTTCCTCTCCACCTATCCTCTCCTCTATCCATCTTCTATCCGCCTCCCACTCTCTCCCTATTTATTTCAGAACCCCCTTCCCCTCCCCTTTTTCTGATGAAGGGTCTAGGCCCGAAACGTCAGCCTCTCTGCTCCTATGATGCTGCTTGGCCTGCTGTGTTCATCCAGCCCTGCACCTTGTTGTCAAGGGCAGTTAATGGTAGGGCCCTGGGTAGTGTTGTAGAACAGACAGACCTAGGAGTTCAGATACAGAGTTCTTTGAAAATTGTGTCACAGGTAGGCAGGGTGGTTAAGAAGGCATTTAGCACACTTGCCTGCATTGCTCAGACCACTGAGTATAGGAGTTGGGAAGTCATGTTGAGGTTGTACAGGACGTTGGAAAAGCCTCTTCTGGAATGCTGTGTACAGTTCCAGTCGCCCTTCTGTAGGAAGGACACTATTAAATTGGAGAAGGTTCAGAAAAGAGTTAACAAGATGTTGCTGGGACTGGAGGGTTTGAGTTATAAGGATAGGCTGGTTGGTTGGGACTTTTTTCACTGGAGCGTCGGAGGTTGAGGGGTGACCTTATAGGGATTTATAAAATCATGAGGGGCATGTATAAGGTGAATAGCAAAGGACTTACCCCTAGGATAAGGGGAGTTCAAAACTAGAGGGTATATTTTTAAGATGAGAGGAGAAAGATTTAAAAGGGACCTGAGGGGCATCATTTTCACACAGAAGGTGATTCATATGTAAAATGAACTGCCAGAGGAAGTAGTAGATGCAGGTACAATTACAACATTTAAAAGACATTTGTAGAGGTACATGAATAGGAAAGGTTTAGACAGATATGGACCAAAAGCAGGCAAGTGGGACCAGTTTAGTTTGGGAAACTTGGTCAGTATGGATGAGTTGGACTGAAGGGTCTATTTCCATGTTATATGACTCTATGAGTCTGTGATAATCTAATACGTAATGCAATATCCAATTTCTAAAGAGCAGGAGTGTGCCTTTAAGATCGCAAAGAGTAATTACTGATGATGAAACATGGCTTCTTAGCACTGTTCATGCCAATGCTATGGAAGTCCAAAATCATAAGATCTATCCTGCTACTCCTGAATGGCCTGCCTTGATTGTAAAGATGCTAGCACAGGCATGCTGTGTAAATGCCAAAACAATGTACAATGAGCCAATCGTCATGTCCGATAGTCTCAAATGTTGACTTGGCTCAAAATGTGCCACTTTGGGTTACACCAGTCCTTATGATATTTTATAATCAACTGTTCAGACATGCTACGATACACCTCTACAGAAGGTGGGACTGGGTCCCAGGACTCCCGGTCCAGAGTAGGAGCATTACCACCTGACATTAAGTTACATATAACTACTCATGGAATCTTCATGAACGTTTTGACCTTCTTTTGCTGGTGCAGAGTTATTGGAACTGTTGTTTTGAATGGCTTTATACTGTTGTAGTGCAGATTCTGACAAGGAGGTCAATAGAGTTGTAAGAACTGTCAAGAAAAAGCCTGCCTCAATAAAACTGTTTGTAATTGCAACACCTTTTGGACTATAGCATGAAGTGGAGCAGAGAGGGGAAGCTGCACGCAGTGGAAGGAGGTGGAAGGTTTTCACTAATGGGCCCTACACATGGAGGGTCTTATTCCCAACTCGGACAGGGGCGGTGTGCTCAGCACCTGTGTTTCATCAAAGTGATGATGACTGAACTAATACACATGCTATGAGTCAACTTTCAGTCACATCTGTGACTGTACAGCCATACTCCTCTGATTGGTTTAATACAAACTCTGTGATTGGAGTGAAACAGAGAGAAGCAAAGAGACTTCCAGCAGCTGTGTCGATCTTTCTCTTTCCCCTTACTCTGTAATGTTGCTCTCGCCAACGTTCCATCAAAACAGTAAGGAAACTATATTTAGAAATGTTGAAAGAAATTACACTAAAACCCAAAGATAACTAGAAAGACCCAAGATCTAACCAAGTTACCAGTGAATTAAAGACTAATTGCTGCTGTGCAGTTAATATCGAAGCATTGTCAAAGGCTTCAGGATTGTGAAACCAATTCATCTTGTTTTGTGATTCCATATTCTTCTAACAATGGTTTATTCCTCCACTCATCATATCTGTGTATTGTCAGGATGTTTTGTGTGAGTCTCTCTGGGTGTATGAATGAGTGAATTTTAAAAGGTTAAAGTGATATCAAGAAACATCTTCAGCTGCTTCATCAATGACCTTCCCTCCATCATAAGGTCAGAAGTGGGGATGTTTGCAGATTGCATAATGTTCAGCACCATTCGTGACTCCTCAGACACTGAAGCAGCCCATATTCAAATATAACAAGATCTGGACAATATCCAGGCTTGAGCTGACAAGTGACAAGTAACATTCGTGCCACATATATGCCAGGCTATGACCATAATCAATAAGAGACAATCTAACCACTGCCCTTTGACATTCAATGGTGCTACCATCACTGAATCTCCCACAATCAACATTAACCAGAAACTCAATTGGACTCACAACATAAACACAATGGATACAAGAATAGGTCAGAGGCTAGGAACACTGTAGTGACTCACCTCCTGACTCCCCAAAGCCTATCCATCAGCCAAAAGGCACAAGTCAGGAGTGTGTTGGAATACACCCCACTTGCCTAGATGAATGCATCCCCAATAACACTCAAGCAGCTTGACACCATCCAGGACAAAACAGCTCACTTGATTGGCACTGCATCCACAGCATCCACACCCTCCACCACCGACGCTCAGTAGCAGCAGTGTGTACTGTCTACAAGATGCCTGCAGAAATTCACCAAAGATTCTTAGACAGCACCTTCCAAATACACAACCATTTCCATCTAAAAGGACAAGTGCAGCAGATACATGGGAACACCAACACCTTCAAGTTCCCCTCCAAGCCTCTCACTATCCTGACTTGGAAATATATCACAGTTCCTTCATTATCGCTAGATCAAAACCCTGAAATTCCCTCCCCAGTGGCATTGTGATTATTTGGTCATTATCATTTAACTGTTTGCAAGGGCTGTTTGCACAAATTGGCTGCGGTATTTCCTACATTACAGTGGTGACTATGCTACAATGGACTGGTCAGGTGGACAGAAAAGTGATAAATGGAATTCAACCCATTAAGGTATGAGGTCATGCACATGGGGAGGTCTAACAAGGCAAGAGGTTACACCATGAATGGTAGGACTCTCAAAATTACTGAAGATCAGATGGACTTTGGTGTGAATATTCACATTTATTTAAGTATTTGAAATTTTATCCTTTTCTGGAATATTTCCATTTCCTTCTCTGCAGCTGCTGAAGAGAAAATACCAGTCAGGAATGGGGCTGATCCTGGATTTGGGATCCAAATGGAGGGTTCATATATGGTGTCATCATATTTCATTTTTTCCAAGTTTTACCAACAGTCTAACATGTGGGTCCTGCAAGTTCCAGGCAAACTATCCGGTAAATCTAACATACTGCCAATGTCTTTTCAAAATTCATTCAGCAATGACATCTGACAAACAATTACAATCAAGTAATGGAGTAATGTATGTAATTCAAAGAGAAAGGAGTCGAGGTAAGCAAAGAAGTCTTTAAAAATAGAACAAAAATTATGTTACCTTTTACTTTCAGTTTCCTATTACACAGTTCACAACATGTAGCTGCAATACCAGCAGCAAAAGGAAGAAGGCATTCAGATATCTGTTATTATTAGAAAACTTAAACAGATGGGATGGGCAACCTCTTCCTGTTTCTCTGCCATTTTCATCACTTTGGCCTAATTTATGGTTGACTGCTGTAAAAGGCATTTCATACCATCCATTTCAAATATTAAAACATATATGCTATATTAGATATCAGTCACAATAATTAAAACTGGTACAATTCTCCACTATGGGCAGTATGCATTCCACAAACTGAACCACTAATTGCTTTTTGCCATTCTTTCCAGTTATACTTTTACTCAAAGACATCCAGTCAATGGCATTCCTACCTAGTTAACATAAAGTTGACCACAGTAGAAGTCAATGTGAGATATAGGAACTGTGTTTCCAGCACACCTTAGTTGCCTCTTCTGTCTCAGAATTATATTTGTGTAAACAAGTGGCTGTTACAGTCTGAGTTAGTCTTGTGACAATGAATATCTAACAATAACAATAAGTAAACATCTGAAACAATTGAATGGTGGCAAGGATTAATACTGCAGTTTTGGCTACCTACTCAAGATAGTGACTCCTAAATCCAGTCTATCAACTCAAGATGCATCTATTCCCCACTATCCTTATTCCTTTTCTACATTGCAACCACTTTTGTGCTTGTCCTTCAGCCATAATATCCATTCAGTCAAGGATCATTGGGTTCTTGAGCATTCAAGATTATGAACTCAAGGGGTCCTTCATCACATTCTGTGATAGATCATAGCTGAGGTGAATTGTAAAATTAGTCACCTATTAATATTTAAAGTGGATGCTATATTGTTTCTTGACATTTAGATAGATACACGAATAGAAGGACATCAGCCAAATGCAGGCAAGTAAGACTAGTTTTAGTTCGAGGAACTTGGCTGGCATGGAAGAGTTGGACTGAAGGGTCTGTGCCTGTGCTGTATGACTCTATGACTCCAATACTCAATGAACTAATATTTTGAAATCTGATTTTCTGTTTGATCCGTTTGTTCTGAATTTTAAAGTATTTATCTTTGCATTGTCTCATTAAATAACATCCTTCTGGTGTTATGTTACAGGATGTAGTGTAAAGCAATGACTAATAACACCTGCATAGCTTATTATCGGGGAAGAAATGGGTGCTCTGCACCTTTATAGATTCAGTTAAATATTGTTTTGTCATATAGGTCCAACCAGGTCAGCAGCAGCAATGCTTCTTATGCTAAACTCTACACTGTGGCAGAATAATGGCAATGCTTGGTACAACAATGCCACCCTTGTTGCACTTGCCCGTAGTTTGCTGTCGGACAATATGGTGGTAAGCTTGATGCAGTGATGCCAATCCACTCTGGTTGCGAGCATGAAATATGATAAAACTGAGCAGCAGAACCAACCTCATTGGTCTGGTCTTAATAGGTACTGGGCAACACAACACAGGGTTAGAAATGCTACTCTTATCATTCAATTGATATTGATGCAAAGCACCTTGATAGAAATTGGGATCTGAATGCAGAAAGGAAAGTATTGTATTGTCAGTAAAAACAAAGTTGCATCTTAAAATGAAGCACAATACAACATACATTGTGCAAAACAGAGGCTTTATTTCCTGACATAGTTGGGAGGGGTTTGCTGAGTTGAGGATTTTTATAAGTTGAGTTTGTTTTATTGTACCATTCAACACTTGTTAGTGGAACACACCCATGAAACAGAGACACATGATAACAAGAAGTTCTGCATCCTCGCAACATAACTTTAGGTGAACGCACCTTTAAATACAGGGCAATCACACTCACCCCACATCTGAAATTCAACTCTTTTGACTATTTTTGAACCAAGGCTATAATGAGGTCAGAGACTGAGAGGCATTCTCAGTGAATTCAATCTGACCGCCTGCCCTGACCTATCTACACCAAATTCTTCTTTCCAGCACCTGGCACACAGCCTTGAATGTTATGACATTTCAAATGCTCATCCATGTACTTTTTAAAGGTTGAGGTTCTCGCCTCTACTACTCTTCAAGACATTTGAGATTCCCACCACTCTCTTGGTGAAAAGCATTTTCCTCAAATCCCTCAAAGCCTCCTGCCCTTCACTTTAAAATTATGCCCTGTTGTTATTGAACCTTCAACTAAGGGAAACTGCTGTTTCCTATTCATCATGTCCATGCCCCTGATTATCCTTTACACCTCAATCAGGTCCCCACTTAGCCTTCTCTGTACAGAAGAACACAATCCAGCCTCTCTTCATAGTTAAACTACTCCATCCTGGGCAACTTCCTGGTGAATTTCCTCTGCATGCATTCCAGTGCAATCACATCCTTTCTATAGTGGGATGACCAGAACTGCAGACAGTACTCCAGCTGTGGCCTAACCAAAGTTTTGTAGAACTCGAATATAACATCCCTACTCTTATAACTTAGGCACAACTGATAAAGGGAAGTGTCTCATTTGCTTTCTTAACCACCCTATTAATCTGTCCTGCCACCATCAGGTTATTGCATCTACTTCCTCTCCTCCTTTTGCTCCTTGATTATTTATAGTTTTGGAATGCTATTACTGTCATCTACTGTGAAGACTGATACAAAGTATTTATTCAAGGTTCTTTCCTGGTTTCCCATTATTATTTCCCCAGCCTCATTCTCTAAGGTGCTTAAATTTATTTTTGCCTCGCACTTCCTGTCTTTATCGTTAAAGAAATTCTTCATGTCTGGTTTCATATTGCTTTCCAGTTTACCATCAAAGTTTATTTTCTTCTTTTTTTGGGTCATCATTTGTTTTTTTTTAACTTTTTCAATCCTCTGTTTTACCACTTGACTTTGCCACATTATGTATCTTTTTTCTTTCAACTTGATCCTTAATATCCTTGGACAACCATAGTTGCTCTATCCCCTTCCTAGAGTCCTTCTTCCTCACAGAAATATTTTTATTGTGAGTCATGAACTATCTTCTAAAATGTTTGCTATTGTTCCTCAATCATTTTTCCTGCTAAACTCCTCTCTCAGTCCACTCCAGCCAACTCTAACTTCATTCCTTTGTAATTACTCTTATGTAAGTTTGACATGGTTTTATCCAGCCCAAGTTTCTACCTCTCAGACTGAATGCTAAATTTTACAACATTGCAGTCATTGCTTCCTAGGGCATCTTTCACTCTTGACATAATTTATTAAACCTACCAAATATACATACTAGATGCAAAATAACTTGATCCCTGGTTGGATCTACCAAGTGTTGTTGAAGGAAACTGTTCCAAATTCACAATAAATTCTTTCTCATGGCCAACTCTGCCAATTTGACTTTCCTAATCTGCATGAAGATTAATGTCACTATGAGTAATATACTGCCTTTTTTATATCTCCTCATTATCTTCTGAGTTAATCTGCATCCTATATTGTACTAATCTGTCCAACTATTCCTACTAGAGTCTTCTTCACTTGTTATTCCGTACCTCTACCCACATGCATTCCACAGCTTCCAATCCAAGATCATTTCTTGGTATTGTACTTATTCAGTCTCATACTAATAAAGCCTCCTCACCAATCTTTCCTCCCTGCCTGTCCTTTTAAAAAGTCACATATCACTGAATGTTTAGTTCCTAGCTTTGATCGTGTTGTACCGTGTTTTTGTAATAGCTATAACACATTCCTCTATTAGGGCAACAAGGTGCAGGGCTGGATGAACACAGCAGGCCAAGCAGCATCATAGGAGCAGAGAGGCTGACGTTTCGGGCCTAGACCCTTCATCAGAAAA
>NC_063369.1:1748446-1786701 GCF_021869965.1 Rhincodon typus
TCCCGCCCCCTTGACCTGTCCGTCCTCCCTGGACTGACCTATCCCCTCCCTAACTCCCCACCTACACTCACCTTTACTGGCTCCATCCCCGCCTCTACGACCTTTCTGTTTCCTCTCCACCTATCTTCTCCTCTATCCATCTTCTATCCGCCTCCCCCTCTCTCCCTATTTATTTCAGAACCCCCTTCCCCTTCCCCATTTCTGATGAAGGGTCTAGGCCCGAAACGTCAGCCTTTCTGCTCCTATGATGCTGCTTGGCCTGCTGTGTTCATCCAGCTCTGCATCTTGTTGTCTCGGATTCTCCAGCATCTGCAGTTCCTACTATCTCTTAAGGAAGTCAAACTTGTTTTCTTTGAAAAACCAATGCTTGTGGTGATTCAAAAAATTATTCACAATGGGTGAAGGGTTCAAATTCTAGGAAGCACAAGTTTTTGAAAATTCTTTCATGGGGTGTTACTGGTAAGGCCAGCATTTGTTGCCCATCCCTAATTGCCCTTTAACTTAGCAATGGCTTGCTAGGCCGTTTCAGAGGGTAGTCAACAGTCAAATGCATTGCTGTTGGTTTGGAGTTGCATAAAGGCCAGGCCAGATAAGCATGGCAGATTTCATTCCCTAAAGGGCATTAGTGAACCACATGGATTTTTACAAGGCAACATTCCTGAGACTTGCATTCTATTTCACTTTTAATCCTGGATCTTGAAATAAATTAATAAATGATAGAGGAATAGGAGGAAAGTCAGAAGAAACTTACTTACCCCTAGGATAATAGATTAATTGAAAGGGCATTAAATGTTACATTATACATGGGCTCAAGAGACAACAGGGCATTGGGAGAGGATGAGCTAAATAAAACAGAACTGTTTCCCTTTTCTTATTGCAAAGATCATTTATACGTTTTATGCACTGTGGGTTAATAATGGGAGATGTTGCTTTAAACCAAGGAAACACTGGCAGGACAGACCCACTATAGGTGACAGCACGGTTGTATAGGCAGGAGGGAGTTGCACTAAGTCTTCTCAGCATTGATACTGGACCCCGAAATGCTCCATGGCATCAGGTACAGCCTTCCCTCAGCTGATGAATCAATACTACTCCATGTCTAACGTCACTCAGGAAGCACTGAGAGTGGCAAGGGTGCAGAATGCACTTTGTGGTGGACACTGAAATCACCCACACAAAGAATAGTTTAGCAGCAGCACTACTGATGGGCAGATCCATGCTCTAAAGGACAGTGCTCCTGGTCTGGGTCTGCAGCAGATGGTTAGGGAACTAACAAAAGGGAAAAACATACTTAACCTCATTCTCACCAATTTTCCTGCTGAAGATACATCTGCCATGATTGTCTTGGCAAGACTGACCACAAGGCAGACTTTGTGGAGACAAAGTCATACTTCACAGTGAAAATACCTTGTATCATGTGATGTGGCACTCTCTCACCATGCTAAAATGGGACAGACTTTGTATAGATCTAGCAACTCAAGAACTGACACCCATTAGGCATCGTGGACCATCAGCAGCAACAGAATTGTACTCCAACACAGTCTGAAACCTCATGGCCTGGCATATCAAACTCTACTTTTACCATCAAGCCATGGGATGTCAGCTCTGATTCGATGAACACTGCAAGAGGGCATGCCAGGGGTAGTACTAGGCATATCTACACATAAGGTGTCAACTCTGTACTATATGACTCTGACTCTATAACTGGTGAAGCTTCAAAAAAGGACTACTTGCATGCCAAACAGCAAGTGATAGACAAAGCTAAGTGATTCCATAATCAACAAATCAGATCTAATCTCTGCAGTCCTGCCACATTCAGTTATGAACGGTGGTGGAGAGTTAAAGAACTCATTGCAGGAGGAGGCACCAAAAAATATCCCGATCCTCCATGATGGAGGAGCCTAGCACATCAGTGCAAAAAATAAGGCTGAAGCATTTGCAACAATCTTCAACCAGAAGTGCTGACTGATGATCAATTTCAGCCTCCTTCAAGAGGTCCCCAGCATCATAGATGCCAGTCTTCAGCCAATTTGATTCACTACACTTGATATCAAGAAATGACTAGAGGTACTAGATATTGCAAAGGCTATGGGTCTTGACAACATTTCAGTAACAGTATTGAAGACATGTGCTCCACAACTTGCCATATCCTTCGCCAAGCTGTCCCAGTACAGTAACAACACTGGCATCTACTTGACAACGTGGGAAAACTTACCAGCTACATCCTGTGCACAAAAAGCAGGAAAAATCCAACCCAGCCAATTACTGGCCCATCAGTTTACACTCTATCATCAATAAAGTGAGGGAAGGGATTGTCAACAGTGCCATCAATCAGCACTACCTTACCAACAACCTGATCTCCTCTCTGTTTGGCTTCTAGCAGGGCTAATTAGCCTTGGTTCAAAACCTGACAAAAGAGCTGAATTCCTGTGCTGAGATGAGAGTGACTGTCCTTGTCATCAAGGTCACCTTTGATTGAGTGTTGCATCAAGGAGCCCTCACAAAACTGGAGTCAATGGGAATCAGAGGAAAATCTGTTTGCTGTTTGTAACCCTAACTGGCACAAGGAAAGATGGTCATGGTTGTTGGAAGCTGGTCATCTCTGATCCAAGACATCTTTGCAGGAATTCCTCAGGGTAGTGTCCCAGGCTTCAGCTGCTTCATCAATGACCTTCCCTTCATCATAAGGTCAGAAGTGGGGATGCTCATTGATTGCACAGTGTTCAGCACCATTTGTGACTCCTCACACATGAAGATATCCATGTCCAAATGCAGCAAGACCAGGACAATATCCAAGTTGGGCTGACAAGTGGTAGTAATATTTATGCCACACAAATACCAAGCAATGACCATCCTCAATAACAGAATCTAACCATCATCCCTTAACATTTAATGATGTTACCATCATTACTTCCCCATCTATCAACAACCTGGGGATTATCATTCACCAGAAATTGAACTGGAGTAGCAATATAAACCCAGTGGCCAGAGGTTAGAAATCCTGCGGCAAGTAACTCAACTCCTGACTTGCCAAAGACTGTCCACCATCCACAAGGGGCAAGTCAGGAGTGTGATCCAATACTTTCCATTTAACTGGATGAGGTCAGTTCCAACAGCACTCCAGAAGCTTGACACCATCCAGGACAAAGCCGTCTGCTTGAATGACACCACATCCACAAATATCCACTCCCTCCATCACCAGCACTCAGCAGCTGTGTGTATATCTACAAGATGCATTGCATAAACTCACAAAGACTCCTTAGATAACATGCTCCAAACCCATGGCCTCTTCCAAATAGAAGGACAAGAACAGGAGATACAATAGGAACACCATCACCAGGCAGGTTCCTCTCCAAAACAATCGTCATCCTCACTTGGAAATATATTGTCCTTCCTTCGGTGTTCTTGGGTCAAAATCCTGGAATTCCCTCCCTAATGGCATTGTGGGACTACCTACAGCACATGGGCTGCAGTAGTTAAAGAAAGCAGCTCAACACTACCTTCTCAACTGCACCTTAGAATAGGCGATAAATGTTAGCTCAGCCAGCAACACCAACATCCCCCAAGGATGAATTTTTAAAAACAAGTTACTAGAACACTTTTGAGAGTTAAAACTATTCTGTTGCCAGTGAGGGAGCATTCCACAGAGAATGGCACTGCTACTGCATATTCAGAACAGTTTTACTCAAACAGTCTTTGGAAGTTTTCAATTGGGACCAGTTGTTGTGGGCTCAGGTCAATTCAGATAAGTAACAAGCATTTGACTGGTTCCTGGGCAGAGAACTGGAGCCTTGGGTGTGAGTGTGGATAGAAAAAAGAAGATTACAGTACAGGAACAGGTCCTTTGGCCCTCCAAGCCTGCACCGACATACTGCCGGTCACAACTAAAGCCCCTACCTTTCTGGGGACCATATCCCTCTATTCCCATCCTAATCATGTATTTGACAAGACGCCATTTAAAAGTAACTATCGTATCTGCTTCCACCCCCTCCCCTGGCAGCGAGTTCCAGGCACCCACCACCCTCTGTGTAAAAAACAAATGAAAAAACTTGCCTTGTACATCACCTTTTAAACCTTGCCCCTCGCACCTTAAACCCATGGCCCCTGGTAACTGTCTCCTCCACCCTGAGAAAAAGCTTCTGACTGTCCACTCTGTCTATGCCCTTCATAATCTTGTAGACCTCTATCAGTCGCCCCTCAGCCTCCAGCAATCCAGTGAGAACAACCCAAGTTTCTCCAACCTCTCCTCATAGCTAATGCCCTCCAAACCAGGCAACATCCTGATAAATCTTTTCTGTACTCTCTCCAAAGCCACCACATCCTTCTGGTGGTGTGGCGACCAGAATTGAAAATAATATTCCAAATGCGGCCTAACTAAGGTTCTATAAAGCTGCA
Source organism: Rhincodon typus (assembly GCF_021869965.1). NCBI lineage: Eukaryota > Metazoa > Chordata > Chondrichthyes > Orectolobiformes > Rhincodontidae > Rhincodon > Rhincodon typus. The sequence continues at coordinate 1,752,842 of NC_063369.1, forward strand.
ACATTATCTGACAATTTTTAAACTCAATGTCCCAGCTGATGAAGGCAAGCATGCCATATGCCTTGTTCATTACTTTTTCCACCTGCATTGCCACTTTCAGTGACCTGTGTACCTGTACATCCAGATCCCTCTGCCAATCAGTACTCTTAAGGATTCTGCCATTTACTGTATATTTTCCAGCTGGATTAGACCTTCCAAAATGCATTACCTCACATTTTTCCAGATTAAACTCCATCTGCCATCTCACTGCCCAAGTCACCAACCAATCTATATCCTGCTGTATCCTTTGAATGTCCTCATTGCTATCCGCAATTCCACCAATCTTTTGTGTCATCGGCAAACTTACAAATCAGACCAGTTACATTCCCCTCCAAATCATTTATATATATATATATTACAAACAGCAAAGGTGCCAACACTGATCCCTGAGGAACGCCACAGGTCACAACCCTCCATTCAGAAACGCACACTTCCACTGCTACCCCCTGTCTTCTACGACTGAGCCAGTTTTTTTTATCCATCTTGCAAGCTCATCTCTGACCCTGTGCAACTTTACGTTCTATACCAGCCTGCCATGAGGGACCTTGTCAAAGGTCTTACTGAAGTCCATGTAGACAACATCCACTGCCCTACCCTCATCAATCATCTTTGTCACTTCCTCAAAAAACTCAACCAAGTTAGTGAGACACGACCTCCCCGTCACAAAACCATGTTGCTTCTCGCTAATATACCCACTTATTTCCAAGTGGGAATCAATCTGTCTCGAAGAATCCTTTCCAATAATTTCCCTACCACTGATGTAAGGTTCACCAGCCTGTAATTAGCTGGATTATCCTTGCCACCCTTCTTAAACAAAGGAACAACATTGGAGAATAGCCAATCCTCTGGGACCTCCCCTGTAGCCAGTGAGGATACAAAGATTTCCTTCAAGGCCCCAGCAATTTCTTCCCTTGCCTCTCTCAATATTCTGGGATATATCACACCAGGCCCTGGGGACTTGTCTATCTTCATGTTTTTCAAGAGCCCCAATACCTCCTCCCTTTTGATCTCGACATGGCCCAAACTGTCTACACACCTTTCCCCAGACTCATCATCTACCAAGTTCTTCTCTATGGTGAATACTGAACGCAAAGTACTTATTTAATACCTCACCCATTTCCTCTGGCTCCACACATAAATTCCCTTCCCTGTCCTTGAGTGGGCTAACCCTCTGCCTGGCTACCCTCTTGCTCTTTATATATGTACAAAAAGTGAATGATATAAAAACATCTAGCCTGCAAAGAAAAACAGCATCCATGTAATTCTCTCTTTCCCTTTTGGTGTGGATAAGTAAACAAAAAAATCCCTTATAGCTAGCTTCACCTCACCCTCACCTTTCTGTGTAAGTTGTTTTCTCAGCAAATCCATTGAAAGGAAAAATGAAAGAAAGCACCTTCAGAGGCCCCGAAGGGTCAGATCCTTAAGCAATGAAAGACTGAGAATTGATGTATCCATAAACTCATGTCATTAGCAATAAATCTGGAGGAGTCAAAAGAAAACTCAGTGATGTCTGTGATCTGATTGGATCCAAACCATACTTCTCCGGCTTTTTATTTCCATCCCCACCCACAATATGTGTCATGTCTTGTCTCCTTGTTCGCCTGTTTGTGCATGTATGGAACTTTTCAGTAAAATTTAGAGCTTACATTATAGGAAGCTATAGAGTTACAGATTAGTCACTCAATTTTCCTAGTTTCTGCCATTGGTTTAAAAAAAAGATTTTGATTACAATAAATATTTTCTTGTTAAAGGGAAAGTTGCGGTGTTCATGTGCTTTGAATCTGAATTAGATGGGTAAAGTTGGGTAATGTCCCTATCCCTGGACTGATCGGCCCAGGTTGAAGTCCCACCTGCTCCAGAAATGTGTAATAACAACTCTGAACAGGTTGATTAGAAAAATGGATTAAATATTTTTAAAAATTAAGTAATTTGGTGACTTATTCAAATTGTCAAATTTGTGACAACTCCAGGAATAGCAAGGCTTGATTTCCAGCACACTACCCCAGTAGTCACAAGATTTTAACTTCAATTTCATAACTCCTTTCTTTTGATGAATTTTAGTTAAAAAGTAGTATAATCATTTTCCCCATTGCTCCATATTATTCCCTGCTAAGGGGTAGGTGGTAATGTATAGAGGCCATATAAACAGTAGACTGTAAAAGACCTTCTAACAACTGAAATTGCAAGGTTGAAAAGGCAGCAATGAAAATATTAGGCAATTCGGTGTCCAACTCAAAATGAAACATGACTTTGTGTTCTGTGATCCATATGGTATTTTCTCTATTCGTAATCCAATTTCAGTCCCAGAAATGGCAATCACCCTGTTCTCACATTTGCCAATGACTATTTCCTCCACGTTCATTGGGCTGCATCTTAACAAAAATATTAATAGCTCTGTTCACGCAATCCCTTCCGTTCTCTATTCCAGAAGTAAACATCCCACAACTGATTGGAGAGAGTAAGACAGATGATGGGGTACCGAACATCTGTCTCCTAATCCCTGACAAAGACAGATCTTGTTATAGCTGGAGAGGATTTTGACCACTCATGTTGTGATGCCATGTCCTGGCAAAAAAGTTGCCAGGTGCTCTGCTGCTCTCCAATTACAGCCATTACAAATGTGTTTTAACATGCTGAACCTCCTACCCATATTTCGTAACTCCTCCAGGCACCAGTGGCAGCTGTACAGACTCCGTCCTGAAGAGATCAGTCCCTTAAGACATTATTTCCTCCTTCACAGAGAAAGAAGACATACATTGTAGCAGCAGCTCAGATACTTTTACAAGGTTCTGCATGATAGACTAATTAGTAAAATTAGATCACATGAGAGTGGGGCAGACTTAGCCAATTTGATACAAAATTGGCTTGATGCGAGGAAACAGGGTGATGGTGTAGGGTTGTTTTTCAGCCTGGAGACCTGTGACTAGCGGTGTTCCACAAGAATATGTGCTGTGTCCACTGTTGTTTGTCGTTTTATATAAACTATTTAGATGAGCCTATGAAAGGCATGCTTAGTAAGATTGTAGATGACACCAAAATTGGTGGTATAGGGAACAGTGAAAAGATTATCTAAGTATACAAAGGGATCTTGATCAATTGGAACAACGGCCTGAGGAGAGGCAGATGGGGTTTAATTTGGACAAATGCAAGGTATTGCATTTTAGTAAAACAAACAACGGGGAAAAGACTCTGCACCAGGTTAAACCTAATTTTCCCTGACATAGGGGAAGGGTTTGAAATGGCAGCAGGAACACCAATGCCTGCCACATGCCTCCTCTAAGTGAGAGAGGCAGTTGACTTCTGGAAACAAAGCTTGGTGTCTAAACCACAGAAATGACCCTGCATAGGTATGAAGCGAGGTCAATGAGAGGTCAGGTCCTGTGACAAACAAAGTTCAGCTCAGTGAGATGGTCCTGAACAAACATGTGGTTAACATGAAAGCTGCAACCTTGCAAATGGGGCAAGAGCAAAACATACCTGGCCCCTCAGAACAGCCAGAAGGTCTGTCAGAAACCGTGGGTTCTTCCCCTCTGTCTAGCATTGAAGAAACCTCAGAGTCCAAGATGGATGTAGCCTCGATACCATCACCACTTGGAGAAGAGGAGGTATTTTTCCTCAGATGCACCAGGCACTAGAGATGGGCTACGGTCTGGTAGAGGCCACCCGTTTCTGAGTTAGAGTCGAGGAACTGGACCTGGGGCAAAGACGTCCCGGGAAAAGCTACAAGAAAAAACATAGACCTACATCACTGAACTTGGGGAGGAGGGATGTAGTGATCAGAACAGGTTGGCCAGGTGGATCACATTGAGTATGAGACCCCTGATTGGGGCAATTAAGCTGGGCTAATCAGTGAGCTTAGCTGACAGATATAAACAGGAGTGTCAGTGAATCTCCTCATTCTAGGGACTCGTTGAGATAGCCGATCAGAGTCCATGTGCACATGTAAATAAAGGATGACTTGATGATGGGATACCGGCCTCCATTCAGTTATTTCACTAAGCACTTTAGCTGTTCCAAAGCAGAGGTATTAGGACTACCCAGGCCCATGAGTTCTCTTACCCAATTCAAGGCTAGTGGTACTCTTTGCTGTCTCAACTCCTCATACAGGCAACAACGACAATAGTCTGTCGGCCCAGATCCTTGAGAAAATTTTAGCCATTTGGCCAATGTTCGGCTTTGTTTTGGGGTTTTACTGTAGGCTGACCTAGAGTCCCTCTGCTCAGGATATGTCCTGAGTGAGGCTATGCAATTGCCTTCACTCAAGTGGCGTTCCCCAAGCTCAGCTGGCCTGGTGCGGGTGTCCGCTTCCATTGGTATACCCTGTAGCTCAAATGCTCCACTTTCTGCATTCTTCAATGATGAAGTCAGTAGTAGTGCCTGTTTGAAATCCAGTGGGCTTCAGTTAGTAGGCGCTTCTGCATGATCACATCATTAATCCTACAATACAAATGGTCTCTCAGAATCTAATTTATGGTTAAACCAAAATCACATGCCTCTGCCGTTCATCTTAACTTCGTTAAAAATCCCGATACCGATTTCCCTTGCTTCTCGAATTGCTGAGTAAAACCGCAAGCGTCACAGAATTAGAGAAGGCATGGAGTTGAAATATTACTTAGCTAAATCCATCAAACGTGAAAAGTTTCAGTATCTGATACCTCAGGGAAAGTTAGGCTTCTAATAACCGAAAAAGCTGTGAATCCACAAGCTGTCTGGAGAATCATTCATTGATTTTCATCTGCCCCAAAGTCATTTGCCAAGAAAAAATAATGCATTTTTCCAAATACTGGGCCCAGTCTTTGACAGCAGGACTAAATGAATCAAGTTTCCCAAATAATGGCAAGGTGCCAGAAATGCTTACCCCAACTTAAAGATGACTGTTGCAAGCGAATCTCTTCAGGGGTGAGTTTTTCTCTCATCACTGAAATGACTCAATGAAGAGTGGTATCCTGTCACCAACTCACTCTTTATTTACACATGCACAGTACATGACACTGACATAGCAAGCTCAGAACCAGCTCCTACAGTGAACAGATCCACTGACATTCCTGTTTATATCTGTTAGCCAGGACTCCCTCATTGGATCAGGTTAACACCCCAATCAGGGAACGCAAGTTCTATGAAATCCACCCGGCTGACCTTGTTCCAATCACTACGGGGAGCGTATTTTTTATGGTGACAGAAGAAAGATTTAAAAGGGACCTGAGGGGCAACTTTTTCACACAGAGAGTGGTTTGTTTGTAGAATGAACTGCCAGAGGAAGTCATAGGTGCAGGTACAGTTGCAACATTTAAAAGACATTTGAAGAGATACATAAATAGGAAAGATTTAGAGGGAAAATATGCAGATGGCCTGCACTCCAGCACTTTAGCTATTAGTGCTGAGCAAAGCAACAGGGGGTCAAAGGACCCCGACCTCACTTCAGGTAACCTTCCACGCAGACAAATTGGGTATTGCTGTAAGGAGTCAGCTGGTGGAGGGAACACATGCAGAAGTCTCCAAACATCTCTTCTTACTATACTCCAAAGTACTCCAAGTCCTGCACATTCACCCTATCTGCCACCCTCAGCCCTGTGTGAGTTCATGATGAACAGAGTGAACGTGAATCTGAGCAGGACACAATAAGGATTTCTGGGCCTTGTAGTCACAAATGCCCCCAAGGTTGCTAGCCCAAAAGTTCAAAGCCAATAAGTTCCCTCCATCTCAGCTGCAGATAATACGTACTGGGAGGGAACAAACTTACAAGGCACGTAGTTCTTCCCAGTTGACACTTCAATGTAAATAATTATCACATTCACTTTTCATCATCAGTCGTGTGAGTGATTGTCATTTTAGTTGTAATTATGAGAATGATATCTGAGACGTGAGCCATTCTTGGCATAACACCACGTTCTAACCCTGTCAGAGCAACAGCTACCCTCTCCATAGAGCCGATATTAACATAAAACTTTGTCGTGATTGAACGAGAGAGTGCCCAACAGAGTGTGAAGGCTTCCATCCATCTGCAACCTTAAATTTTATTGAACAACATGAACTACATAAAAAGATTAAACCGTTAGGCTGCACTTGCAATTGGGACTACACAGAAAATGCTAACCTCAGCAGCATCAAGACATTTACAGTTAGTGAAAGGAGACTTCACATAACTCAGTTCCGTTGAGGAAATTTCAGAAAGAAGTCATGCCTGTAATACTGTAATGCTGATGCACTATAGGTTGCTGAAGGTGTTGTCTGATCTGAAGAATATCTTCAAGTTCTTACTTGGCACAATTCTGTAGCTCTCATGGATAAGCATCGTCCATTCCATCACCTCAACACAGCTTCCAGTTTTCTGGACCAGAGATTCCAAGGATTAAGTAGCGTTTTCTGTCTGGACAGTTCTGGTCAGAAGACCCAGATGTGACCTGCATGGAAACCTGACATGGAGGGGCCATCCTATGGCTCTCAGTCTCAGAAGAAGATATGCTGAACAGCATTACATGGCATTCCAGCCACTGCCTCTGGACAAAGTATAGCATTGCTGCCCCTCTCTTATTCAAACACATTCCATGGAAGGCAAGTAACCCCTGCATCTTTGCCACATTATGAAGGCACTGATGGCTGAAGACCTAGAGTAGCAGGCAGCTCTACATCCACTGGAGGTTGATGCTGGTCCTGGAGTTCCAGAATCAGGTGTCCCTCATCCATTCTTGTAGCAGGCCTTAGTGCAGTGGGCAGTGGTGTGACCACAGCCTCAGTACCTAAATTCATTGGAAGAGTTGCAATGAGCCAATGTGGGCAATATCAGAAACAAAGTAGTTTCTAAGTAATATAGCACACATTAATAAAGTTTGGCCAGGGTCCTCCAAGCATTAGGACATGATGGTCCCTGATAAGGAGACCAGATGGATACCACTATATGAATATTGCACAATTTTGCCCTGATTCAGACATCTGTTGCTCAGGCCATGTAGCACAGATAAAGTAGCAGATTCTGCATAAAGCAGCAACAATGAGGACCTCTCTCACCATCCCCACCCCCACAGTACCCAGAAAGGCACCACAGCATAAATGATAATAGTTCAGTCCATACTACACAGCTAAAATTCAGAACTAACTATGAGGGAATGTTCAGGCATAAACACACACATGGAACCATACAAGAATTCAATATGAAGTAAACGTAAAATTGGTTTCCCTTGAAATGTACTGACACTGTCTGAACAGCTCATTATAATTTTGGGGCCTTTTATCATTTAACAGCAATCCAACATTGGGGGAGACAATGAATGCATGATAATGTCACTAGATTACTAGTAATCTAGAATTCAAATCCCACCATGTCAACTAGCAGAATTTAAATTCAATTAATAAATCTGGAATTATAAAGCTAGACATGGTGATGGTGACTAAGAAATTATCATCGCTTGTTGAAAAAGTTCCTCATATTCTTTGGGGAAGGGAATCTGCTATCCTCAACTGATCTGGCCTAAACTTAAAGCAGCAATTAATTGTTGATAACTGAATTATACAGTATTAACTTTATTTTTAACAATTTAACCATGAGATCTGTGAACTTCTTGATTTTGCCTTCATTTTTTCAACTTCACCTTTGAACACACAGCAAAGATAGGGGCTGAACACATGAGAGGGAATATCACAGGTGCAATTTTGCCTTGCATGACAGACTTTTCACAATACTAGTGTTGATAAATTATTTTAATATTTTGGAGATGTCACCCAAACTTCGGAGGCTTATATGCCTGATCTGAACTTTGGAGTCTGATATTTCAGATCAGCATGGGTACCTCTTATGTTATGTTCCTTTGGACATCAGATGTCCCCACATTCATCTCCCACTTCAATATCATCCTCCTCATATCCATAACAAGAGTATTAGCATCCAATTTAAGGAGACATTCAGAGGACGCAAACCTTTGGTGAAGGTCTGCATGCACTTATTTGCTGTATCTGATGCTCATACAAGTGCCATTCACACTCGAAGTGGATTTGTTCAATCTTCCTGCAAATGTGCACAGTACAGCTCGAAAATTTGCCAATACGTGGTACATTTTTTTGCTGCACAAGCAGCATACTTTATATCAAAAACTACCTGAGGTACGTCCCGCTAAAAGGAGAATGGAGTATCCTCTGTGTGGCCTATGACACAGTTTTGTCATTGATGTCTCTGATTCCATCAGGTCTTGTTGCTCAGTTGTGATATTTCAGGGTTTTTTTATTCATTTGTGGAATATGGGCATCGCTGGCTGGCCAGCATTTATTGCCCGTCCCTAATTGCCCTTGAGAAGGTGGTGGTGAGCTGCCTCTTGAACCGCTGCAGTCTACCTGCTGTGGATTGACCCACAATGCTATTAGGGAGGGAATTCCAGGATTTTGACCCAGCATAAGTGAAAGAATGGCGATATATTTCTAAGTCAGGATGGTGAGTGGCTTGGAGGGGAACTTGTAGGTGGTGGTATTCCCATGTATCTGCTGCCCTTGTCCTTCTAGATGGAAATGTTCATGAGTTTGGAAGGTGCTGTCTGAGGACCTTTGGTGAGAGAATTCTCAGCTATCTGTCTTATCAGCCCCATCAACGTGTGAGTATTTTTTTTACTTATTTGTACGTTTTGAGAATTTTTGTCAAGCCAATATTTATAACTCACCCCCAAATGGGCTTGAGAAATTAACAGTGAACTGGCTTGTTGAAAAACTGAAGACCGTGTGGTGTAGGTACACCTACAGAGCTGGAAAGGGAGTTCCAATGTTTTGACCCAGCAATGGTGGAGTGGTGATATAGTTCCAGGTTAGAATGTTTTAAAGCGTGGGAGGGAACCTAGAAATTGTAACGTTTCCATGTATCTTATCCTTCTAGGTGGTGAAGGTTGTAGGGCAACAAATTATTGCCAAAGCATGTGCAAGTTTTGAAAGCATCTTACAGACATAAGCGTCTGAGTTGAAACTTGCACTAAATGAGTTCTGTGACAGTGCATCCTCAGAAAGTTAACCTCATCTGAGAAGTCTTCATTACCTTACTGGATTACTTCTTGGATGAAGCATGAAAGGCCGATGGAAGATTAAAGACGTCAATTAGCTAAAAACATTTAAAGTGATCATTATGCACATTAGCTTTTGCTCAGTGTTGACTTCAAGTCACCATGAGTGAGCTATCTGATATTTAATTGTGGCATCCGAAAACTTAGAAGAAACCATCTTGTCATTTCTATGGCAGATCTGTTGAGGCTTCACTGATATCCCATGCCTCCTACTTTGCAACTAACTATTGTAAGATGGCTGCAGTACCACCTCTACTTCTCCTTCATATTCTAAGTTCTGTTCTTCAGTAAGTAGGGGAAAAAATCTATTTATTTTAGTTAGCAAATGCAAATCCCTGGAGCCAAATGTTATCCTCATTTGCTAAATTTCAGGTGATAAGTCTGCCACTGTGTCCGTACAGTGGACACTCCTCAGTAATATACAGTATTATTTAGATATTTCCACAAGTGCATACAGAGTTTGTACTAAGGCCCCAACAGTTGAAGTTGGCTACACAGGGGCCCTGGCTTGTTTTTAACCTCTTTAATAAGGACTACTATCGCTGTCGTAGTTCAAAGCCTGCCACTCAACAGATGGAGTTTATCACATGAAATCCATTAATGACTTTCTATGTTTCCCATTCCTTGATTGCAAGAATGTCTGCTGGTAGATCTTTCTCAGGAAGACTATTTCATATGAGGCACTGAGATGGAATGTGGGCAGTAAGTAGATTGAATAGCTCATCATGGAGTGGGTAAGTGAGGTGAAGTACAGATAGTTTCAACCACCCTGTGGGCTTTCATCAGTTGGCATATTTTGGGGCAGTCTTGTTTGCTAAGACAGCTTCCCGTCTTCGTCATTAGGTAATTTTGAGACAGAAGCATAATATTACAAATGGTTGCAGGCACGTGTCAGTATATGCAGTTTGGTGTAACAAGTGATGTGCTTCTTTTCTGACTTGCTTAGGTCATTATACTTTTCAGTTCCAACACACCCTCACTTTTGGTCTCATGGGCAACTTTAAACATCTTCTCTGTTTCACATGCAACTTCTTCCTGTCAGTGGGGCAGGCTGTGTGTAAAAAGTACACTGGCAATACATCAGGGAGACATCAAGCAAGCAGATACAGCTGTCTCCATACTACCACTAATTCTGTTGTGCTCCCAACTTCAAATTCCAACTAATTGCATATTTGGGATGTCCCATTTAAATACTGAAGGTAAAATTGCCTCACCTAGGTAAGTCATCATGCTCACTCACTCATCTATCATTCACATAACCAGGAGCTGACATACAAAGGCAGTGCCTGTGTTCAAAAGTCTTAGTTCTTAACTTGGTTCTGAGCATCCTGAATTACCAGAAACTGCAAACTCAACTCCAACAATCCCAGTGCATCATGATACTCAGTGTAGAAGAACAAGTAATGATTCAGGCATAAATGGTCAAATGGTCTCCTCTGCTATGTAATATATATTCTTTCAGTCTGTCGCAAAAGGGCACAAGTTCACATAAATAATTCCATTCAAAGCAATGTAATAATCTCAGCCAGTAAACTAATTATGCATCTACATTGATAAATTGGCATTGTTTCCTTACCTTCTTCACTAAGCTATGGTACAGGGGTTATCATAATTACCTAGAGGTAGACCCAATGAATCAGTTGCTTATGGCAGCGAGTAGCCATAATATTATCACATTAGAGAAGGCTAATTGGCCATTGATCAACAACCAACTACTCTGATTGTAAAGTATATGTGGATGATAGATGAGGATTGAGTCAGCCTCAGATGGGTTGCCTGCCCTACTCTATAATCGAATATCTGTCCAAGAGTGATTATCCTGGCTCAGACAGGAAAAATAGCTGATTGACCAAGAAACTAGGAAACAGTCCTCATTTGTGCAACTGCACTTTCTCAATAAACCTCATGAATATGAGGAGGTGAGAGAGTTATTGAAAAGAGGAGCGAGAAAAAATTATTTTAAAGACTTGCTTTTAAATTTGCAGTATGATAGTCACTACAGTTTTGTTGGTATTGTCTTATCTACATCTGACTTGAGGAACAGCAATTTACTAACTACTAGATCACAAGATTGGGACAGCCCCATTGAAAAAAAATACTTAAGCTGTATTTTTATGGACATGTTCACAGAGAAAGGAATATTATCCCATCATTTTGGATTTATGGTTGTAATTAGCTTCAGGTTTAAATTTTATTGATGGAGTGTTCTGTATAACTTAGAATACCATGATCAAAGCTAAAAAAAAGAAAATGTTGGAAATACTCAGTCGGTCTGGGGGCACTAGTGCGAAGAGAGACACAGTTAATCTTTCAGGTCAAAGACAAAGTTCTGATGAAAAATGATAGACTCGAAATATTATCTCTGTTCCCACGTCATAGATACTGTCAGACCTTTTGAGCATTTTCAGGATTTTCTTTTTTTTTATTTTAGATTTCCAGAATTCCCAATATTTAACTTTGGTACATAGAACATAGAACAGTGCAGCACAGTATAGGCCCTTTGGCCCACGATGTTGTGCCGACCTATTATCCTACTAAGATCAATTCAGAAAGTATTTTATAGGGTGTAGAACATATCTATATACATATAGATATACTACTTTGGAAAACATCTATGACTTGTGGAGCTGCAGAAGGTCTATAAAAAGGCAATCTACAAAACAAAGAGCCTACTGTAAGCAGCATCTCTCTGTAAAATGTATTTATTTGGCGAAAGTTCACTGAGAAGGTTCTAGATGAATTAAGTATGGAACCATACTGGATATATGCCAACCTATGTATTCGAACTTCACTGAAATATTTAAATGCAGTAATTTTACAGTTATGAAAATGACAGAATATTTTTGGGACACAGACATACTGATAAGAGATTTTAACGATTGTATCTTTGATTGTTTTGGAATTCTGCCTGTAGACATCGGACTAACATTCCTCCCAAACCAAATCAAACACTGTTCTGTTTGTTACCTAGTTAAGTTTCCAGGGAGAAATATTAAAAAGACACAGAGGCTTTTGAAAAATGCTAAAATTTGGTGTGCAGGAAAATTAGGGAAGACAGGTAAAAACAGGTAGGAAATCATTGGAAAAGCATAGAGAACCAGGGATGTAAGCCTGTAATCATTGTAACTGTAATGGAAGTATGGTGGTGTTTGGATTCCATTTACATACAGTAATAATAATAAATCCAGAATCCCATATCATCTGCCCAAAGAGGGAACTCAGTTTGCCTCTCTTCAGAATCAACTGAGTCATGGCACCCAATTTACAATGCAAGTTCAGACTCAGTGTGAAGTGGTTCTGGCTTTATTCTATCTTCTAAACTTGTGAAGTAAGATGACCCAAATGTTGTCGAGAACATTCCAGATAACAGCATGTATTTTTTTCAAATAAAACAGTAAATGCTCATCCCATTTCAAAATATCAATGGTAAATCAGAAACAGAATATTCCAATATGATACACTTGAAGTTTTAGGAAGATCTATTCAGTGGCCACCCCACAGGGGAACCACAAAAATGTCAATCATTGCTTAAGTCAGCCGTAGAAAGCTCTGCCCATTCTGAGGCTGGCCTGACGTAAGACCAGTCACCTTGAGACAACTCCATGGTATGTTCAGGTCATAATCAGGAGTGTCCGTGGCGAACTTGTCAACATTAATTTCTGGCGATGCAAGTTCCATTTACACACTCCATAATAAACTGCATCAAAGCTACTTCCAAATAAGGCTAACTTATACACACATATATGACAAGCTGGACTAGCAGAAATCCCTCGGGACACAGCTCCAAATTACACTCTGTCTGCATCTTGTAACTAACACCAATAGAACAGTGCGAAGTCCTTTCAATAATCGTTAGATTACCAAACACTGCTCAAAAGCATCAGAAATCATAAATAAAAACCACTAATCAGAATATTCTTTTTTATTTAACCTAGTTTCTTAATCAACCTGTTCAGAGATTACACACCTCTGGAGCAGGTGGGACTTGAACCTGGGCCTCTCAGTCCAGAGGTAGGCACATTACTACTGCACCACAAGAGGGTCCCTCAAAGCATGGGGTCATTCTTTATATTTTTCCTTAACAATCTATTTGATAATGCAATTACACACCTTCTGGAGCAGGTGGGACTCAAATCTAGGGTATTCCAGCTCAGAGGTGGTGGCACTACCACTACACCACAGAGCTGCCCATCAGGATACATTATAGATACCTGTACCTTATGGGTAACATATGCTGCATCACCTATCGTTTTGATTTGGTTTTGAACTAGCTATTTGTTATACATTTGTTTACCAATCTTAACTGGATTGGTCATAAAGCAGAGTGCAAGCAGGCTTTTCCCACAGTGGTAGCAAAATTTAACCACAAGCAAGTCATCTTTAAAAAATAGAGAAGAAAATGGTTCAATCAAGGCTTTAGGGACAGTATTATTTCTATTTGATAATCAGGAACATAACACTATTTTAACCCAGGTATTTTGAAGTAAAGAGCACATTGTTAAGGTGATTCATGAAGATACAAAAAGACAATTTGAAAATATCTTTCAGGTTCACAATACAGAAAGACATTAAACTTAATGACTACTGATTAGTGGTAATTTACAAATGTAGTTCTAAGCTCTCAGTGGCTCACAACTGCAACTGCCCACCCCTACTATTATTACTCCACCTTTTCCACCTTCAACTTCTTACACCAACTTCACTATAAAGTTCATTAACAGTAGAGTTAATTTTAAGTACTTTCCAGTAGCACAGAGTGGCTCAGACTGAGGTCAACAGGAATGCATTTAATATGACCATCAGAAATAGGAACAGGAGTAGGCTGGTCGGCTTATCGAGCCTGCTGTACCATTCAACAGGATCATGGCTGATCTGTCATTCCTCACATCCACTTTCTTGCCCTTGATTTCCCGATTGATCAAGAATCTATCTACCTCAGCCTTATAAATATACACAAAAAACTCTGCCAGCACATCTCTCTGCAGCTAGGAGTTCCAGAGATTCACAATACTCTGAAGAAGAAATTCCTCTTCACCTCAGTCTTCAGCTGGTCCCCCTTTATTTTGAGACTATGCCCTCTGGTCCTGGACTCTTCCATGAGGGGAAACATCCTCTCAGAATTTATTCTGCAAAGCCCCTTAAGAATCCTTAAGGTTACCTTTCATTCTTTTAAATTCCAATAAATAGTCCTGTTGATTCACAAGACAATCCCTCCATACCAGAGGTCATCCTGGTTAAATTTCTCTAAACTGCCTCAAATAAAATAATATCTTTCCTTAAGTAAGGGAACCAAAACTGTTCTCAGTATTCCAGATGTGGTCTCACCAGCACCTTGCACAGTCACGGTAAGACTTCCCTGTTCTTTTACTCCAACCCTCTTGAAATAAGGGCGAATATTCCATTAGCTTTCCTGATTATCTTCTGCACTTTGAGCACTAGTACCTCCAAGTACCTTTGGTTGCAGCTTTCTGCGGTTTTCCTCTATTTAAATAATACTCTGTTCTTATGTTCTCCCTCTTTTAAAATGATACTACTGGCAAGGTACATTCTGTATTATCAGTTTGTATTCCTGAAAGTGCAAATCAGGAGTTATACTGTTAATGTCAGAAATTGTATCTACTTTCTCTGTAGGTACAACTTTTAAGAATTCCATGCAATATTTGTTTCAGTGCCAAATATGAAGTTCAATAATGTAGCAATGTGGGCATGTATGAGCATGAATGTACATGGTGAAAGGTTGCATCCCTACATGATTATACAAAGCTCAAGAAACTGAATTCTCAGCATTGTAAGTACTTTTTCCATTAACATTACAATAGCAATTTCCATAAGAATGGAATTCATTTTAAGCAAAAATAAACACAAAATCCTGAAAAAAATCACCAAGTCAAATTGTATTTGTGAATACTTTTAACTGTTTCTCTCTGTATAAATGCCAGTTAGCCCTGTAGAGTGTTTTCCAGCATTTTCTTTTGTTTTTATATCAGATTTCTAGCATTCACTCTTTTGTTACTCTTTTGTTTTAAACTTCTTCAGCGTTTTCTCCCATGTCTTCCGGATAAGAGAGAGATAATATTCCCTCCTTTCAATCTTCTCCTCCTTCCATGCACTGGAGACAGCTGTATTATGAGGGAGATAGCACTTTGAAATATTAACTCAAAGTCTGCAAGTTCAATGGGTGCTGGTCTGTTTTGCCTCTTCTCACTTCCCTGTTGTAAACAGAACAACTCTTGTACTGATAATGGACATTCAGCTCTCCTTTTAAAGCTACTACCTCGCCAACTACCGTGGGACAGGATACGCGAATATCCTGTATCCAGTCCAAACGGCACCAGGAATGTGCTGGTCAAACCTTAAATGACTTCCTGTCATATTCTGCATTGTACTCTATTGGCAAAACGGTAACTATTTACTCACGGTCACGTTTCCCAGCCCTCTCTTCTGGGGATGCTTGCTCCCTTATTAACCTTCACTTTTTTCTGCAACCCGAAATTAACTTTTGCATAGTTTTGATACTTTACAGTTCCAGTCTGGAAATAACTTGTTTGGAGTTTGATGAACTCTCTCTAAAGCATTGCATTGCTCACGTGTCCTCAGCTTTTACTTGCTGTATTCCCTTCCTGTCTGTTTCGACCTCTTCTGTCAATGGACTCCCCCAGCCCGATAACAAATCTGACCCGCTGTACGCATTCTAAAGGCTTTTTGTTTCTTTTTGTTCCCCCAGATGCTGGTCGAGTTGTTGTCTGTTTTTATTCCCAGTTCAGGCAGTAACAGAATCGAAACCCTCCCACCGTGCCTTGTCCCGCCCAGAAAGTTCGCCTGGCTCAATCAGGCCCGGCACTTTAAACTCTGCCAGCTGTTAGCAGCAGCCAGTCCCCACAGAGCGGCTCACACTGAGCTCTCGGGATCACCAGCAACAGCCAACGCTGTTGTATTCCTCCTCGACTGTAAGTGTTTTCGGATTGCGATTTTTTTTGCTAGTAATCATTTGTCGGTGTTTACTGTGCCACGAGAAGCATCTGTAAATTGCGCTGGAGTTAGTTCAGTAACTTCCCAAACTTTCATACCGGCTTGCACATTCCGTCTACCACAGAAAATCTCACTTTCTTCCTGACATATGTTTAAAATCGAAATATTGGAGGCTTTCCTTTCTCCGGGTAAACACTTTCAGTACATAAAAACGCAAATATTTGATGAGGGGTTGGGTATTAACAACAAGTGTTTTAACTGTTTGTTTCTTTTCCCCTGTCATCAGGGCTCTTGCCGATTTTCGGTTGTGGTCCGGAACGTGTAATCCACGAGATTCCTGATGACTTTTGTGAACTCTGCGACATCCCGAGCCGTTTACTGACACTTGGTGAATCTGTCCGAAGGGCATCGACAATCCTGCACTGTACAGGATACTCCACCCAGTCTCCTCCGCCAGCTCGCATACCGACGGTTCGCTGCATTCAATGCAAAGTGCAGCATCAACTGACCCAAAGGAACAGCCAGTCATCAGATCAAACATCAGTCATTTATTCAGCAGTTAAACTCCATGAATTTCCTCGGGACCGATGTTCAGGTATGTTCTGACCGACTAGTCATTCTGAGGTTCTAAGAAGAAGGTTGAAGAAGTAAACACCGGTTAGAAGACTGAGCAGAATGGATGTGGGGCACGCAGCAGTTGACACCTCACTGAGCCCCAAGTTCAGCGAATATTATAACAATGAGACGGTTGTCTTGCACTATAATTACACTGGGAAACTGACTCCGACCCGATACCAGGCGGGGTTGAAGGTTCACGCGATCGTGTTTCTAATAGTTTGTCTTGTTATAATATTTGAGAACTTACTGGTTCTCATCGCCATCTGGAAGAATAGCAAGTTCCACAAGCCCATGTACTATTTGCTGGCCAACCTGACTCTATCTGACATGCTGGCAGGAGTCGCTTACATGGTCAACATCTTGCTGTCCGGTGCCAACACACTGAAGCTGACCCCGATCTTGTGGTTCTTGAGAGAGGGGGGCGTTTTTATCACACTCACAGCCTCCGTCTTCAGTCTCCTGGCCATCGCGGTGGAAAGGCATGTCACCATGGTGAGAATGCAACTGTACAATACAGATAAGAAGTGGCGGATACGTCTCTTTGTGGCTGCAGACTGGACTATCTCGGTGTTCCTCGGAAGTCTCCCAATCATGGGGTGGAATTGTATTGGGAACTTGTCAGAATGCTCCACAGTGCTGCCACTGTACTCCAAGAAATATATTCTAGTTTGCATCTTGATCTTTTTATCAATCTTGTTTGCAATCGTTATATTATACGTTCGGATTTATCGTTTAGTGAAATGCAACAATCCTATGGAAGGCACATCGAGAAGCATGGTGTCCAGAAGGTGTCAGAAATATTTGGCGTTACTCAAAACTGTTACCATTGTGGTGGGCACCTTCATCGCCTGCTGGTTGCCGCTCTTCATCGTGCTGCTTCTGGATGTTTCATGCACAGCAGGGACTTGCAGGATTCTTTATAAAGCTGATTATTTCCTGGGGCTGGCCATGATTAATTCAGCACTGAATCCCATCATTTACACTCTGACCAGCAGAGACATGCGCCGGGCCATTGTGCGCCTGTTGTGCCTGACCAAAGAAGGAGAACAGGCTAAGTGCTGCGGGATCTTGGTCTCTGAATGCAGCAGCAGTCAGATAGACAGGTCATCTCACAGGCATGAGCCCCTCCATACAACTCTGTCCTCTGGCAACGGACCTCAATCACCTACGAGAACCTCAGTCGCCTGACTTGGATGGCCGCAGTGTCCAGATTAACACTGACCTCAGACAGGCAGCACTTGTTGGCCGGGAAACTACACCCACTTTCTGCGTCTTGCGTTGTAGGGATGACCGGAGTTAATAAACCTGCCCGGTGCCCAATTAGGAGAGTGCTGATGTGTGGCAGGAACAGAAAACAGAACAATTGTGGGCAGCCTGATACCATAGCCTGGCTTCTTGTTGGCATTGAAAACCTTTCGCAGGTTTCAGCACAGCTTAGAATGTCTAAGAGTTGATGTAACATATTTCCAAAATCGTTTGCTTGTTTTAAAATGAAATTTGATTGATGTAGACCAATATGAGGTTGTTAAAAGAAACGCTTTTAATAATATCAGCAGCAGATAACTCAGCCTGTACCTGCGATAATCCAGCCTCGCATTGGCTCCATGAAATAAAAGTAACCAATTAGGCACATAAATTCAACAAAACTCAACTTTAAAGATGTAAAAGGAAGTTCGTGATGACTCCACCCTCGTGTTGCAAGACACAAAGTTGTATAACGAGTATCGAATATTGAGAATCAGTGCTAGAAACTAGCTTTCCGCCTTCCGATGTGACATTCTTTGTAGGAATCCAGTTAGCTCTGCTCACACAGCACTTTGTCATTCTGAAATACAATCTCCCCCCCCCCCCCCCCCCCTCCCCACTCTGTGACAGTTTGAACCCCGGAGTAAATGCACCGCGGGAAAAGGCAGCGAACATATATTTCAATTCAGCTCGACTCCAGATTATAGCAACAAATTCCTCCGAAGAGTGTAGCCGAAGGAGGTTTAAACCGATTAAAATTTAAAGCAACAGCAAGTATTAAACATTTCTGGTAACTGCAGAATAATGTTGCATTAAACTAATAGGGGAGTAATATATTGAATATATTTAAGGAGAGATTGAGTAAATCTCGGTATGATTATTACTCAATTGACAATGCCATTTGAAATGTTAAAGACATAAACTGTGAAGCCAAAATTAACTGCTATGCGCTCAATACATTGCTGCCCATGTTCCTTAGCAAAAGGAGAAGAGCGGGCCAGAGGGTCACAGTTGAACACACGCACTTGCAAAGTCAAGATAGGATCAATGCTCTTGCCTTCCCATCAAGGATGAAAAGTTCCTACTGATTCACACATTTCCACTTTGAGCTGTTAACTCTTTTCCAAGGTTCACCTGGCTGCTATACTAAAATAGCTGGTTAACAGTAAAGCTGGAGGAACACAGCAGGCCAGGCAGCAGCAGAGGAGCGGGAAAGCTGACGTTTCGGGTCGGGACGGGACCCTTCTTCAGAAATGAAGAAGGGTCCTGCCTGACCCGAAACGTCAGCTTTCCCGCCTGCCTGGTCTGCTGTGTTCCTCCAGTTCCACACTGTGTTATCTCAAACTCCAGCATCGGCAGTTCTTACTATCTCTGGTTAACAGTAAATCCTGGCTGGTGCTTGGAGTCCCAGAATGTCATCACAAAGTTGTTATCCCAAATAAAAGTGGGCTGGAGGAGCAGTTTAGGAAATAGCCAGCGC
This sequence comes from Rhincodon typus, assembly GCF_021869965.1. Taxonomy (NCBI): domain Eukaryota; kingdom Metazoa; phylum Chordata; class Chondrichthyes; order Orectolobiformes; family Rhincodontidae; genus Rhincodon; species Rhincodon typus. The sequence continues at coordinate 1,772,225 of NC_063369.1, forward strand.
TATTCTAGACTGAAGTATCTTCCTACTGGACCTGTCAGCTTGGTGCAGGTGAGCTGGGGGAAGTTTCAGTTTCAAATAATTTAAATACATCAGAAGCTAATCAACTATCTTTTTACAGCTAGATAATTCAAGCAGCAACTTATAGACGTCATTGTAGTTCTGACCAGATTGCTCTCAAGGAAACGAAGGGTGAAACATAGAAACATAAAAGATAGGAGTAGGAGGCCATTCAGTCCTTAGAGCCTGCTCCACCATTCATCACAATCATGGATGATCACCCAATTCCATAGCTTAATCCTGCTTTCTCCCCATAACCTTTGATCCCACTCATCCCAAGTGCTATATCTAGCCGCCTCTTGAATACATTCAATGTTTTGGCATCAACTACTTCCTGTGGTAATGAATTCCACAGGCTCCCCACTCTTTAGGTAAAGAAATGCCTCCTCATCTCCGTCCTAAATGGTCTATCCCAAATCCTCAGACTGTGACTCCTGGTTCTGGACACACTCACCATCAGGAACATGCTACCTGCATCTACCCTTTCTAGTCCTGTTAGAATTTTATAAGTCTGCATAAGATACCCCCCCTCAGTCATCAGAACTCCAACGAAAACAATCCTAACCTAGTCAATCTCTCATCGTATGTCAGTCCCGCCATCCCTGGAATCAGCCTGGTAAACCATCGCTGCACTCCCTCTAGAGCAAGAGCATCCTTCCTTAGATAAATAAATGATAGCCCAAATAGTGATGCTTACATCCCAAATTATTTTTAAAATTGCATTAAGCTCCTGTTGAATTGAATTAGCTTTATTGTCACATGTACTGAAATGAAAAGTGAAAAGTTTATAAATTGCACTTACACTGCCATCTTAGGTAAAAAGGTGCCTAGGTACAATCCTTAGAATAGTTGGTGGTACAGAAATGCTGTCACCAGCTTAAACCTCAACATTTGGACATGGAGAGTCTGCAATGAGAGGTAGTAATAATCTCTTGTCACATTACTTCATTGCTGATGTAGATTTTTTTGCATTGGATATTTTTATCCTACTGTTTGCACTGACTTTTCCCCCTAAGGTGCTGGCTATTTGATAGTTTGGGTCAATGGGTGCCAGGAACGCTCCCGGAACTCATCCTAAACCTCATTTCTCCTAATGAGTACAAGAGGTCATTCAATGGCAGGAGACATCACAGCCAAGCCGGTCTCTATCTTTATTTCTACGTATGTACACTTTTTAGCAGAGATCACTGGACAAAAATTAGGCTACTTGCGTTTCCTTGTAACAAACTGTAGCCTTTTTCCAAATCTTCCTCACTCACCTCTATCCCATCATTCCCTCCTCTAACTCTCTCTCACTTCCCTTTCTTTTCCCCTTTAACCAACACAGACCAGTAATGGGTGATCTCTTTCATCTCAGTTGGAGTTGCACAGCGCAGTTTTTCTTTTCCAAATCAGTGCATAACCTGAGATTTTTCCACTTTGAGCATGCTGCACAAGATACAAAATTAATGGGGCATTGTATTGTAGAGTCTGTGAGACAGAATAAAGCATTATTAATGTTGGCTCCTCTAACATTGTGTGTCCCTTGCCTGAACTGGTAGCAATTGAACTTCCTCAGTTACTTCTGATGGTACAGGCCAAGCTGTTGAGTTATGAACCCTTCATACCGTCCTACTAATGGCATAGAAGAAGTTATTCCATCATAATTGTGTCTTGCACCTTTTTGCTCTCTGACAGAAGAAATTCAACTGGACTGCCCAAGGAGGAATGAACAATTTGAAATTTTCCAAAGCTAGTCCTAAATTAAACATTGTAAGAGCAATTATACAGCTATGACCGGTATTTGATCTGTGAGAATTGTGGGTGAAAATGTTTAATTTAAATGCTTTGTTCTGAAAGTTTGAATAAAGTCTTATTGCTCAACAAAAAATTGTTATATTCTGTGCAATAGCATAATAAATATTGGGTGTCACAAAGCAATGCAAAGCGGAGTATGGCTATAGAATGTCAGCCAGTATTTTCTTCTGCAAACGTAGGTCAAGCCACCTACAAATTGAAGGAGAAATTTTACAGACAGGAGAGGCAGTAGGTAAGACAGAAATGATTCAATTTTATATAAAAGCAAAATACTGCTGGAAACCTGAAACAAACAGAAACTGCTAGAAAAAAACTCAACAGGTCTGGCAGCACCTGTGGAGAGAGAAGGAGAGTTATGTTTCAAGTCCAATATGACTTCTTCAGATAATAAGCTTTAGTACCACAAGCAAACAAGAGTGAAAAAAGTTATCCATGAAATCTGCCCCAAATCAATATTGATTGATTCCTGCTGGAAAGTCCCAAAGTGTGGATTATAAGTGAGGATATGATCAAGGTTGGCTGTGATGATCCCTATGGTAAATCAACCAGCTGCGATCCACTGTTCAAGTTTACACATGAAGAACAATTGTTTTTGAGAAATTCTGGCAGGGTGCTGGAACCAAACCCAACTAAAGTCAATCCCTTATATCCACAAGTCATGCAAACAGGAAAGGAAACATAAGCGGTAGTAAAGGAGAGCAGTCACTATGCAGTCCTTTTCACGTTATCATATTTTCAGCAAGAAAGGGTACTGATCCAACATTATACTTTGCTTAGTTAAATCAAGACGAAGAGAATCAAATATTACATGCCAAAATTCTTTCTCACAAAAGTTTAATGAAGCAACAGCTACAACTGGAATTCATTTCTGTTATTTTTCCTACATGCACTCCTAATGCAGCTGGAAAACCCTAAGAGATTTTCTCAAGTTGAGTGAATGCTAACTTCCATACCTTTTGCTCTTCACTGCTTCATGTCACAAAATCCAATGTGGCACCTTTCATGTTTTTCCAAGGTTTATTTCTCTCCCAATTCTCTGACTGAAATCACCAATGAAAATCCCTTTTGTACACAGATCAGTGATCACTCACACTGGAGTGGAATTCCTCCTTCGGTCTCATTTATTGCTCCTACATTTGGGGCATACATATGATGAATGTGATGTACTATTTCTGGGGTCATCATGAGCCAAAGGATTATGAGGTGATTTCTCACTCATAGAGGGAATCGCTGAAGTAGTCAACTAGCTTGCTTCTAATGACATAACCAACCCCATGGAATCTGTGTTCTACCTCAGATTTTCCCTTATAGATGAAGGTGCAACTGCCACCTTAGCCAGCTGATCTTCTCCAGTCCACCATGTCTCATTCAGGACATCAGTGTCAATTTCATCATGCCAGAGTTCCTGAGCTATTACAACAGTGTAAAGTTTAGCTCTGTTGTTGATGTGGCTGTTCATGACAGCCCTGATATTCCAGGTCCCAAACTTCATTTTGAGGGGGTTGAAGATTGCTGTGCATCTTTTAACATGGTATGGCCATTGCATACTGACTACCACATGGTCCTGACGGAACATAATTATTATTAAACAACAGCCAGGACCCACAAACTGTACTAAAATAAATTACAACATCATATTTTTAGTAGTGGAGGTTGAGAGATAAATATTAACCAGAATAGTGAGAACTCCCCTCCTCTTCCATGGAAATCTTTTACATCCACCCGGCGAAGACAGCACCCCTGACCTTACAGCACTCCTTCACTCCTCTTCACTCAATTGTCAGTTGGATGTTTAATGTGAAACTAGAACCCTGGGCACTGCACTACAGCTGACATTTACTAACAAAAGCATGCTCTTCCAGCCATGTATAGTCACACTGCAAATGTAACCTTCTCCTCCAGTTAATTTTTGCAGTAAAGAACTAAACATTTTTTCTTTGTACATATAGTGTTGTTATACAGTCAGCTGGGTGCTTCCTCTCCCATGCTAGCCATGACCATAAGAATAAACCTGAAAATATTAGCAAATAAAAATTTGGTTCCCCTCCCAATTTGGCTCAGTGGGTTCATGCAACTTGTGGTGTGGCATTGAGCCGTGCAGACCACAAATGTCCGGTCTAATTTCTTTGACTGTGCTGAATTCACTAACCTCATGTGAACGGTCTTAGGCTCAACAACCTTGGCAGAGGGAATATCATAGAGTCATAGAGCTGTACAGCATGGAAACAGACCCTTTGGTCCAACTCATCCATCCCAACCAGGTATCCTAAATTAGTCTAGTCCCATTTGCCAGCATTTGGCTCATATCACTCTAAACCCTTCCTAATCACATACCCATCCAGATGCCTTTTAAATATTGTAAAAGTACCATAAAATTAATTCCGCTGATGCATTTAATTTATCTGAGTTGACTATAGTGGTAAGGTACAAACAATTGCATTTTAAACACATTTTGTGCAAAATCTGTGCTCACTTCATATGTTAGTCTGCCTTGTTTTTAAAAATGCAAGAGCATGAAATGAACCCAAGAGTTCAGAAATTACTTCATACCTGTCAATTCCGACTATGCATAAGTATTTTGGAAGAAGATATTATTGACAGCAGCTTTATGTAAAACACAGTTTCATGTTTCTAAATGCTCCTGCAACAACAAAAAACAGGGCTGACTAATTTAACATTTTCAAAGATTTACTGCCAAATAAATATTTACAATATTTGGATTCTATTCAAAAAAAGGGAATTGTAAATTGTTTCAATTGTTTCCCAATTTAAGTAGCAGGCAAACTCTTGAACTAGATGCATGGTGGACATCTCTCATCATTCTTGCCAGATTCTGAGCAGCTTTGCAGATACAGAGGTTGTTGGGCAAGATACTGTTTTTAAATATTGATGTGCCAATTTTAGCTATAAAGTTGGGGAACTGACATCACCAGTGGATGGCCCTGTTCTGCATCAAAGACATTCACCCCACCAACAAAATCCACTGAGATTCTTTATACCTCAATATAAATATAATTTTAAAAGCCACAGCAGGGTATAAACAGGCAGTAATTAAACTAATATGTGATCCATCTCAAATGAACATTACAGCAGTGCAGTTCCCCTCCCAATTTGGCTCAGTGGGTTCATGCAACTTGCGGTGTGGCATTAAGCCATACAGACCATAAATGTCCAGTCTAATTTCTTTGACTGTGCTGAGTTCACTAATCTCATTTCAACAGTCTTAGGCTCAACAACCTGGGCAGAGGGAATAACATAGAGTCATAGAGCTGTACAGCATGGAAACAAACCCTTCGATCCAACTGATCCGTCCCAACCAGATATCCTAAATTAATCTAGTCTCCTTTGCCAGCATGTGGCTCATATCACTATAAACCTTTCCTATTCATATACCCACCCAGATGCCTTTTAAATATTGTAACTGAACCAGCCTCCATCACTTCTTCTGGCTGCTCATTCCATTCACACACCACCCTCTGTGTGAAAAAGTTGCCCGTTTTAAACCGTTCCCCTCTCACCTTAAATTCCTCTAGTTCTGAACTCACCCACCCCGGGGAAAATACCTTAGCTATTCACCCTATCCATGCCCCTAATGATTTCATAAACCTCTATAAGGTCACCCCTCGGCCTCCAATGCTCCAGGAAAAATAACCCCCGTCTATTCATCCTCTGCCTTTGGCTCAAACCTCCAACCCTGGCAACATCCTTGTAAATCTTTTTTGAACCCTTTCTAGTTTCACAACATTCTTCCTAGAGCAGCGAGACCAGAATTGCAAGCAGTATCCCAAAAGTAACCTAATCAATGTCCTGTACAGCCGCAACATGACCTTCTAGCTCCAATACTCAATACACTGACCAATAAAGGCAAGCATACCAAATGCCTCCTCCACTATCTTGTCTACCTGTGACTCCACTTTCAAGGAACTTATTGGTGGCGCGGTGGCTCAGTAGTTAGCACTGCTGCTTCACAGCGCCAGGAACCTGGGTTCAAGTCCATCCTCGGGCGACTGTCTGTGTGGAGTTTGCACGTTCTCCCTCTGTCTGTGTGGGTTTCCTCGAGGTGCTCCAGTTTCCTCCCATAGTCCAAAGATGTGCAGGCTAAGTGGATTGACCATGCTAAATTGCCCATAGTGTTCAGGGATGTGTAGATTAGATGGGTTATAGGGGGATGGATCTAGGTGGGATTCTCTGAGGGTCAGTGTAGACTTGTTGGGCCGAAGGGCCTGTTTTCACACTGTAGGGATTTTATGATGATTATGAACCTACACTCCAAGGTCTCTTTATTCAGCAACATTCCCCGTGACCTTACCATTAAGAGTATAAGGCCTGCTCTGATTTGCCTTTCCATTTATATAAATTAAACTATTGATCACTCCTCGGCCCACAGGCCCATTTGATCAAGGTCCTGTTGTACTCTGAGGTAACCTTCTTCACTGTCCACTACACCTCCAATATTGGTGTCATCTGTAAACTTACTAACCATACCTCCTAAGTTCACATCCAAATCATTTATATAAATGATGAAAAGCAGTGGACCCAGCATCAATCCATGTGGCACACCGCTGGTCACAGGCCTCCAGTCTGAAAAGCAACCCTCCACCACCACCCTCTGTCTCCTACCTCCGAGCCAGTTCTGTATCCAAATGGCTAGTTCTCCTTGTATTCCATGTGATCTAACCTTGCTAACCAGTCTACCATGTGAAACCTTGTTGAATGCTTTACTGAAGTCCATATATATCAAGGCTTCATCAATCCTCTTCGTTACTTCTTCAAAAACCGCAATCAAATTCCCATGCACAAAGCCATGTTGACTATCCCTAATCATAGAACATAGAACATAGAACATTACAGCGCAGTACAGGCCCTTTGGCCCTCGATGTTGCGCCGACCTGTGAAACCAATCTGAAGCCCATCTACTCTAAACTATTCCATTATCATCCATATGTTTATCCAATGACCATTTAAATGCCCTTAAAGTTGGCGAGTCAACTATTTTTGCAGGCAAGGCATTCCACGCCCTTACTACTCTCTGAGTAAAGAACCTACCTCTGACATCTGTCCTATATCTATCACCCCTCAATTTAAAGCTATGTCCCCTCGTGCTAGCCATCACCATACGAGGAAAAAGGCTCCCACTGTCCACCCTATCTAATCCTCTGATCATCTTGTATGTTTCTATCAAGTCACCTCTTAACCTTCTTCTCTCTAACGAAAACAGCCTCAAGATCCTCAGCCTTTCCTCATAAGACCTTCCCTCCATACCAGGCAACATCCTGGTAAATCTCCTCTGCACCCTTTCCAATGCTTCCTTCCTATAATGCGGTGACCAGAACTGTACGCAGTACTCCAAGTGCGGCCGCACCAGAGTTTTGTACAGCTGCAACATGACCTCATGGCTCCGAAACTCAATCCCTCTACCAATAAAACCTAACATACTGTATGCCTTCTTAACAACGCTATCAACCTGGGTGGCAACTTTCAGTGATCTATGCACATGGACATCGAGATCTCTCTGCTCATCCACACTACCAAGAATCTTACCATTAGCCCAGTACTCTGTATTCCTGTTACTCCTTCCAAAGTGAATCACCTCACACTTTTCCGCATTAAACTCCATTTGCCACCTCTCAGCCCAGCTCTGCAGCTTACCTATGTCCCTCTGTAACCTGCAACATCCTTCTGCACTATCCACAACTCCACCAACTTTGGTGTCATCCGCAAATTTACTAACCCATCCTTCTACGCCCTCATCCAGGTCATTTATAAAAATGACAAACAGCAGTGGCCCCAAAACAGATCCTTGAGGTACACCACTAGTAACTGAACTCCAGGATGAACATTTCCCATCAACCACCACCCTCTGTCTTCTTACAGCTAGCCAATTTCTGATCCAAACCGCTAAATCACCCTCAATCCCATGCCTCCATATTTTCTGCAATAGCCTACCATGGGGAACCTTATCAAACGCTTTACTCAAATCCATATACACCACATCAACCGCTTTACCCTCATCCACCTGTTTGGTCACCTTCTCAAAGAACTCAATGAGGTTTGTGAGGCACGACCTACCCTTCACAAAACCGTGTTGACTATCCCTAATCAAATTATTCCTTTCTAGATGATTATAAATCCTATCTCTTATAATCTTTTCCAACACTTTACCCACAACCGAAGTAAGGCTCACTGGTCTATAATTACCAGGGTTGTCGCTACTCCCCTTCTTGAACAAGGGGACAACATTTGCTAGTCTCCAGTCTTCTGGCACTATTCCTGAAGACAATGACGACATAAAGATCAAAGCCAAAGGCTCTGCAATCTCCTCTCTAGCTTCCCAGAGAATCCTAGGATAAATCCCATCCGGCCCAGGGGACTTATCTATTTTCACACCTTCCAGAATTGCTAACACCTCCTCCTTATGAACCTCAATCCCGTCTAGTCTAATAGACTGTATCTCAGTGTTCTCCTCGACTACATTGTCTTTTTCCTGTGTGAATACTGACGAAAAATATTCATTTAGCACCTCTCCTATCTCTTCGGACTCCACGCACAACTTCCCACTACTGTCCTTGATCGGCCCCCATCTTACTCTAGTCATTCTTTTATTCCTGACATACCTATAGAAAGCTTTTGGGTTTTCCTTGATCCTACCTGCTAAAGACTTCTCATGTCCCCTCCTGGCTCTTCTTAGCTCTCTCTTTAGGTCCTTCCTGGCTAACTTGTAACTCTCAAGCGCCCTAATGAGCCTTCATGCCTCATCTCTACACAAGCCTCCCTCTTCCTCTTGACAAGAGATTCAACTTCTTTAGTAAACCACGGTTCCCTCGCTCGACCACTTCCTCCCTGCCTGACAGGTACATACTTCTCAAGGACACGCAGTAGCTGTTCCTTGAACAAGCTCCACATTTCAATTGTGCCCAGCCCCTGCAGTTTCCTTCTCCGTCCTATGCATCCTAAATCTTGCCTCATCGCCTCATAATTGCCTTTCCCCCAGCTATAATTCTTGCCCTGCGGTATATACCGATCCCTTTCCATCGCTAAAGTAAACGTAACCGAATCGTGGTCACTATCACCAAAGTGCTCTCCTACCTCCAAATCTAACACCTGGCCTGGTTCATTACCCAGTACCAAATCCAATGTGGCCTCGCATCCTGTTGGCCTATCTACATACTGTGTCAGGAAACCCTCCTGCACACATTGGACAAAAACTGACCCGTCTGAAGTACTCGAACTATAGCGTTTCCAGTCAATATTTGGAAAGTTAAAGTCCCCCATAACAACTACCCTGTTACTTTCGCTCCTATCCAGAATCATCTTTGCAATCTTTTCCTCCACATCTCTGGAACTTTTCGGAGGCCTATAGAAAACTCCCAACAGGGTGACCTCTCCTTTCCTGGTTCTAACCTCAGCCCATACTACCTCAGTAGACGAGTTGTCATCAAACGTCCTTTCTGCCACCGTAATACTGTCCTTCACTAACAATGCCACACCTCCCCCTCTTTTACCACCTTCCCTGATCTTACTGAAACATCTAAATCCCGGAACCTGCAACAACCATTCCTGTCCCTGCTCTATCCATGTCTCCGAAATGGCCACAACATCGAAGTCCCAGGTACCAACCCATGCTGCAAGTTCACCCACCTTATTCCGGATGCTCCTGGCATTGAAGTAGACACACTTCAAACCACCTTCCTGCCTGCCGGTACACTCTGTCCTTGCTTTTCCAAATTCATGTAAATCCTGTCCCTCAGGATCCCCTCCAATAACTTACCTATCACTGAAGTCAGGCTCAATAGTCTATAGTACGCCGGCTTTTCCTTATCACCTTTCTTAAATAGTGGCCCTGCCTTAGCCAACCTCCAGTTTTCCGGCACCTCACCTCTGGCTATCCATGATACAAATATCTCAGCAAGGGGCCCAGTAATCACTTCAGAGCAGCAGGAGAGTCAACTTTTCAGGCCTAGACTCTTCATCAGGACTCTCCTGCTCCTCTGATGCTGCCTGACATGCCGTGTTCCTCCAGCTCAACACTGTATCGACTCTGACTCCAGCATCTGCAGGTCTTGCTATCTCCCAGTAGTCACTTCTCTAGCTTCCCACAGAGTTCTACAGTACACCTGATCAAGTCCCAGGGATTTATCCACCTTTATTCATTTCAAGATGACCAGCACCTCGTCCTCTGTAACATGGACATTTTTCAAGATGTCACTATTTATTTCCCCATGTTCTCTAGCTTTCATATCCTTCTCCACAGTAAACACTGATGCAAAATACTTGGGTTAGTATCTCCCCCTTCTCCTGTGGTTCCAAACATAGGTGGCCTTGCTGATCTTTAAGGGCCTGTATTCTCCCTAGTTACTCTTTTGTCCTTATTGTATTTGTAGAATCCTTTTGGATTCTCTTTAATCTTATTTGCCAAAACTATCTCATGTCCCCCTTTTGCTCTGCTGATTTTCCTCTTAAGTATACTTCTACTCCCTTTATACTCTCCTAGGGAATCACTCAATCCCTGCTGTCTATACCAGACATATGTTTCTTTCTTTTTCTTGACCTAAACCTCAATTTCTCTAGTCATCCAGCATCCCCTACACCTACCAGCTTTGCCCTTCATACTAATAGGAATATATTGTCTCTGGACTCTCATTATCTCATTTTTGAAGGCTTCCCATTTTCCTGTGAATATCCGCCCTCAATCAACTTTTGAAAGTTCTTGTCTAATACTGTAAAAATTGGCAATTTAGAACTTTAACTTTTAGATCCAGTCTATCCTTTCCATCATTAAATCAAATCATAGAATCCCTACAGTGTGGAAACAGGCCCAACAAATCCACACCAACCCTCAGCATCCCACCCAGACCCATCCCCCTATAACCCATCTAATCTACACATCCCTGAACACTATGGGCAATTTAGCATGCCCAATCCACCTAGCCTGCACATCTTTGGACTGTGGGAGGAAACTGGAGCACCTGGAGGAAACCCACACAGACAGAGGGAGAAAGTGCAAACTCCACACAGACAGTCGCCTAGTCGCCTGAGGGTGGAATCGAACCCAGGTTCCTGGCGCTGTGAGGCAGCAGTGCTAACCACTGAGCCACCATGCTGGCCACTAGTTTAAAACTAATAGAACTATGGTCACTGGCCCCAAAGTGTTCCCCCATTGACACCTCAGTCACCTGCTCTGCCTTGTTTCCCAAGAGTAGGTCACGTTTAGCTCCTTCTGTAGGAGGTACATCCACATACTGAATCAGAAAATTTTCTTGCATACATTTAACAAATTCCTCTCCATCCAAGCTTTTAACACTATGGCAGTGCCAGTCTATGTTTGGAAAGTTAAAATTGCCTACCATAACCACCCTATTATTCTTACAGACAACTGAGATCTCCTTATAAATTTGCTTCTCAATTTCCTGCTAACTATTGAAGGGTCTACAGTACAATTCTAATAAGGTGATCATCCTTTTCTTATTTCTCAGTTCCACCCAAATAACCTCCCTGGACGTATCCCAGGAATATCCTCCCTAAGTACAGCCATAATATTATCACTAATTTGCTGCTCCTGATCATTAATACCATTCCCTATTCTAATAGTACATTAGCTTAATGCAAAATACCTTTGATATAAGGCCACCTTGATGAATGAGCAAAGAGTTGTAAACACATTTTCAATTTTACCTTAACACAAGTTGCTGTCTTCCAAATAGCAGGAGTAAGAGAGGAAATGGAAATGAAGAAATCACATGAGCTAATGCGTACCAGTAACCTATTCTGTAAACTTATGGAATTCATCATGACAAAATCATGCCATATGCAAAATTTTGCCATTCTGCCCACAAAACATTTTCAGGCAGGGCTAGTTCTCCCCCAAAACTCATGTCACACTGCATTGCCTTAGTTGCCTAGAGACAGGTAAGTCCAAGCAGGAGAAATCTGTGGATTTACTAAATTATCAAGTTTTATAATATTCACTTCGGATTCATTTCTTCAATGCCAGTTTGAAACTAAATTTAACACAGAAGTGCTAGAAACATTATGGCCAAATATTGAAACAAAAATGTAAAAGAATAACATCAGTTACATCTTTAAAAAGGGAAGACTTATTTTGCCTTTTAAGATGTTTGGTATTTTCCTTCCATTAAACTCTGTATTAGTTTCTCTGAACTATGGATTATTTATGGGCAAAACTTGTTAACCCTACAACTGGGTGACCAACGATTCCACATTTTATATGATTGTCCTGCAAGTTAGCTAATTATTCCACATCCTGTACCTCTGCCTCCTGGGATGCCATTTGTACCATATTTCTGCAGAAGGGTTTCAGCGACTACCTGAGGAGATACCTCATGTTACTGCCAGCCTACATTTAGTAGGCACATGTGTGCAATTTCACTGCTGTGAGGTCAGTCTACTCGGACACAACTCAGGAAGCGGTCGCCTGGAGTTCTACAAGTAGGTCATTCAAGCCATTGAGCCTACCTTGTTATTTAATTCAACCGTAGCTGAACTGAACCTGGCATCTATTGCACCTGCTAGTTTGCCTCCATCAGCCTTATTTCCCTCATTAATCAAGAATATATCAAATTCACCCTTGAATATATTCAATGACCTAGCCTCAGCGAATTCCATAAGCTAAGCTTTCACAGAAAAGTCAAGGTGTTAAGGGAGGTGGATGTCCAGAGAGCCCTGAGCTCTGGAGAGAATTGGGGGCAATAATAGCACAGCCTGATTCTCGAGCAGATCCCCGAGTTCCCTGGTTGGATCACATTAACAGCCCCAATCAGGGAGACCTGGCTGACATAAAAGGATGAATTTCTAGTATATTGAGCCCCTGGAATGTCTGACTAAGTGAGAGGCAAGGCTATTGTCAAAGGCTATGCATTTGTAAATAAAGGATAATTGATGATGGGATGTCAGCCTCTGAAGAGTTATTTCAATGGGGATGAGATTAAAGTACAATCCTGAAGAAACTTGCTCACAAGTCATTTTGAAGTTTGGGGTAAGCATTTTCTTACATCATGCCTCTGTCTGGGAAGCTTGACTCATTCAAACCCACCTTTGAGAACTGGGCCCAATATGTGGAAAGAATGCTTTTTTTTCCAGGCATACGACATTGTGATAGATGAAAAACAAGTAATTCTCCTGTCAGCCTGTGGAGCTGCAGCATTTTCTGTCATTTGAAGCCTCACTTTTCCTGAGGCATGAGATTCTAAAACTTTTCAAAAATTGATTGACATAAGTAACAAATATTACAACCCTTAAGCCTTCTTTAATTCTGGGATACTATCACTTTTACTCAAGCATTCAAGAACTGGGAAATCTGTATCAGGCTGGTATTGGCTCATAGGTGGCCTGCTGAAGAGGAACACCCAATAGCTTATGCATCCAAGACTTTGGCTAATGCAGAGTGTAAATAAACCCAAATAAAAAAGAAGGATTGGCGGTCATATTTGGAGTCAGAAAGTTTCACTTATACCTATATGGGCAAAAATTTGTGATAAAATTCGTCATCGACTACAAACCCAACTCGCTCTGCTTAAAGAGGATAAGGCAGTGCCACCCATAGCTTCGGGTCACATTTGGGTGGGCTCTAATATTAAATGCTTATAATTACAATTTCGAACATCGTCCAGGAGGCCGAGTAGCGAATGTGGATGCGGATGTAGTGAGCTGCCTTCCATTAGCAGATATATCACCGGTGGTACCACAAATGGAAGAATCTGTCATGTTATTGAATCTTCTGGACATACTACCAGTCACAGCTAACAATATCAGGTTTTGGACATAGAAAGATCCTATCCTTTTGAATCTCAAATAATTGGTGTTAATGGGGGAAATCTAAAGGGCTGTCATAGCTAGAATTAAATCCTATTTGGAGAGACCAGCTCATGGTAGAACACAGCACATTGTTATGGGGAGCGAGAGTGATTGTCCCAAACAAATATTGACTGAACTCCACCAGGGTCATCCAGGGGTCTCCAAAATGAAGATGTTGGTAAGGAGTTATGTCTTGTAGCCAGGCTTGGATGCAGACATAGCCACATTGGCAGGACAGTTCCCAGCGTGTCAACAAGGACAAAAATTATTGCCAGCAGCTTCTCCATATACATAGGAATGGCCGGCTAAACCTTACACTTGGTTGGATGTCAACTATGCAGGTCCTTCATGTCTTCAATGTTTTTAGTTATTGTGGACATCTACTGAAAGTGGTTGGATGTGCATAGATTGCACTTGTCAAACACTGGAGAAATGATAAAACAATTGCGTAGAGATAGTAGGAACTGCAGATGCTGGAGAATCTGAGATAACAAGGTGCAGAGCTGGATGAACACAGCAGGCCAAGCAGCATCAGAGGAGCAGGAAGGCTGACCTTTTAGGCCTAGACCCTTCTTCAGAAATGGGGGAGGGGAAGGGGGTTCTGAAATAAATAGGGAGAGAGGGGGAGGCGGCTAGAAGATGGATAGAGGAGAAGATAGGTGGAGAGGAGACAGACCAGTCAAAGAGGCGGGGATGGAGCCAGTAAAGGTGAGCGTAGGTGGGGAGGTAGGGAGGAGATAGGTCAGTCCAGGGAGGACGGACAGGTCAAGGGGGCGGGATGAGGTTATTAGTTAGGAGGTGGGGGTGGGGCT
>NC_063369.1:1786801-1809352 GCF_021869965.1 Rhincodon typus
GAGGCGGGGATGAGCTGGGCTGGTTTTGGGATGTGGTAGGGGGAGAGGAGATTTTGAAGCTTGTGAAGTCCACATTGTTACCATTGGGCTGCAGGGTTTCCAAGCAGAATAGGAGTTGCTGTTCCTGCAACCTTCGGGTAGCATTGTTGTGGCACTGCAGGAGGCCCAGGATGGACATGTCGTCTGCGGAATGGGAGGGGGAGTTGAAATGGTTTGCGATGGGAGGTGCAGTTGTTTAGTGCGAACCAAGCATAGGTGTTCTGCAAAGCAGTCCCCAAGCCTCCGCTTGGTTTCCCCGATGTAGAGGAGGCCACAATGGGAACAGCGGATGCAGTATACCACATTAGCAGATGTGCAGGTGAACATCTGCTTGATGTGGGAAGCCTTCTTGGGGCCTGGGATGGGGGCGAGGGGGGAGGTGCAGGGGCAGGTGTCGCACTTCCTGCAGTTGCAGGGAAAAGTGCTGGGTGAGGTGGGGCTGGAGGGGAGTGTGGAGCGGACAAGACAGTCACGAAGAGAGTGGTCCCTCCAGAAGGCAGATAAGGGTGGGGAGGGAAAAATGTCTTCGGTGGTGGGGTCAGATTGCAGATGGCAGAAGTGTCGGAGGATGATGCGTTGGATCTGAAGGTTGGTAGGGTGGTACGTGAGGACGAGGGGGATTCTGTTTTGGTTGTTATTGCGGGGACAGGGTGTGAGGGATGAGTTGCAGGAAATGCGGGAGACACGGTCAAGGGCGTTCTCGACCACTGAGGGGGGGAAGTTGCGGTCCTTGAAAAACGAGGACATCTGAGATGTACGGGAGTGGAATGCCTCATCCTGGGAGCAGATGCGGCGGAGGCGAAGGAATTGGGAATAGGGGATGGCATTTTTGCAGGAAGGTGGGTGGGAGGAGGCGTATTCTAGACAGCTGTGGGAGTCAGTGGGCTTGAAATTGATATCAGTTTCTAGGTGGTTGCCAGAGATGGAGACTGAGAGGTCCAGAAAGGAGAAAGAGGTATTAGAGATGGTCCAGGTGAACTTAAGGTTGGAGTGGAAGGTGTTGGTGAAGTGGATGAACTGTTCGAGCTCCTCGTGGGAGCACGAGGCGGCGCCGATACAGTCATCAATGTAACAGAGGAAGAGGTGGGGTTTAGGGCCAGTGTAGGTACGGAAGAGGGATTGTTCCACATAACCTACAAAGAGGCAGGCATAGCTTGGGCCCAAGCGGGTAGCCATGGCCACTCTCTTTGTCTGTAGGAAGTGGGAGGAATTGAAAGAGAAGTTGTTGAGGGTGAGAACGAGTTCGGCTAAGCGGATGAGGGTGTCAGTGGAGGGGGACTGGTCGGGCCTGCGGGACAGGAAGAAGCAGAGGGCCTTTAGGCCATCTGTATGGGGAATGCAGGTGTATAGGGTCTGGATGTCCATGGTAAAGATGAGGTGTTGGGGACCGGGGAATTGGAAGTTTCCCGCAACTCATCCCTCACACCCGCTCCCCGCAATAACAACCAAAACAGAATCCCCCTCATCCTCACGTACCACCCCACCAACCTCCGGATTCAACGCATCATCCTCCGACACTTGCGCCATCTGCAATCCGACCCCACCACCAAAGACATTTTTCCCCGCCCACCCTTATCTGCCTTCTGGAGGGACCACTCTCTCCGTGACTCCCTTGTCCACTCCACACTCCCCTCCAGCCCCACCTCACCCGGCACTTTTCCCTGCAACCGCAGGAAGTGCTACACCTGCCCCTACACCTCCCCCCTCGCCCCCATCCCAGGCCCCAAGAAGGCTTCCCACATCAAGCAGATGTTCACCTGCACGTCTGCTAATGTGGTATACTGCATCCGCTGTTCCCGTTGTGGCCTCCTCTACATCGGGGAAACTAAGCGGAGCCTTGGGGACTGCTTTGCAGAACACCTATGCTCGGTTTGCACTAAACAACTGCACCTCCCAGTCGCGAACCATTTCAACTCCCCCTCCCATTCCACAGACGACACGTCCATCCTGGGCCTCCTGCAGTGCCACAACAATGCTACCCGAAGGTTGCAGGAACAGCAACTCCTATTCCGCTTGGAAACCCTGCAGCCCAATGGTATCAATGTGGACTTCACAAGCTTCAAAATCTCCCCTCCCCCTACCACATCCCAAAAGCTGCCCAGCTCTTCCCCGCCTCCCTAACCTGCCCTTCCTCCCACCTACCCCCTCCTCCCACCTCAAGCCCCATCCCCATCTCCTACCTACTAACCTCATCCCGCCCCCTTGACCTGTCCGTCCTCCCTGGACCGACCTATCCCCTCCCCAACTCCCCACCTACACTCACCTTTACTGGCTCCATCCCCGCCTCTTTGACCTGTCTGTTTCCTCTCCACCTATCTTCTCCTCTGTCCATCTTCTAGGCTCCTCCCCCTCTCTCCCTATTTATTTCAGAACCCCCTTCACCTCCCCCATTTCTGAAGAAGGGTCTAGGCCCGAAACGTCAGCCTTCCTGCTCCTCTGATGCTGCTTGGCCTACTGTGTTCATCCAGCTCTACACCTTGTTAAAACAATTGCGTACTTTTTTTGCGACACATGGAGTCCCAGAGGTATTGATCACAGACAACAGGTGATCGTTTACCAGCAGGGATTTTAGTTGCTGCTTAAACTTGAATCAGTTTCAACATATTAGGACAGTTCCATACCACCCATCATTCAAAGGCCTGGCAGAAACAGTGGTCCAATCTTTGAAGGCTGGACTGAAGAAACAGCCTATAGCCTCACTTGATACCAAGTTGTCACAGTTTTTGTTTGATTACAGGACCAACCCATTTACAACTATAGGAATAGCAACAGCAGAGTTGCTAATGGGTAAAAGACTCCACACCAGGCTAAGTCTGATCTTCCCAGACCTCGGGGGAGGGTGAAAAAGCATCAGGACTCCCATGCTGAATTCGCAGACTGTACAGGAACTGAACTTCCCCTGCCACTCGAAGCCTTCAGAAATTTTTCAGGAACTCATTGATTCACCCTCTCCATAAAACATTGTTGAGTCCTCTGAATCACAGAGATGGACATGGCAGAAGTTGCCGCTTCGATGTTTCTGCCTCTGGAAGAAGAGAGTGAAAGTCAACTGAAGTACTCATTCGTTTCTCGTTTCACGCCTCCCTTGTTGGATTCTGAGTTGGATGAACCTGACACGGTATTAAAAAGCTCCAGGATGCTCTCAAAGGAATTGGTTCACCCAGTATCCAAGGACTTAGCCCAGAGGGACGTAGTGATTGTAATATGGTCAGCAAGCTGGACCTCATAGAATATGAGTTCCCTGATTGGGGCTATACTCTGATCCAATCAGAGAGACCTGGCTGACATAAAAGAATAAAATTTCAGGCATATTGAGTCCTAGGAATGCCAGACTCAGTGAGAGGCAGGGCCATTTTCAAAGGCTATGCACTTGTCACTTAAGGGTGATTGGTGATGGTATGCCAAACTCTGAAGAGTTATTTCAATTCCTACCTCTTTTGAGATAGGAAATGTGGATTCTGCTCTGTTGGAGAGGTTTACCCTCCATATTAGTGACCCAGGAGTTGTGGCCATTTTTTTTCATTTTAAGTTATTTAAAATTGCTGATAGGCTCCCAATAAGATGGAATTGCATTCTCTCTTCACTACCTACAATAACAGACACCTTCAGTGCTGGTCTCCTATTGGCCTTCCAGATTTGATTTGTTGTTGTCACATGTACCTAAGTACAGCAAAAAGGTTGGTTTTGTGAGCAGTACAGGCAGATCATAACATATAAGGACATACAGATCATAGGGTGCTTAGACAGTGTGAGGCATATGAGGTCAACATTACATTTGAAATTACAGAGGTCCATTCAGCAGTCTAATAACAGCAGGAAGAAGTTGTTCTTGAACTTGTTGGTGCGTGTTTAGGCTTCTGTATCTTCTGCCTGACAGAACAGACTTTAAGAGCCACCCTGTCCTTAATTACACAACGAACACACCCTCTAGTTACTAATGAGTTAATCACAGTAAAATTGCTGTTTAAATGAAAAGGCTGTTGTGGTGCAGTGACAGTATCCCTACCTCTGGATCAGGAGGCCTGAGTTCAAGACCCACGTGCTACAAAGATGTACGATAACATCGATGAACAAGTTGAATAAAAGAAAAATGAAACTACTGTTGAGGGACTCCTATGACCCAGTGGTAGTGTTCCTACATCTGAGCCAGGAGTCCCAGGTTCAAGTTCCATCTGCTTCAGATGTATGTAATAACATCTCTGTTGAGGTTGATTTTTTTTTTCTTTTAAAAAACAATGATTGGATGCCTGTTCCCAATACAGTGAAGGATCAGTATTCAACCCAAAAGATAAAATCTTGCCTTAGGACAATAACAACATAGCCAATGACTGCATCATGCCAAAGTTGGAACAATCAGTACTTCTAGGGCGTAACGCCAGGCATGAGATTTATTTGCATTAGGAATGCAAATGCTGATTAAGATCACAGTCAAGTCAAAACTTTACAACTGTATGAAGGAAAAACTTCCTTCTGAGTCACATTTTGCACAGTTCCACGACTATTTATATATAAAATCTCCTGTGATACTAGAACATAGTAGTCATGCACACAATTACTTTGATTTCTGGGGATGAATCTTTACTAAAACATTATCTTATTGACTAAAATTGTGTATTCCCATCATTTTCTTTTTTTTACTCTTTTCACTTCTGGGATTGTAATTCAAACCCTGTTTTATTTTATGGCGTGAGCCTCCTCATTCTGATGATTGTAAAGATCCCAATTTACATAAAAGACTTTTAGCATAGAACCAGGCCACATAGTGCAATCATCCCATGCTCCACAGGAACCTCCTTTCAGTTAACTCCAGCTATCCTTTCAACATGCCCTTCAATTTCATTCTTCTCCTTGCAGCTATTTAACTTTCCCTTAAATTCATCTGCAATAAAAACAAAGCAATACCTTTGTAAAAACTTCTCA
The DNA here is from genome assembly GCF_021869965.1 of Rhincodon typus. Taxonomy (NCBI): domain Eukaryota; kingdom Metazoa; phylum Chordata; class Chondrichthyes; order Orectolobiformes; family Rhincodontidae; genus Rhincodon; species Rhincodon typus. The sequence goes on from NC_063369.1 coordinate 1,791,761, forward strand.
ACACTAAATTCTCACCATCACAGAGCAAGGTCTTAAAACATGACTAGTGTCAGAAGTGAATATGCTCAGCTAGTGTAGTTGGAATGCTCTTATGAGGTTGAAATTAAAGCATATTGTTGGTGCAGGGTAAAGAGTTTCTTAATCTTTATCTATGCTGTATCTGACCTGGGGTAATGGAGCAGTCAGGGTTAAATCATACTCTACAGCCAACAACCACAGTTGTGTCTGAGTTAGGAATCATGGATGCGAACGAAAGAGCCACAACATCGAAAATAATATTTTTTCAATATCCCTATGGATAGCGTTCTCAGCCACAAATTAATCTGATCCTTTTACCGCGGGGAATTAAAATTAGAATTCTTACATTGATAGGATGAGGCTTGTTTATTGTGAGCTTGTGCTGGTAAAGTTGATTTTGATCAGTTTCTGAAGAACTTGTACTAGAAAGTGGTGAGGGCGGAGAACTTAGTGGGTTACTTTAAAGATAGTTTATTACAAGGTTAAAATTAACTGTTTTTGGCTGCTGGATGAGCCAGACCACATAGATCTGGTAGGAATAGTTGCTAAGTAAACAGTTTTATAATTGAGTGAAATATTATTACCCTATACTTTACTTCTGGAACAGTGTCACATTTGAGGGATGAAGCCAACTAACTTCGGCTTCAGCACTGCAAAGGTGCTACAGTCAACTTTACCACCCAGGCTCCCAAGTGAACATTTTAAGATTCAGTTCAGTGATGCTGGCCAGGAACAGTATATCTGGAAGAGGAAGTGAAGGGCAAAACAGAAAGAAAACTGAAAAAAATTATTAATGTACCGAAAACAGCAGACTTAAACCATTCAGGTAGCAAGAACTGCAGATGCTGGAAACCATTAATGTATAGCAAGGAGACTCCTGGTGGTGTTAAAAGAGAACAGCATACAATGACACAGCACAATAAAACACCCAAAGTGCTTCATTCGTAGAATCCCTACAGTGTGGAAGCAAGTTATTCGGCCCGTCGAATCCACATCGACCCCTCCAAACAGCACTTCACCCAGACTCACCCCACTATCTTATTTCTGTAACCAGCGCAAAACAAAATGCCGCACCAAAGGAGGAGATATTAGGAAGAATGACCAGACTAAGTTGGTCAGAGAGGTAGATGAGACAGGAACGAAGGCAGGATGTGTTCAAGGGTGGAGAGGGATCAGAGAGTCATGGTTTGATGGGATGGGGAGGGGAGGGGAGGGGAGGGGAGGATAAAGCAACTGAATAGATAATGTACATCTTGATAACAAAGAACTCCATAATCTCTTGCACTTGCTCTTAGGTGACAAGTGGAGGAGAAGGACCTGTCGGAACTGTAAGAAAGCAATAATCATTGCTCTCCAGAATGTAGAAACAGAAAATACCAACAGAAATATACCATTCGGCCTCTCAAGCCTGCCGTACCATTCAATTAGAATATGCCTGATGTTTTACTTAATACCATTTACCTGCATTTTCTCCATATCTTTAAGATCTAGAAATTTATCTCTTTTGAACATAACTAGGCTTCCACAGTCCTCTGGGATAGAGAACGACACTGTTGTTGTGGGTCGTTCAAATACAGTGCTGTTGGGAAGTTTCAAAATTTTGACTTGTGATGGCAAAGGAATAGCAATACAGTTCCAGGTCATGTCGTGTGACTTGGAGGAAAACTTACAGGTGGCAATGTTCCCGTACATCGCCTGTCCTTGTCTTTCTGGGTGCAGAGGTCATAAGTTTGTAAAGTGCGTCAAAGAAGCCTTGGTTCGTCGCTGCAGTGCACTGGATACATGGTACATATATCTCCTACTGCGCATCAGAAGTAGTAAATGTTGGAGGCTGGGATGCAAAGCAAGCAGGCTGCATTCTCCTGGGTAGTGCCAAGCTTCTTGTGTTGGTGAAGCTGCACTCATCCAAGCGAGTGGAGTATCCCTTCGTGCTCCTGACTTGAAACCTTGAAATAGTGGGCAGAATTTGTTGAGACGGGAGATGTGTTACTTGACCCAGAATTTCACTATTATGGCCACTGTTTCTATTTGTTTAGATCAGTTCAGTTTTTGAGAATGCCAGGATGTTGACAGTGGTGGATTCAGTGATAGTAAAGCCATAAAATGTCAAGGTGCAATGTTAAGTTCTCTCTTGTTAGAGATGGTCATTGCCTGGCACAAATATTAGTTGCTACTTATCATCTCAGGATGAATGTTATCTAGGTCTTTCTGTATCCAGACACAGATTGCTTCAGTATCTGAGGAGTTGCAAATTGTTCTGCTTATTGTGCAATCAGTGAACATCCCCAGCTCTGACCTTATGTTGAAAGGAAGGTCACCAATGAAGCAGCTGAACATAGTTAGGAACTACCATCAGGACCTATGCAGTGATGTCTTGGGACTAAGATGATTGACCTTCAAGAAACATGATCATCTTCCTTTGCGCTACTTATGATTGCAACCAGTGAAGAGTTTAGGAGCAAATTACAGCAGATGCTGGAATCTGAACTGAAAACAAAAAATGCTAGAGATCAGATGAAGAGTCATCTAGACTGGAAACATTAGCTTGCCTTCTCTCCATGAATGCTGCCTGACCCGCTGTGATCTCCAGCATCTTTTGTTTTCAGTGGAGAGTTGTGAAGGGGCTCCTTGATGTCACACTCAAACAAATGCTGTCTTAAAATCAAAGACACTCACCTTACCTCTAGATTTCAGTTCATATTCCCATGTTCAGAATAAGGCTGAAATAAGATCAGGGTCTGAATGGTTGTGATTAAACCCAAACCAAGCTTAAATCAGCAGGTTATTGCAGATCAAGCACTATTTACAGCACTGATGTTACCCCTTCCAATTCTGCACTGATGATCGAGAATAGACTGATGAGCCAGCAATTGGCTTTGCCCTGCTTTTTGCAGACATACCAGGACAATTTTCCATATTGTCAGCAGTGGCTGTATTGGAACAGCTAGGATAGAGGCACAGCTAGTTATGGAGGACAAGTCTTGAGTACTAGTGCCGTGTTGTTGAGTTTTTTGATATTAGATAGAATGAATCTAATTAGGTGGAGAACAGAACTGTATATGCTGGGAACCTCAGTGCTATGCAGAGATGGAGTATTCAATCAGCTGAGTCAGCAGTGCTACCAGACCACTCAGTGAAAGACAGTGAAGTCCTCCACCCAGTGTGCAGATGCCTTTGCCATCCTCAGTGCTTCTTCCAATTCCTTTTCAACATGGAAGAGTACAGATTTATCAGCTGAGGAAGACAATATGTGATGATCAGCAGGAAGTTCCCTTGCCCATGTTTGATAATGTCATGAGATCTCAACATTCAGGACACCCAAGACAACCACTATCCAAATGCATAGTATTGTTCTTTCAACACTGATGGGTCTGTCGTGCTAGTTGATAGTGGTGTTTGGGATGTAGACACATTCATGGAATTACATCTTACAGGTAATATCAGGTTTGACTGGTCAGAGAGCCAGCTTTCAGAAATTTGGCACAAGCATTCATCTCTATAAAGAAGCATTTGCAGGGCTGTTAACAGGAAGTGCAAGATCAATGTTGGGTGGTCCAGAATCATTCTTTTTTAGACTTTGCAGCAGTTTGAATGATTTGCTGGGCCATTTCAGAAAACACTCAACAACCCACATTTCTGGTCTTAAGTCATCTGTAGGCTAGACCAGGCAAGGATGGCAGATTTCCTTCCCTAAAGTACATTAGTAAGCCATGTGTGTTTTTACAGCAGTTTATTGGTGACCATGAAGCCGTCGTTGGCCATCTTCTAATCCCGGTTTTATTAATTGAACTTTAATTTCACACGTACTGTGGTGGAATTTGAACTTATGTCACAGAGGGATAGCGTGGGCTAGATACAGCTCTAGTAACGTTAGCAGTACATCACCACCCATATTGAACAAAATAAAACAAGAGACCACATGTTTGTGTAACTATTCATTCTCATTTGGGGTAACAGCATAACCACCAGAGCACCTGTACTGTGAAGGGAAAATATGATAGTCTCGTTATTAACATTACATGTTAGCTGCAAGAATTGTCTTGAATAGTCATTCTCCTATATACTTAAATTGCCTTCTCCCACTATTTGGATGTGTCACTGTTTCCACAGACCCAGCTTCAAAATATTTGTCCGTGTAGAAGCAATGCTACTTGCACTTATTGGTCATATGACGTCCTCGGGATATCCAAAACCATATAACAAATTACTTAACTGATTCTGTAGGCAAAAATCAACACCCATTTTATTCCCATAGGCTCATAAACAGATGGACAAATTGATGCACGAATAATGGTATTCCTGCCTCTATGAAGAATGCAACAGAATGTTTTACCTCCATTTAGGCTTACTTATTAATATTACATATTTTAAAGTCCTCAACTATGGATTGGAATGGATAAATTTCCTTAGCAATTTGCAGCTGTTCTTGATAGGAAATAATCAAGTTTATTATTTATGCACTAATCTAGCTGATGGGTGAATAGATTGTGATGTTCTAGTAGGAAGGTATTAGTTTATTCTTTTCAATTTAATGATGACTGTTATTGATATAATTGCAGTAAAAGTTAAGGGATAGCATCTCAATCACAGGTGAAAAGCTTGCACCTTGGTAGAACACACTAATTCCAGTCTTCTTTGCTGATGCAAGGTTCCAGCTGTTCAACAAACATTGGTTGCCTACAATTATTAAGTCCAGAGAAGCAAAAGATAAGGAAAGGGTATAAACCACTTTATTAGAACTGAAAAATATTACTGAGGTAGGCATAGAAAATAGCTTAGGAAAAGGGGGACACAGTTGCAACTATCAAACACTGAAATAAATAACATAAAGATCCTCAATATGAGCCATGCTTGCATTCATGTCACAGTTCTGAAATCGGACACACACACTTCCAGTGTACTGCATCCAGTTTTTTGTTTTCCCCAATTTGCTGCACACTATTTTCAGGAAGCCAGCTAATCCATTTTCAAAAGGAGTAAAGCTTAATATTTTCATTTAACGTTTGCTAATCTACAACATGACTAAAGAACAGATAATATTTATCCAATACAAATGCTCAGTAGACTGGATTCACGAATCAATGCCAGACAACACAAATGGACCAATCATTTAAATGTTTTTGTAAAAGTTCACATAAACATATAGACCTTTCCTGCAAAAAAAAAAAAAATTTTTTACAGCATTCTATGATATGGAGTGGTGGCACACAGGTTTGTGCCTGCAAGTTCTCACAAGGAATGAATTTTCAATTTCAGCAATGTCGTTAGGAAAAGCACTGCACATGTTGCCACATGCAAGTAATCCTGGTAACTTTGTATCTTTTCTTGCAATCATCCCAAAATGCATCAACAGGAGATTGGTCTATATTTTGTCAAACACCACACACTCATGAATCCACCAGTAAGACTTGCTAAATTGTACTTTCCAAGATTAAAGCCATGACTTCAAAAATATTAGAAGCACAAAAACAGCAATTCAAAATGAACAGTTCACTTATTCTCCATAATTGCTCAGAGAACAATTTACCAATCTGTGCTCAACAGGTTCCACAGATAATCACAGATGAAACTCTGAGTGCTTGGTAGAGTCAATGTTAATGGGCTGTGTTATACCCATTCCAAAATGAACTGACATAAATACTTAAGGAAACCATTACATACAAAACAATCTCAAAAAAAAAATACCACTTTCTTCTACCTATACAGAGTTTATTAAAAGGTGGCTTGCGGTTTAAACACAATATCACTTGATATCATAGAATCCCTACTGTGGGGAAACAGGCCCTTCAGCCCAACAAGTGCTCACCATCCCTCCAAAGGGCATCCCATCCAAACCCATTCCCCCACCCTTTCCCTGTAACCCTGCAGTTCCCATGGTTAATACACCTAATCTACACACCTCTGAACACTATGGCCATGCTAAATTGCCCAATCAACCTATCCTGCATATCTTTGTACTGTGGGGGGAAAACTGGAGCGCCTGGCGTAAACCCATGCAGACACGGGGAGAATGTGCAAAATCGATCCACATACGGTTGCCTGAGGGTTGAATCGAACCCAGGCCCCTGGCACTGAGAGGCAGCAGGGCTAACCACTGAGTCATCATGCCGCTTTATATTCTGTTTATTACTTTCCATCTCAATTTCTTCTCCAACTAAAGAAGCAATTTAAATGTTTTAGCCCAACCTAACCACGTGATTTTCAGCACATTCACTATAACTCATAGATCAAATCGCTTTCGAATGACATTGGTGATTCTTTTCTCATTGCTATGAACTATTGCTTTTCACTGATGTGACATTATGCACTTTTTTCAAATGCTCTCATACCAATCTTATATTTCCACTAAGACTAAAGTAGTCAAATTCATGGTTGGAAATCATCCATGGTTGGAAATAAAGTAGCAAAGGTTTCAGCAGACAAGAATAGCTAGTTTGTCAGAATTATTTTACATTTTTACTCATTCACTGGCATTCTTGCCTTCAATTTAAATTCCCACATTTCCTCCACAAAAAGAGAAACCAGGAAATTATATGCCCATTTATTTAGCATTTGTTACAGGGAAGCTACCAGAATCTGTAATTAAGGACAAAGCAACCAAGCACTAATTTGAGTTGACTAAACAGAAAAGCAGTGGTCTATATTGGGTGGTATTAAAAATATTAGATGCACAAAAACAGCAATTCAAAATGAACAGTTCACTTATTCTCCATTCTTGCTCAGAAAACAATTTACCAATCTGTGCTTAACAGATTCCACAGATAATCACAGATGAAACTCTCAGAGTGCTTGGTAGAGTCAATGTTAATCGGCTGTGCTATACCTGTCCCAAAATGAACTGACATAATAGTTAAGGAAACCATTACATACAAAAAAGTCTCAACAAATAACATACCATTTTTGAATTGAGTGAATATGACTGAAGAATACAAGTCACACACACTTCCAGAAGGCATTTGCTAAGTCTCCATGAAAGAGAACATTAGTTAAAATTAACGTTATGGATTAAAGGCAAATTACTGACATGATGAACAGATTGGACAGGGAGAAGATAGTAGAGATAAAGTATACATACTCAAATTGAAAAGAAGTGTCTAGAGGTGTCCCACAAGGATGTGGACTATGATTTCAACTATTTACTATATTGACAACAGGGTGCCATTAATCCTCATTTGCCAATGAGGAAGAATGGTGGCATAGTAAATAGTGTAGACAGATATTTTAAATAATATTGAGATAATAATAGATTAACTAAAGATGGCACTGTGGCTTAGTCAGTTTAAACGGCTGTCAAGTAAATGGGGCATCGTGAGTTCAAAATCCAGCAGTTCCTTTGCTCCACCCTAGCCTTTTGGTTAGGGCCCTCTTAATGTGCAGAGCTAGTGTCCCTACTCCGGACTGAGAGATCTGGGTTCAAGTTCCACCTGCTCAAGAGGTGCATAATTGACTAGAAAAATAAATGAAAAAAATAAAATTCAGTAAATTTGGACTGGATGAATTTCAATACAGAAAAGTAAGAATCATTCATCTTGGACCAAAAGAGGATAGATCAGAACACTGTAATAATGACAAACTGGGGGTAATAAAGATCCAAAGAGATTCTGAAGTCCACGTGCACAGATCAATAAAAATGTAAAGGTCATGTACAAACAAAATCAAGCACATGAATGCAATGTTAACATTTATAACTACAGGACTGGAATAGAAAAATAAGCCTGCAAAACTTCATTAGACAATTTCTGGATTTTGTAGTCAGAACTGTAGAAGAGGCATATTAGCCTTGAAAAGAGACTGCCATGCAGGTTCATCAGAATATTACCATGGCCCCCAAGGTTTAAAGTACGAGAAAATATTTAGATTTGAGTTCTCTGGAATAAAAGGTTAAAGAATAATATGACTGAGGTAGAAACTTACTGCTAATGAAGAAACCTAGGTAAAGAGTTGGCAACCTTAACATTCAGGAATGAGATAAGGAAACAAATTATGGGAGATATATGGACCTCTCAGTCACTAAAAACAAGAGGGTGTTACCTAAATTAGCAATTTTAAATCAGACATCAATAATTGTTTTTAAGATAAGCACATTAGGGGATTATGGAGCTGAGGCAGGTGGACAGAGACAGCCATCATCTGAAAGGAGCAGAAGAACTGACTTGAGACTGAACATTCAAATCATGTTCCTACCTGACTCCAAGAAACTCACTCATTTTTGTGCCAAATGCTTTTCCCTTGCCGTATTTTACGTTATTGAATTCAAGATTCCTAAAGCATCATATTTTCCGAGGCTTTATAGAATGAGATTCTGTAGTCTTTACATTGCTGAAAAGCATGGTAATATTAGTTGATTCATCTATCCCTTGTACTAAAGGTAGTTGAGGTCTTACATCTGGTTTTGTCTACTTTATTTTCAAAGTCACAAATCAAAGGATACCACCTTTCACAAGAGATGGATCGCTGTCATAGTCCCAAATGATTTTAGTGACCTTATGGAAGATATGAGCCAAGTACCTGCATGAAATCATATTTGAATATAAGCATTTTACACAAGTGATAACATGATGCCAACTGACAGTAAAACCATTTAACTTGTAAGCAGCTCATTTAAGGAATGAGGCAGTATACCTTAGTACTTGTTGTTACATCTTGATTTGATTTGCTTTGATTTATGATTGTCACAAGTACCAAGATACAGTGAAAAGTATTGTTTTCCATGCTAACCAGACAAATCATAGCTTACATAAGTACATCAGGGTAAGAGAACAGAATGCAGAATATAGTGTTACAACTACAGAGAAAAATCAACTCCAATACATGAGATAACAGAGTGTGGAGCTGGAGGAACACAGCACGCCAGGCAGCTTCAGAGGAGAAAGCTGACGTTTCAGGTCGGGACACAGCATCGGTGGTTCTTACTATCTCTAATATGTGAGAGGTCTGTTCATAAGTCTGAGAAGTTTCTTCCCCACTGTTATCAAATTTGTTGATACATGTTTTTCAACTTTTGTATCTGCTGACCGATGGAAAGGGGATGGAAGAGAGTATAACTGGGGTGAGTTGGAGACAGTAAGGACTGCAAATGCTGGAAGCCAGAGTCAATAGTGGATTAGTACTTGGAACTATGATGGATTAGTACTTGGAACAATGATGTTGTTGCGAATAGAGACTTGGTTAAGGGACAGACAGAATTGGCAGCTGAATGTTCCAGGATACAGATGTTTCAGACAGGATAGAGGGGGATATAAAAAGGGTGGGGAAGTTGCACTACTCGTTAAGAAGAATATCACAGCTGTACTGCAGGAGGACACCTTGGATGGCTCATACAGCGAGGCAATATGGGTAGAGCTCAGGAACAGGAAGGGTGCAATCACAATGCTTGGGAGGCCTATAGTAAATCCCAACAGCCAGCAGGAGAAAGAAGAACAGATATATAGGCAGATTTTGGCAAGATGTAAAAGTAACAGGGTTGTTGTTGTGAGTGATTTTAACTTCCCATATATTGACTGGGACTCACTTAGTGCTTGGGGCTCGGATGGGGCAGAGTTTGTACGGAGCATCCAGGAGGGCTTCTTGAAACAGTATGTAGATAGTCCAACTAGGAAAGGGGCCGTACTGGACCTAGTATTGGGGAATGAGACTGGCCAGGTGGTCGATGTCTCAGTAGGAGAGCAGCTCAGGAACAGTGATCACAATTCAGTCAGCTTTAATGTACCGATGGATAAAGATAGGTGTAGTTGTCAGGTGAAGGTGCTAAATTAGGGGAAGGCTAGTTACAACAACGTTAGGCAGGAACCAAAGAATGTAGATTGGAGGCAGATGTTTGAGGGCAAATCAACATTCGCTATGTGGGAGGCTTTCAAGTATAAGTTGCTGGGAACTCAGGACCGGCATGTTCCTTTAAGGATGAAGCATAAGAATGGCAAGTTTAGGGAACCTTGGATAACGAGAGATATTGTGAGCCTAATCAAAAAGAAAAAGGAAGCATTTATCAAGGCTAGGAGGCTGGGTACACACAAAGCAAGGGTGGAATACAAGGAAAGTCGAAAGAAACTTAAGCAAAGAGTCAGGAGGGCTAAAAGAAGTCATTAAAAGTCATTGGCCAACACGATTAAGGAAAATTCCAAGGCTTTTTATATATATACACAGATTAAGAGGGTAGCCAGGCAGAGGGTTGGCCCACTCAAAGACAGGAAGTGAGTTTACGTGTGGAGCCAGAGGAAATGGGTGAGGTATTAAATGTGTACTTTGCGTCAGTATTCACCATACAGAACGACTTGGTGGATGATGAGTTTGGGGAAGGGTGTGCAAATAGTTTGGGACATGTTGAGATCAAAAAGGAGGGGGTATTGAAAGTCTTGAAAAACATTAAGGTAGTCAAGTCCCCAGGCCCTGATGGGATATACCCCAGAATACTGAGAGGCAAGGGAGGAAATCGTTGGGGCCTTGATGGAAATCTTTGTATCTCACTGGCTACAGGGGAAGTCCCAGAGGACTGGAGGATGGCCAATGTTGTTCCTTTATTTAAGAAGGGTGGCAAGGATAATCCAGCTAATTACAGGCCAGTGAGCCTTACGTCAATAGTAAGGAAATTACTGGAGAGGATTCTTCGAGACAGGATTTACTCCCACCTGGAAATCAATGGGCGTATTAGCGAGAGGCAACATGGCTTTGCGAAGGGGAGGTCATGTCTCACTAACTTGGTTGAGTTTTTTCAGGAAGTGAAGACGATGATTGATGAGGGTAGGGCAGCAGATGCTGTCTACATGGACTTCAGTAAGGCCTTTGACAAGGTCCCCCATGGCAGGCTGATACAAAAGGTAAAGTCACACAGGTTCAGAGGTGAGCTTGCAAGATGGATAAAAAACTGGATCGGTCATAGAAGACAGAGGGTAGCAGTGGAAGGGTGAGTTTCTGAATGGAGGGCTGTGACTAGTGGCGTTCCTCAGGGATCAGTGTTGGGACCTTTGCTATTTGTAATATTTATAAATGATTTAGTGAAAAATGTAACTGGTCTGATTAGTAAGTTTGCTGATGACACAAAGGCTGGTGGAATTGCAAATAGCGATGGGGACTGTCAAAGAATACAGTAGGATATAGATCGGTAGGTGACTTGGACAGTGAGATGGCAGATGGAGTTTAATCTGGAAAAATGTGAGGAAATGCATTTTGGAAGGTCTAATCCAGATGGAAAATATACAGAAAATGGCAGAACCATTAAGAGTACTGATAGGCAGAGGGATCTGGGTATACGGGTATACAGGTACACAGGTCACTGAAAGTGGCAACGCAGGTGGAAAAGGTAAGGAACAAGGCATATGGCACGCTTACCTTCATCGGCTGGGGCACTGAGTTTAAAAATTGGCAGGTAATGTTGCAGCTTTATAGAACCTGAGTTAGGCCACATTTGGAATATTGCGTTCAATTCTGGTCGCCACACCACCAGAAGGATGTGGTGGCTTTGGAGAGGGTACAGTAAAGATCTACCAGGATGTTGCCTGGTATGGAGGGCATTAGCTAGGAGGAGAGGTTGGAGAAACTTGGGTTGTTCTCACTGGAACGATGGGGGTTGAGGGTGGACCTGATAAAAGGGCTACAAGATTATGAAGGGCATGGACAGACTGGACAGTCAGAAGCTTTTTCCCAGAGTGGAAGAGTCAGTTACCATGGGCCATGGGTGCGAGGGGTAAGGGTTAAAGGTGATGTACAAGGCAAGTTTTTTTTTTAACTCAGAGGGTGGTGGGTGCCTGGAACTCGCTGCTGGGGGAGGTAGTGGAAGCAGATACGATAGTGACTTTTAAAGGGCGTCTTGACAAATACATGAATAGGATGGAAATAAAAGGATACGGTTCCCAGAAAGGTAGGGGGTTTTAGCAATGATGGGCAGCATGTCAGTACATGGATGGCCGAAGGGCCTGTTCCTGTTCTGTAAGTTTCTTTGTTCTTGTTCTTTGTTCTAATAGACATGAAGCTGGAAAACCCTTCTTCATTCGGCCCGAAACACTGACTTTCCTGCTCCTTGGATGCTGTCTGACCTGCTGTGGTTTTCCAGCTTCACGTCTATTGACGATAACTGGTGTGGGAGGAGTCTTTGATCACGTTGGCTGCTTTCTCAAGGCAGCGTATACCTGTAGACTGAGTCAACGGAAGGAAGGCTGGTTTTCATGACGGACTGGGCTGTGTTCTCAACTCTCTAATTTCTTGCGACCTTGGGCAAAGCAGTTGCCATACTAAGCTGTGATGCTTCCAGATGGGATTCTTTCTATGCTGCATCTACAAAAAATTGTAGGAGTTATCGTGGGCATGCTGAATTTCCTTAGCCCTCTAAGGAAACAGAGGCTTTGGTGTGCTTTTTTGACTGTAGCATCGATATGGATCGACCTGGCTAAATTGTTGGCGATATTTACTCCGAGGAACTTGAAGCTCGCAATTACCTCCACCTTAGCACCACTGATAGATTGAGGTGTGTTCTCCATACCACTTCCTGAAGATGACCAACATCTTCATTTTTTTGACATTCAGGGAGAGATTGTGTTTTTACACTATGCCACATGAAGCTGTCTATCACCTTCCTGCACTCGGTCTTATCGTTTGAGATCCTGGAAGGTTTGTATTATAAGGAGGTGCAGGATAGGCTGGGAAATTGTCCCCTGGAGCATAGGAGGTTGAGAGGTGACGATATAGAGGTTTATAAAATCATGAGGGACATAGATAAGGTGAATACCAAGGGGCTTTTCCATAGGGGAGGGGAGTTCAAAACTATAGGAAATATTTTAAAGGTGAGCGGAGAAAAGTTTAAAAGGGACCGGAGGGACAACTTTTTCACACAGTGTGGTTCATACACGGAATGAGCTGAAGGAAACAATAGATGCAGGTAAAATTAAGACATTTAAAAGACATTAGGACAGGTACATGAATAGAAAAGATTTAGAGGGATATGGGCTAAAAACAGGCAAGTGGGACTAGTTTAGTTTGGGAAATGTGGTCAGTATAGACAAGTTGGTTCAAACAGTCTGTTTCCATGCTGTATGATTCTATGACCCACTACAGTGGTATCATCAGCAAATTTGTAAATGGAGTTAGAGCTGAATTTGGCCTGAGTCGTGAGCATATAGGGACTATCATAAAGGGCTGAGTATGCAGCCTTGCAGGGCACTGATGTTGAGGATTATTGTGGAGGTGGTATTGTCACCTATCCTTACTGATTGTGGTCTGCGGGTCAGAGAGTCAAGGATCCATTTGCACAGCAGGGAGCAGAGTCGTAGGTCTTGGAGTTTGAAGGTGACTTTTGTTGGAAGTATGGTGTTGAAGGCAGAGCTAAAGTCAATAAATAAGAGTCTGACGTAGGTGTCCTTGTCATCCAGATGTTTCAGGAGTGAGTGAAGGGCCTATTGTGACAGTAGGCGAATTGTAGAAGATCAGGACAATCTGGGAGACTGGAGTTGATAATGTGCCATTACTAACCTCATGAAGCACTTCATAAAGATGGATGTCAGAACCACCAGGTATGTGTCATTAAGGCACCTCGCCTGATTTTCTTCGCTACTGGGACAATAGTGGTCTCTTGGAGCAAGTGGGAACCTTACATCATAGTAAGGAGAGGTTAAAGATGTCTGCAATTACTCCCGCCAACTGGTTCTTGGATCTGAGTGCACGGCTGGGGACTCAATCCAGGCTGGTCACTTTCTCAGTTGAATGGTAGAAAATGTATCGTCTCATAACAGTTAGCTTAGAAAAATATGTTTTTCTCCTCCTGGAGTTTGTTTTCCAAGCATCAGTTGTGCAGTTGTTCTCTGAGCCAACATTTATTGCCCATACACAATTTCTGCTTGGACAATTTCTTCTTTCTTGCTAGAGCCATTTCAGAGGCCTGTTAAGAGTCAACTAACTTGCTGAGAGTCTGGAATTACAGGCAGGCCAGATTAGGTGAGGACAACAGATTTCCTTACCATACAGGACATCAGTGAGCCTAATGAGTTTTTACAACAGTTACCTGGTAGCATTAGGCTAGATTTTTAAAAAAAATATCAGACTTTCATCAATTCAAATTTCACATGTGCCATGGTGGGATCTGAATCCAAGTTCCTAGAGCATTAGTCTGAGTCTCTGAATTGCTAGTCCAGTGACAATACCTCTTCCCCAACCCAGCAAAAATTTCTACATTTTGGCCATCAGTTTCTACGACCCACAATCATAGTGGATGACCTGAGAGCAAGTAGCTTTTCACCTTATTGGCTGCTCAGAAGTCGTCTAAAAATATTGGGTATTTTTTCCAAATTGTGATGTAGTGAATTTATCTCTCTCTATATACACCAAAAAATATCCTGCGAGTTCAAGAATTTGATTTTCTACCACTCCATACAGAATACTGATTCAGAGTAACAAGACAAGAATATTTTAAGCAAACTTATGCATTACTTCAAAACTTACTTGGTAGAAGGAATAACCACTGTCGTGTCTTCAGCTACCTCTTCTTCTATTTTGGTTATTTCTTTCTCAGTCCTTTCAAGTTCCTCCAGTTCTTGCTGTAAAAGTGTGACTTTTGTATGTTAAGAAAAGGAACAATATGTGATTATAACATTGCTCATGTATGAGCTAGGTACAAAATGTTTCACAAAGGTAAAGATGAAATTGAGACAATGCATTCACATGGCGGTTCAAGAAAAATCAAAATCTTTAAAACACTTGGGAATTCTATTTATATAACAATGATTTAAATAGGCACAAATTATTCATAGTAGCAATACGCAACAAATTCATTTTGGGTGATAGCTCATAAAAACAATGCCACACCACTATCACTACCAGAGATGTTTAATGTAAATACCAAAATGTTTGAGCACCAACCTGTGGTGGATAATATTTACTTCAATACCAAGTGAAGTTACTCCTTTCTGCAAGCAGCATTCTACAAGTTAATCTCAAAGGGTTTAATAAAAAAAAGTTGTTTATAGCACAGCACTTGAGAATTGCTGAAAAAAAGACATATGCTGCTGAAGCCTTTTGTCTTGCACTCAAGGACAATTTCAAGAATACCAAATGTCAAAGGAAACACATTCTGTACTGCAAGAGAAAAGGGTACTTATGGATTGATTGAAGCTTTGTCTTGGAGAATACACCAGGCAACAGGTGTCTCCCATGTTTTTGTCTAATTTAAAAAGGTGCAATAAGTATGCTTGTGATGCAGCAGTTGTATCCCTATCTCTGATGCCTGGGTTCCAATCCTGCCGGCTCCAGAGGTGAGCAACAACATCACTGAGCAGGTTGACCTGGAAAATATGTATAAAAGGTGCAATAGGGCTCTTGTGACACAGCAATTGTGTCCCTACCTCTGAGCTAGGAGGCCCATGTTCAAGTCCCATCTGCTCCAGTGGTGTCATAAATAACATCTTTGAACAGGTTAATTAAAAAAAAAACAATCTTATAAAGGTGTACTCTCCTGCCAACATCATTTTAATTTAGGTGATTTGGTGGTGGGAAAAGCCATTGAGTTGTGTGAAATAGCACCTCTGGATATATAAAACATTTAAAAAAGGAGGGATGAGGCTCTTGTGGTATATTGATCATCTTCCTACCTCTCAGCCAAGAGGCCTGGGCTTAAGTCCCAATGGTCTAGAAGTGTCTAATAATATCTCTGAAGACTCATTACCTAATTGGTTGAGAAACGAGCATTGCCCAAACAGCCTTAGCCTTCTTGTGATGCATATGGAAGTGTCCCTACCTCTGAGCCTAGAGGCCCAAGTTCAAGTCTCACCTGCTCCAGAGGTGTGTAAAAATATCTCTGAACAGGTTGATTAGGAAAAATATCTAAAAAGCTGTAAATCCTCCACATGTTCTATTCGCAGAGAATAGAGTTCAGTATATATGTATAGCTTCTAGCAAGCGCAAGTGCAAGCCCACGCCCACTGACAACCCTAAATTGGTTTAAAATGATTATTAAGACAACATAATCACTTGCAGAGATCATTCCTCCATTGCTTCCTAATCTAAGTAGGCACTTCTTAAAAGTAAACTTCAGTCGCAAAGGATATTTTAATTCTGCGTCTTTCTGAACATACTGTTGTTGACTATTTTTCCACTGTTCCTGAATCTTCTGCACCTCCAGAAAGCTTTTCTGTTGTTCTTCTCCAATCTCTATAACTTTCAGTGCCACTTTCTCCCGTGTCTGTTGTATTTCTGAAATCAACATCATGCAATTCTCAAAGATCCTGTATTAGTCATAGATGTTTCCAAAAGCTTATTATTTCTAGCCATTAACATTTTCAAGCAACAGGGAGTTAACCTAAAACTACTTTTAAAGCAGCACAGATCATTCAGTATAAACCTAACATTAAAAATTGTACTGGAAACAATCAACGAAGGTAGATAAACCATGCAGTATAAGCAGGTTCAGTGATAAGGATCCAATTTATGTCTTTTTTTTTAATCCACCTGTACACATTATTTCATTTTCAAGGTATGGTTATAGATTCTGCATAAGATAATTTGCCTTCACAGAACTGTTAGTATAGTTCAGACACCACAGATTGTCTGTGTACTGCCCTCACAGCATCTCTAGTGCTAGAACAATAGTAAATTACTGTGGATACTTGAAATCTGAAATAAAAGCAGAAAATGCTGCAGAAGCTCAGCAGGTCAGGCAGCATAAGGAGAGAGAAATAATTCATGCTTCAAGTCCAATACTATTCTTTGAAACATGCTAGTTTCCAGAATCAAAACAATAACTGTTTTTCTCTCCAGATGATGCCAGAGCCACTGGATTTCCCCAGAATATTACATTTTTATCTTTATTGTTATTGCCATTCACACCATCACAGAAAAACAGTTTGTGGCACTTTTTGAATTATCTGTGCCAATTTTACAAATGTAAGCTTACTTACCCAATTTCTGAATTGTCATGTCTTACCTGTAAGCAGTTGCTTCACTGATCTTTCAAATTCCAGGTACCTATTTACAGTTTTTGCTTTATTCATCATGGCTTTCTGCAACAGCACCTCCCCGTGGGAGCCTGAGAGGATAATTGACATTTCTCCAGCTAACGCCTTAAATTCTTGCATCTGGGCCTCCATCTTTATGAGGGGGAAAAAAGCAGAAAACATACACTTTAATTTCTTGTTCTATCATTCATTGAACAGACATGCAGAGTCACTCAGATATTGAGTGATACAGTCTTTGGGAATAAGAGAGGAGAGAACTTAATTTAGTGACCAAGCTTTGAAGGGGATTCTCACGTTTTCTGTCTCACTCTTGCCTAAATTTCCTCCAGCATCTCCCCCCATTTTTGTTTTCCCTCACGCCTCAAATTTTCCTCACTTTCTCCTCCACAGTTGTTTTTATCTCTCCTCTGCGTAATTCCTCCCCGGATGTTTTCTCCCTTTCACTTTATCCCTCACTCTCCCCGTGGTTTTATCCCACACTCTCCCCTCACCTCTCCAAGTGGTTTTTTTTTAATCCCTTACTCTCTGGCTGTTTTTATCCCTCGCTCTCACCTCTCCGGGTGATTTTATCCCTCACTCTCTCGCTCTCTCCGGGTGATTTTATCCCTCACTCTCTCGCTCTCTCCGGGTGATTTTATCCCTC
>NC_063369.1:1809416-1839995 GCF_021869965.1 Rhincodon typus
CGCTCTCTCCGGGTGATTTTATCCCTCGCCCTCGCTCTCTCCGGGTGTAGTTTGGTTTTCCCGCCTCCCTGTTGTCCGTTAACGCATCTTCCATTCGAAGTTTCCGCTCGAGCCCAACGTCTCCCTGAAGGACCCCGCTGAGCTGACTGACGGAAGCGCCTGTACACAACGGAAGTCAATTTTGTTTGTACCAATCCCATTAATCTTTGCAAGGGCATTTTCAAATTGAAATCATAGTGGATAATTCATGTTTTATCGCTGCAAATAAAAAAACTCTCCTGCTCCAGCGACCTGATCCTGCCGGCTTGTTAACTGGACACCTATAAAACCAACAACAACTTGCATTTAACTGTCGCCTTCAATATGGCAAAAAGAACGCCAGGCGCTCTTCCTGTGCATAAATTAGGCAAAATTTGTCAGATGGTAGGTTAGGTATATCTTCTGATTTTTTTAAAAACCCCGTTGGAAGCTTTCAACATTGAGATTTTCTTAATGAAATATATCTTGTAGGGAATTGACAGGGTGATTTATGAAAAGTATGTTTCCCCTTTAGGAAAGGCTAGAACTAGGGGACAAAAGTTAAGAATAAAAGGCGGATTTTTAAGATGGAGATTAATGAAGCCCTTTTCTCTCAGAAGATCATTGTGGGGGCAGATAGGAAATTGAAGGTGAGAGCCCTACTACATTAACAATGATATTAATTAATGGTAGAACAGGCCTGAAGGGTTAAATAGTTTACTCTTGCACCTAATTTGTATATTCATGCGATAAACTACAAATATTGTGCAAATTTTCAGATCTGGGTCATCATGCCCATCAAGCCAGTAATCCATGTGGCAACATCATTCTCAGAAGCCAGGCTACCAACCCCTTTCAGAAATAGTTGCTCTATTCCAGTAAGCAAACGCAGTTTGGACATCCCAAACCCCCTTGACAGCTGGTGGACAGAGTGCTGGGATGGCAGGCAGATTAAGGGTGCAGGCGGCAGATGTGTGAGGGAGGGAGGTAGGGTGACAGGTTGATGGTGGGGTAGGGTGCCAATTCAGTAAGCAAGTGCAAAAGCCAGGTGCAGGTCGGGATACAGGTGAGGTGAGGGTTTAGGTTGTCAGGAGGTGGGTCAGGAGCCAGAATGCTGAGTGAGTGGGGCAGGTAGGAGTGAGAGAGGGTAAGGTGGGTCAGGTTTTGGGTGGACTCTAGTGTTCATGGTTTTGGCGAGTCAGGCTGGGTGAGTGTGGGGTGGATTAGGTGGAGGGATGGCAGGAGTTGGGTGTTTGGAGTGGGGATTGGGTTGATTGTCCATAGGTCAGATGTCACTGTGAAGTGGTTGTCTATTCATTTGGCGAGGCAGGGTGTCCATGTGAGTGATTAGGGATTAGTTTTATAGTTGGCAAGGAGTCGTAGCAGTTATTAATACTTTCTCATTTCCTGGCTAACTGTTCATATAAATGAGTCAGAATCTTCCAAAGTATTTAACTTCACCTCAGAGTTGGAGACTTTTCAGAGGGTTCCAGACACCAAGTAAGCCCCCTCACGATCATGTATGCTTTGACAACATCACCTCTCATTCTTCCAAACTCCAATCTCCAACGGACACAGGCAGCCTATCCCAACTTCCTTCATAAAATAACACCCTCAATAATTTCAGGAATCAGTTCCATGGGCCTTAGCTGTGTTACCTCACAGCACCAGGAACCGAGGTTCAATTCCAGCCTTGGATGACTGAATGTGGAGTTTGCATGTTCTCGGTGTGGGTTTCCTCCGGGTGCTCCAATTTCCTCCCACAGTCCAAAGATATGCAGGCTAGGTGGACTGGCCATGCTAAATTGCCCCTAGTGTCCAAGATGTGCAGGTTAGGTGCAATAGCAGTGAAAAGTACAAGGTTACAGGGATAGGGTAGGGGCTGGGTCTGGGTTGGACGATCAGTGTGGAATCAATGGGTCAAATGGCCTGCTTCCGCAATGTAGGAATTCTATGATTTAGCCCTAAAAGGCACCTTGCTCATTATTACCCCACACCTCCACTCCGTAACTCTTCAAATTTACAATATTAAATGTTTCCTACCCTTTAAGCAGTTTCTCAGCCATTCCAAGAGTTTAACCTGAATCTCCATCATTTGAGTTTAATTAACAGCCTATCATAGGCAATGAGGTCCACTGTGTTATAGCATTGTGCCCACTGGGGTGTCACTTCCTCAAAGTCAAAGGATCAAGCAGAAGATCAAAAAAAATGCTGACTGCTGTTAACTGGATAATACTGATGATCCTGATAATTGTTTACTAGGAATGAAACTAATGGATAACATGCTCCACTGATTCTCACAGCAATTGTCAATCTTTCAGAAATCTATGTCCCAAGCCTCTCAAAAAAGAATGGAGACCAAAGAAGGTAACTATAGGTCAAAAAAAAACAACTGGATGCTGGAAATCAGAAACATAAACAGAAATTATTGGAGAAACTCAGCAGGTGGCAGCATCTCTGGAGAAAAGCTGAATTACTGTTTTGGGTCCAGTGACCCTTCTTATGAACTGATTTTAGCTAGGAAAAGATTGGTATATATGCTGAAGATGGAGTAGGGGAGGAATAAATGATAGGTGGAGATGGAACCGTGAGAGAACGATAAACAGTTAATCAGACAAAGGAAGAGGTAAAGGTCCGCCTCGGAGAAAGAATTGCTGCTTATGGGGACCATTAGGGGCTGGCAATGGGTTTCTTACTATCTCTGGTTGTTCTGGTAGTAGCCTCTGTGATAACAAGGTCTGGTGTGCCTGTGGTTTGGGGTAAGGGCATGGGAGAAAGCGCTCAGGCCCTAAAATTATTGAACTAGATATTGAATCCCGAAGGCTGCAGGGTCCCCAAGCAGAAAATGTGCTGCTGTTCTTCCAACTTGCCTGAGCTTTGCTGGAGCACTGCAGCAAGCCCAAGACAGATTTGGCTAGGGAACACAGTGGTGTGTTGAAATAGCAGGGCAACAGTAAGCTTGGTCATTTTTGAAGACAGAACGTAGGTGTTCTGCAAAGCAGTTGCCTGGTCTGCATTTTATCTCTCCATTTAGTGCAGACCACATTGTGAGCAGCAAATACAGTAGTAAATTGAATGAAGTGCAGGTAAAGCACTACTTCACCTGGAAAGTGTATCTGGGACCTTGGATAATGAGGAGGGAGAAAGTAAATGGGTAGGTGTTGCACCTGTTATTGCACGGGAAGGTGCAATGGATGCATGGGGAGGTCTTGAAAGTGAAGGAGGAGTGGACTAAGATGTCCCTGCGGAAGGCTGACAGGGAAGGGGAAAAGAATATATGTCTGGTGGTGGCATCCTGCTGGATGTGACGGAAATGGCGGCTAATGATCCTTTGGATGTGAATGCTAGTGGGTGGTAGCTGAGGTCCAGAGGATCTTATCACTGGTGTGGGACAGAAGACAAGGGATGAGGACAAAGTGCGGGAGGTAAGTCGGACAAGGCTGAGGGCTCTGTCAAGTACTGAGCTGGGGAATCAGTTGAGGAAGAAGGTGAACATTTTGGAGATTCCCTTATAGAATCTGTCATCTTCAAAACAGCTGCAACAGAGATGAAGAAACTGGGAGAATGGAATAGAGTCTTTACAGGAAGCAGGGTGTGAGGATGTACAGTCCAGGTAACTGTAGGCGTCAGTGGGTTTGCAGTGGATACTGGTGGCCAACCTAACCCCAAAAATGGAAACAGAGATGTTGAGGAAGAGAAGGGAGGAGTCAGAGATGGACCAGGTGAAGCTGAGAGCAGGGTGGAATTCGGAAGCAAAATTGCTAAACCTTTCCAATACCAGATGAGGGAGGGAAGCAACACCTATGGTGTCATCGATGTACCAGAGAAAGAGTTGTGGCTGGAGCCCAAGCAATATTGGAATTATAGGTCAGTTAGCTTAACATCCCCATCATTGGGATAATGTTAAGAGTATATTGTAAAGGATGTAATAGAAGAACATTTCAAAATATAGTGTGATTAAGAAGAATCAGCAAGGCTTCATGAAGGGGAAATCATGGCTGTTAAATTTATTGGATTCTTTGAGGCAATAGACAGGATGGATGAAGGGAAATTAGTAAATGTAATATATTTCGATTTCCAAAAGCCATTCGATAAATACTGCACATAAGACTACATAATAGGAGCCCAAGGTGTTGGAGGTAGTATATTAGCATGGATAAATAATTGGCCTAACTAACAGAGAGTTGGGATAAGGGGAAGCATTTTCAACATAGCAACCTGTTACAAGTGGAGTGCCACAGGGATCCGTGCTGGGGCCACAGTTATTTATGAGATATACTAGTACTAGAAGTGAATATACTATCAAAAATTTACAAATGACACAAAAATAGGTGGGAAAGCCAGTGGTGAGGATGATGCAAAGTGTCTGCAGAGAGATATAGACAGATTAAGAGAGTGGGCAAAAACCTGACCGATGGAAATATAATTTGGGAAAAGCTTATGTGCTTTGTCAGGAAGAATAGAGGAGATGAATATTATTGAAATGGAGAAAGCTGCAGCACAGAGGGCATTGGGCATCCCTGTGCATAAATCACGAAAAGTTAGCATCTATGTTCAGCAAGTAATGAGGAAGATAAGTGGAATGTTGGCCTTTATTTCAAATGAACTAAGAGTGTAAATTTAGGGAAGTCTTGATAAAAACTGTACAAAACACTAGTTTGACCCTATTTGAAATCTGTCAACAGTTTTAGACTCAGATGTTTCCAGCACAGAAGGAGACCATTCAGCCCATTGTGTCCACACCAGCCAACAAAGATCTGATTACACTAATTAAAAACCAAAAGATGCTGTAAATCAGGAATAAAAACAAAGTTGCTGGAAAAGTTCAGCAGGTCTGGCAGCATCTCTAGAGGAGAAAATGGAGTTAACGTTTCGGGTCCGGTGACCCTTCCTCAGAACTGATTACACTAATCCTATTTTCCAGCTTTTGGCTCATAGCCCTGGAGGCTGTGGCAACATAAGTGAATATTTAAATACTGCTTAAATTTATGAGAATTTCTGACTGAACGTTCCTTTTTAGGCAGCAAGTTCTAGACTCCCAT
Organism: Rhincodon typus; assembly: GCF_021869965.1. Lineage (NCBI taxonomy): Eukaryota > Metazoa > Chordata > Chondrichthyes > Orectolobiformes > Rhincodontidae > Rhincodon > Rhincodon typus. The sequence goes on from NC_063369.1 coordinate 1,814,477, forward strand.
CAGACCAATTCTCCTTGATTCTTAGCCTTGACCCCTTACCTTAAATCTATGCACCCCCAGTTATTAACCTCTCTATTAATGATAAAAGTGCCCTCTTCTCTATACTACCTATGTTCCTGATAATCATATACACCTCTATCAGGATCTCTCTCTGCTACTCCAAGAAAACAACCCCAACCTATCCGATATTCCCTCATAGCTCAGACTCTCCAGCCCAGGCATCGTCTGGGTAAATCTCCACAGCACCCTCAATAGTGCATTCACATCCTTCCTATAGCGTGGTGACCAGAAGTGCTCACAATACTCCAGCAGTAGCCTAACTAGTGTTTGGTACAGTTCCAACTTTCCTGTTCTTATATTACATGTCTTGGCTAATAAAGTAAGTGTGGCAAGTGACCCATATTGGCCCCTTTATGTAAGGAGAGATATATGCAGTGATAGTGATGACATTGGGTAGAAACGCTGTTTTATCTAATTTGCAGATGATCAATTCCACAGTGTTTTGGAAATTGAGGGTGTGCAGTCGCAATACATTCCAAACATTACACCAGGATCTGATAGAGTTGTGTAATGTAGTGTAAGCTGAATATCATCAGATTTTAAACATGAAAGGTGGATGCACATTCACAACAAAGAGAAACTGTGCACAGATTCTGTGTGTGGACGAGGCTCCATACGATCATCTGACTTTTTGAAACTAAACCAATGCCACGCTGAATGGTGGCAGCGAATGACATTCCGTTTAGAGCTCCTCCGCTTGCCAGTACCGTTTCCTTTCCCTTTGTTTTTCTTTTTTTTTGTCCTCTTTGCAATATTGTCTTCTCCCCAACCCCAAACTTTTAACTACCCCTACCTGGAGAAAGGAGAGGTGAATCGCTACCGGAGACCAGGCAGGAGCTGAGCACCTAGCCTTTGTACCACAGCAGCAGCAGAGCGAGCATGGGCTGAGTCATGGACCAACTTCCCAGAGCTACGGCAGCAGAACAAGTGTGGGCTGGGCCGAGTCCCAGAGCGACAGTTGCAGGGGAACCCCAGTCCCAGAGCGGCACGAGGTGAAGCGAATCCCGGTACAGCATGACTGACCTTGTTGCTGCAAAGAACCAGTGAGGAGTGGTCTGGAGGTTGGAGTGATGCAGGACAGTTACTGGCCTTTGGCCTGACTCCGTGTGTTGAGCTGCTGCTGTTTGGAACCCTTTACCAGATTGTAATTTAAATCCTTTTCACAATGTTATAACTGCCTCATTCCTAACTCATTCTCAGATGCTGTAAACGACGCTTATGCTTTCCTCTTTAGTATAACAACACTTTTTTTACTCTAAGATTTGTACCTTAGGTATTTGTACCGAAGATGGCGCCATTAAAAGGCAGACATTGTAAAAAAAATTTGACTGTACTCCTATATTTCTGTACTGGACTACAAGTGACAATAAAGGATATTCTATTCTATTCTATACTGATATTGGAGGCAGTCCAGAAAATGTTCATTCAGTTGATCTTGGGCATGGAAGGATTTTCATGGAGGAGGTTGGTCCTGAACTTATTTAGAAGAATGAGAGATGACATTATTGAAACGTACAAGATTCTTAAGAGATTTGATAGGGTCATTGCGGAGAAATTGTTTCTCTTGTGGGAGTGTCAAGGATCAGAGGACATAATCTCAGAATAAGAGGTCATACATTTAAGACAGAGATAATGAGTAATTTCTTTTCTCAGAGGGTTGTGAATCTGTAGAATTACTTACCTCAGAGGCTGCATCATTAATTATATTCAAGTCTGAGATAGGCAGATTTTTTTTAAGTCAGTAAGGGAAAAGGCAGGAAAGTGATGTTGAGGATTATCCGATCTGTCTTAATTTCATGGAATGATGGATGGGCTGAATGGCCTGCTTCTGATTCTACATTTTTGGTCTGATGGTCAACACCTTGATAAATAGTATATGATCAAATTTTTTTTTTTACAGTTCCATTTATAATAAATTATAGATTTATAATTTTATTTGGTCATTCACAGTTTGAAGAAGGAACGTTGCTTAGGTTTTCAATTGCAAATGATACTCATTCAGAATATTGTCAATTTTGAGCTCATCCTCGATTTCATGCCCTAATAAAAAGAATTTGAGAATTTATTACCAATTCGTCATTGAGTAATTACTCCTTTTTATATTTGCAAGTCTTTCTTTCATCTGAAGTTTCGAGGTGCTTTATCTGAAGAGTTACCCTGTGTTTTTATCTCTTCTCCAGGGACCTCATGCTTTCCTCCAACCCTCTTGTGTTCCGCTCAGTAGTAAGAGGAAACTCAGCAAGGTGGTCAGGCTGCAATGTTGATTATGAAAACATATTTCACTATTCCACCCTCCTGAAAAGTGTTTTTGCCTTCCTGAAGATGATGAACATTTGCCAGGATCGACAGCCATTGTGCTGACCGTACTTCATCACTGTTCAACTCTTCAAATGTCAGCATAAACAGTAAGTGCTGATTGACTGCTGCACTGCAGAAGGCCTCACAACTGACATCAAAACTTATCCAATATCTGTAGGAATCACTGAAGCAGGAACTCTTGTCTGATTTTTTTGTTTTGTGTTTACCTTTGTCTACCCAAGTGGCAGTGAAGCCAGTTCTAGATCCCTGTTGCTCCTGTGGTGGTGCTCTGTGTAAGGATAGTGATGCAGTGACAATAAAAAATGACAGTGTCTAATTCTCATTCCAGCTGATGTCACAACTGGACAAGTCAGATCCCAGAATAAAATCTGGCTTAGTAGATCATACTTTGGGTTTTTCTTAATTTAATGTGGCAGTCTTCCACTGAAACATAAGCATGCAAGGGCACAAGTTTGGTTTTAACCATAAAAAAGAAATTCATTACACAAGACATAAAGTAACCTAAACCTCCTCTATCCATCTTCTATCCGCCTCCCCCTCTCTCCCTATTTATTTCAGAACCCCCATCCCCTCCCCCATTTCTGAAGAAGGGTCTAGGCCCGAAACGTCAGCCTTCCTGCTCCTCTGATGCTGCTTGGCCTGCTGTGTTCATCCAGCTCTACACCTTGTTATCTCAGATTCTCCAGCATCTGCAGTTCCTGCTATCTCTATATAATTATAACTCAGTTTGTAAGATTTAAAAATACATGGCAAAACAAAATTCCATCTACTGCCCAATACCATCACTTTACAGATACTCGAAAAATGGAGAAATTTCCTTTCTCTATCAAATTTGTGGATTTGGTTCAACTGCTTCTTCTTAGTTCTGGTCCTGTAAGCTGTGAAACCATTTCCTGAAATATTCGCACAATTGAAAGAAAAGACTTTCTCAGTCTTTTAAAAATCTACACATTTCCAATCAACACTCCTGGTCTGGAAATTTCACAAATTACATTCATTCATTGAGGTAACTAATTTCCTTAACTGCTCTGAACAATCTCTTTTTCTAGCAGAGACTTTACTTGCTTCAAGTTCCCCTTCAAATTGAACCCAAAAGCTTTTGAACTAAATTTTTTTTAAAAACTTGCCCATTGTAGATTCTGCTAAATTAATGTCTTACTGTTTTCTTTTTCTAATTGTAAACCTTCACAATATAAACAGACTTCCATTAACACTCCAGGAGGCTTACAGACCTGGTCTTTGACAAATACTGGTTTAAGAGTTGTGGTTCTGGAAAAACTGATCTAATTAATTTTTAAACATCTTCAAAAAATAGACCAATAGCCATATACGGCTCATTTTAAAAAATGATATTATATAAAACCATACGCCTGCCATCACAATATTTCCAAGTCAGGAAATTTGGAAGGGAAATTGAAGATGATGTTATGTACCCAAGATTTCTACCCTTATTGATGGCAGAGTTCACTGAGGGGCTGTCAGAGTCTGAGACTTTGCACTATTATTGATTGTAACCATCATACTAGCCTCCCAGAGAATGTTCCATTATAGAAGTGCATGAACAAAGTAATAGCACACACTTTGAACATCTTTACCTAGATTGCCAACTGTTTAGGCTTGTGGGGCTCCCTTTGTGCCCCAATTAATGTTGGATTATAGTCTGAGTATTGGCACTCCTGCCAGAAGCAATTGGAAGAGTGACAGTAAATTCAGAGTGTGATTTCTGTTGTTGTTCAAGAAGTAACAGGTGCTTGTGGATGTTGTTTGACTCATTCCATATTTTCTCATTTGCCAGCTGGGCAGTATGCTTTTCCCTGGGCAGTGTCATTTGATACTAAATGTGAGGCAACATACTCTCAGATATGGTCCTTTAATCAAATCCTCACCCTATCTATGGTAAGTGGGTTGTTAGAATGCAGGACCCTATGACAATCAGGCAGGTAGACGTAAATGGAAGAACTACCCTTTGGTCCTAGGCAATCTCAGGTACTCGCTGCATTAACATAACGGAAGGATTGTTTCATGTAAATATACTGCTCGCATAAAGTTGTCTCTATTAGAGGGTCCCAGTTAGCATCCTAACTCTTCTCAGCTGGCTGATTGCAACCTGCCTGAATGTACACTTCAATTCAGTTTTAGTAGCTGCTACTTCTGAAAAAGTGACTATATCGAGTGATTATATCGAGATAAGCCAGGCAGACCTCATAGAATATGAGCTCCCTGACTGGGGCAGTAAATCTGGTCCAATCAGGGATCCCTGTCTGACAGATAGAAACAGGATTGCCAGAGGTTCAAGTACTATGTGCATGTAAATAAAGGGTGACTTGGTGACATGATACCGGCCTCTGTGGAGTTATCAGTGCAAAGAGAAAAAAAAATACAGTCCTGAAGGAATTTGCTCACGACGGTCATCCTTCAGTTAGGGTAAGCATTTCTGGCATCATGCCATTATTTGGGAAGCTTGCCATCGAAGACCAGGTCCAGTATGTGGAAAGAATGCATTATGTTTTCTCGGTAAATTATATTGGAGCCAATATAAAACAATGAGTAATTCTCCTGAGACACCAGAGTGTGGAGCTGGAGGAACACAGCAGGCCAGGCAGCATTAGAGGAGCAAGAAAGTTGATGTTTTGAGTCAGGATCCTTCTTCAGAAATTTTCTGAAATGACTCCAGCATCTGCAGTTCTTGCTATCTCCGAGTAATTCTCCTGACAGCTTGTGAACCTGCAGCCTTTTTGGTTATTAGGAGCCTAACGTTTCTTGAGACACTGCATACTGAAACTTTTCAAGAGTTGATGGATTTAGTTAAGGAATATGATGACCCCAAGCCTCCTCTAATTCTGAAACACTATAGGTTTTACTCAGCAATCCAAGAACCAGTGGAATCCGTATTGGGATATTCGACAAGGTTAAAACGACTGGCAGAGGCATGTGACTTTGGTTTAACCCTTAATGTGATGCTGAGAGACTGTTTAGTATATGGGATTAATGATGTAATCATACAAAAGTGCCAACTAGCTGAAGCCCAACTGGACATTAAACAGGCACTAGAATTGGCTTTGTCATTAGAAAATGTGGCAAGTGGATCATAAATGTTACAGGTATGCCGACAGAAGTGACACCCTTGCCAAGCCAACTGAGCTTGGGGGACACCACTTGCATGAAGGCAATTGCATAGTCTCACTCAGGACATATCCTGAACAGAGGGACTCACAGCAAAACCCCAAAACAAAGCCAAACCACAGTCAGACACTTGACATTTTCTTCAGTATCCAGGCCAGCAAACCAGTGTAGTTGCTGCTGGTATGCGGACTCGAGACAGTAAAAGAGTCCCACTAGGCCTGAATTGAGTAAGAGAACTCATAGGCTAATATGGAGGAGAATGTACACCCTGGAAAGTACACCTACATCTGGCTTGGAACAGTTAAATTGCATAGCAATATCCAAATCAGAACCAATCAAAATAAACATCAGGCTAATTGGTTACCCAGTTCCAATGGAGGTTGAGACCAGCGCAGCTATCAGTGTGTGCAGAACCAATCTTTAACAAAATTTGCTCTAACCCTTACGTTTCCATAAGACATCAGCTAGACTGAAAACCTGTACTGGGGAGCTTTTACAGATAAAGGATTCAATTCCAGTTCCAGTCTTATATGAAAAGCAGTTGGTTCTGTTACCACTGATTGGAGTAAAAGGCTTGGGCCCAAGACTGATGGGGCAAAATTGATGGAGAAAGATTCACCTTGACTGGCTCAACATTTTTTGATTAGAAAATGGCTGCCTGAGTCAAGTTCTTATTAAATACCTGGATGGTTTTCAGGGAGGTCTAGGGTCTTACAAAGGAGCCAAGGCCACCTTGCATGTTGACCAAGAAGCAATTCTACAATTCTGCAAGGCCTGCCCAGTGCCGTTTGCCTTTGCCGTTTGCAAAAGTACAGGCAGAAATCAGAAGGCTGGAAGCTAAAGAATCATCAAACCGGTACAGTTTGCAGAATAGGCAGTACCAGTCGAACCAATTATAAAGCCCAACAGGTCAGTTCACCTTTGTGGGGATTTTAAACAAATGTTAAACTGCTTCTCGTAGCTGGATAAATACCCAAACCCTCACATTGAGGATTTATACACAAAGCTGGCGGGGGTGGGGTTGGCTGTCCTTCACAAACCTGGACATGAGTGATGCATACCTGAAGTTGCAATTAGATGAGGATTCCCAGAAGTATGCTATAATTAATATCCATAAGGGTTTGTACCAATAAATGAGACTGCTTTTTGGGGTATCATTAGCCTGTGCCATTTTTCAGCGGATGATGGAAAACATTTTACAAAGTCTACCCCAGGTTGCCATTTATCTGGATAATGTGCTAATAACAGAGAAGACTAATAAAGCGCGCTTAGAGAACATGGACATAGTCCTTAGACATTTCTCCAAGGCCTTAGAAGGCAAAAATGTGTATTCTAGACACTCCAAGTGACCTACTTGGGCTACAGAGTTGACAAAACTGGGTTACTCCCATTGGAAAATAAAGTGAGGGTGATCAAAGTTGGCCCGGCTCCCACATCTGTATGGGAGTTTAGTCCTTTTCTTGGATTTGAGAATTGCTATTGAAAGTTCGTACGTAACCTGGCCTCCATCCTGGCACCCTTACACCTGCTATTCAGAAAGGTTCAACTTGGAGATGGTCTTGTAGCCAAGACATAGCCTTTAGGAAATTGAAGAAGTGGCTATCATCATCTAAGTGGTTAGCACACTATGATCGGAACGAGATCTAGTGCCCACATGCGATGCCTCCCTGTGCAATGGCGGGATGGTATTGGTTCAGAGATGACCCAATGGAGAGGAACACCCAATGGTGTTTGTTTCCCGGACTTTGTCTGATGCAGAGCGTAAATACAACCAGGTACAGAAGGAAGGTTTGACAGTCATCTTTAGCGTGAGAAAGTTTCAATACCTTTACAAAAGTAAAGTTGGAATACTAACAGATCACAAACTCCTGCTAGGGCTACAGAAATAGGACAAGGCCATGCTGCATAGCTTCAGGTCGAGTTCATTCTAAGTGCCTAGTTGGAACACTGTCCAGGAGGCCAAGTTGCAAATGCAGGTGCCTTGAGCCACCTCCTGCTGGCAGATACACCATTAGTGGTGCTCCCACTGGAAAAGTCCGTCCTGGTTTTAAACTTTCTGGGCACCCTTTCTGTCACTGCTGACAATATCAGACTTTGGACACAAAAAGATCCTGTCCTGGCACAACTAAAACTGGTGGTGATGGGAGAAGCAAAAGAGCCATCACAACCAGAACTGAAATCTTTCTGGACCTGGCAAGACCAGATCACCGTACAAGGATGGCATTTTATTATGGGTAGAATTAGTAATTGTCCCAAGTAAAGGTTGATGCCACCAGGGTCATCCAGAGGTGTCCAAAATGAAGAATTTGGTGAAAGGTTATGCCTGGTGGTCAGATTGGATGCAGACATAGCCATGTTGGTGGGGCAGTGCCCAGAGTGCCAACACGGACAAAAATTACTGCCAGCAGCTCCCCCACATTTGTGGAAATAGCCAGGTAAACCCTGAACTTCGTTACATGTTAACTATGCAGCTCCTTTCATGGGATCAACATTGTTAGTCATTGTGGAATCCCACTCAAAGTGGATGGATGTGCGTGGAGTTCATTCATCGAACATGAGGACGATGAAAGGAAAGCTGTGAGCATCCTTTGCAATATACACACTCTCAGAAGTGTTGGTCACAGACAACGGGCCGTCATTTACCAGCGGGGATTTAAAGTACATCCTAAAGTTGAATGGCATTCAGCATGTAAGGACGGCTCAATACAATGCATTGTCCAATGGTCTGGCAGAAAGAGCAGTTCAAACTTTGAAGGCAAACTTTAAAAAAACAGCCTACAGCTTCACTCAATACCAAACTGTCCGAGTTCCTGTTTGATTATTGGACCATCCCTCATGCAACTACAGAGCTCCAGCAGAGTTGCTAATGGGCAGAAGAGTCGGTTCCTGGTTAAATCTGATCTTCCTGGATCTGGAGTCGGGGGGCGGTTAGGGTGAAATGGCATCAGGAATGCCAATGTCCCAGAGGACTGGAAAATTGGTAATGTAAACCCCTCTCCCCACCACCACCCCCACCCCCTGTTTAAGAAGGGAGTTAGGCAAAAGATGGGAAGTTGCAGGCCAATTAGCCTGATCTCAGTCATTGTTAAGATTTTGGAGTTCATTGTGAAGGATGAGATTTCTGAATACTTGGAAGTGCATGATAAAACAGGCAAAGTCAGCATGATTTCATCAAGGAGAGATCATGCCTGACAAATCTATTAGAATTCTTTGAGGAGGTAATAAGCAGGTTAGACCAAGGAGAGCCAATGGATGTTATCCACCTGGACTTCAAGAACGCCTTTGACAAGGTGCCACACAGGAGGCTGCAGAGTAAGATACGAGCCCATGATGTTCAAGGCAAGGTACTAGCATGGATAGGAGATTGGCTGTCTGGCAGAAAGCAGAGAGTGGGGATAAAAGGGTCTTTCTCAGGGTGGCAGCCAGTGACAAGTGGTGTTCCACAAGGGTCAGTGTTGGGACCACAACTTTTCACTTTATACATTAATGATCCAGATGAAGGAACTGAGGGCATTCTGGCTATGTTTGCAGATGATACAAAGGTAGATGGAAGACAGGTAGTATTGAGAAGGTGGGGAGGCTGCAGAAGGATTTAGACAGGTTAGGAGAGTGGGCAAAGAAGTGGCAGATGGAATACAACATGGTAAAGTGTGAGGTCATGCACTTTGGTAAGAAGAATAGAGGCATAGACTATTTTCTAAATAGGGAGAAAATTCAGAGACCTGAAGTGCAAAGGGATTTGGGAGACCTAGTCCAGGATTCTCTTAAGGTAAACTTGCAGGTTCTGTCAGTAGTTAAGAAGGCAAATGCAACGTTGGCATTTATCTTGAGAGGACTAGAATATAAAAGCAGGGATTTACTTCTGAGGCTTTATAAAGCTCTGGTCAGACCACGTTTAGAGTATTGTGAACAATTTTGGGTCCCGTACCTCATGACGGATGTAATGGCCCTGGAGCAGGTCCACGGAAGGTTCACGAGAATGATCCGAGGAATGAAAGGCTTAACATGTGAGGAACATGTGAGGAGTCTGGTTCTCTACTTGATGGAATTTAGAATGATGGGAGGGAGGGGATCTAATTGAAACAGAATACTGAACAGCCTGGAGAGGGTGGATGTTGGGAAGATGTTTCCATTGGCAGGACAGACTAGGATCCAAGGGCACAGCTTTAGAGTAAAGGGAAGACCCTTTAGAACGGAGATAAGGAGAAACTTCTTCAGCCAGAGAGTGGTGAATCTGTAGAATTCACCACCACAGAAGGCTGGAGAGGCTGGGTAATTGAGTATATTTAAGACAGAGCCAGATATGTTCTTAATTGTCAAGGGGATCAAAAGTTATGGGGAGAAAGCGGGAGAATGGAGTTGAAAAACTATTCAGCCACAATTGAATGGTGGAGCAGACTGAATGGGCCAAATTACCTAATTTCTGCTCCTTATGTCTTTGGTCTTATGTTGTATATAAGACTTGTCTGAGCAGGAGAGAGGTTTACTTCAGGGGACGAAATTTGGTGCCAAAACCAGAGAAGTGGTCCTGCATGGGTAAGAGGCATGGTCAATGTGAGGCCAGGTCCTGTGACACGCAAAGTTCCGGTAGGTGAGACAGTCCTGAACAAGCATCAGGACCACATGAAAGCTGCACACTCACAATAGGGCAGGAGCAAAGCCTATCCGGCCCCCCAGAACAACCAGAAAAACTGTCAAAACCTGTGTGTTCTCCTCCTACATTTAGCATCAAAGAAACTTCAGAGTCTGAGGTAGACATAGCGGATGTTGCAGCCTCAATGCCTTTACAGCTTGAAGAGGATGAATTTCTTTCGAGACCCTCTGGGTGCAAGAGGCAGGCTATGGTCTGGTACACCCTGCCCATATCTGAGGCTGAGTTGGAGAATCCGGACCCGGTGTGAAAATGCCTCAGAAGAGGCTACAATGAAAAGAACAGGCCTAAATCCCCTGACTTAGAGGGAGAGGCATGTGGTGATTGTGATGAGGTCAGCTAGGTGAATCTCTTAGAATATGAGTTCCCTGATTGGACCAGGTTAACAGCCCCATTCAGAGAGCCTTGGCTGACAGATATAAACAGGAGTGACGGAGATTCTGTTCACTCTGAGAGGTGGCTTTTTGGAAGCTAGACCAGTGTCAAGTACTATGCACGTGTAAATAAAGGGTGACTTGGTAATGGGATACCGACCTCTGTGCAGTTAGTTCAACTCTGTCAGAAACCTAGCTACTCCTCGTCATACACTCAGGAAATTGATAAACCTCAGCTTCCTATCAGGCAGGATATCTATAAAGTGACGATACTGTCACAGACAGTATCTAATCTTGCTTTCTCGATTCTGCATGTTATACTCTGATTTTAAAGTTTGATTCCCCTAAATCTTCAGGTTTGTGTATAATCTCTACAAATGTCAAAACTACACTGAGTATCTGGTTCATAATGGCTCCTATATCTTTGATCAGAAATCCATGGAATCTGGTGTGTGGCCAATTCAATATTGAGCACAAGAATGGCCTCCTTCTCTCAAAGGATCAACTGCAAGTGTTATATCTCACAATGTGAGCATTGTTGGTCAATAAGCAATTATTGTGCATCCTTAGTTGCTCATAAACTGCCTTTAGGCCTTCCCTTTGATTCACTTCAGTTATTGTGGATGGTGCTTCCACTTGGATGCTAAGCTCAACTCTATAATTGTTGTCATGATGACTCACTGCTGTTGTTTAAAAATCAAACATTAACACACCAGACCTATCCGTACCCAATGTGAATATTGATCAGATTCAGCTTCTGACAGTAAAATATTCCAAATGTTTCATTTTAATTCACCTTTAAATGATGGTTGGGTGGCAGGAGGTTGAGGCCACAGGAGTTGGTGTATGTAGGACAGAGAAATCGTGGTGGCATGACAGTCAACCTGTGCACATTGCACAGTGTGAGTTTATCTGCTGTCTCTTCATAAATACTGCAGCTACTGCCATCTTCTACACGTCAGAATGTAGCTGGATATAACTGAGTTTATAAGGTCACAGCACTGGGTTGGACTGGATTTGGTGAGGATGGAGGCAAGTGTCTGCAAGGATTCTAACGGTTCTCCAATTCTCCGCATCTGGTATGGAAATCCAGAGAGGAATATCCAGACAAGCATCCTCACCAATGACACTAACACTACTGTAGAACCACATAATGACATATTTGTTGGTTGGCAGGTTTGTAGGGAACATAGTGGAAAACTTCTGCATTGACAATGAAACTAAAGGACATCTGTCTCCCCACTTTAGAGCTCAAAGTCCCATAGACCTGATGAGCTAGAGTTTGAAAGGATAGTGGACTGTGTAGTAATTGCATAACAATAGCCATAGCCATGTTGTACATTGCATTGTTTCATAATAGTTTGGCGAGAAGAATAGAAAAGCTGAGTATTATTTAAATGGGGTAAGGCTGCAGAAAGCTGTGGCATGGAGGGATTTGGGGGTCCTAGTCCATGAATCACAGAAAAGCTAATATCCAAGTTCAGTGGGTAATAGGGAAGGCAGATGAATTGTTGGCCTTTATTTCAAAGGGAATAGAGTATAACAATAGGGAGATCATGCTAAAATTATACATGAGGCGTTAGTCAGTCCGCAGCTTGAATACCGTGAACACTTTGGGCCCCTTATATAAAGAAAGGTGTATTCGCAAAGTAGTCTGCCCAAAGAAGTTTCACTTGGCTGATACCAGGTACGAGGACTGTCTTATGAGGAGGGTTTGGGTAGATTGGGTCTGTGCCCATTGGAATATAGAAGAATGAGAGGCAACCTTATTGAAATGTAAGATTCTTAGGGGACTTCACAGGGTAGATGCAGAAAATCTGTTTTCCCTTCAACAACATCCCTAAAATACAATTCTTCTTTGTGGGATTTACTGCAGGCAAATTAGCTAATGCATTCTCTATCACAACTGTAGCCACATTTTTGAAAAACAACTCATTGACTGTGATGTGCTTCCTAATATCCTGAGATTATAAAAGGATCTACTGAAATGCGTTTTTCTTACTTCGCACTTCTATTTAAAGTACAGAATGTGGCACCAGGTGTCAGCGTGATCCTACAATCTGATCTCCATACAACTGCTATAGAGTATCTGAGCTACACAGCTACATAGCAGCAGCTCCCCGGCTCAATTCTCCACTTGTTCTGAGTCAACCTGATCGGACCTTGTCAAAAGTCGGGCGACTCCCATGATTTGACCTTAATTAGCAGTTAGGGATGGGCAATAAATGTTAGCATTGCCAGTGATGCTCATATTCCTCAGTGCTTGCAATTAGAAAGGGGCAATACATTTTGTTCATTCACACAATGTGCGCCTCGCTGGCCGGGCCCAGCATTTATTGCCCATCCCTAGATGCCCTTGAGAAGGAGCTGGTGAGCTGACTTCTTGAACCACTGCAGTCCACCTGCTGTAGGATAGACCCAAAATGCCATTAGGGAGGAGTTCCAGGATTTTGACCCAGTGACACTAAAGAAGTGGCAATATATTTCCAATTCAGAATGGTGAGTGGCTCGGAAGGGAACTTGCAGGAGGTAGTGTTCCCATATATCTCTCGTAGAATCCTAGGATTTAAGCCAACAGCTCCTGGATTTTGTTGAATTTTAATCCCTTAAGTTTCTCCAATACTTTTATTTTGCTGATATTAATTTTCACATGTTTTTATCATCTAGATTTACCCTGTATTTTGAGTATGCAACTTGGGTCTTCTACTGCAATGATAGACACAAAACTAAGGATACAGGATAGGCCATTTAGGACTGAGATGGGGAGAAATGTCTTCATCCAGAGAGTAGTGAGCCTGTGGACTTCTCTGCCACAGAATGTGGTTGAGGCTAAAACATTGAATGATTTCAAACAGGAGTTAGATATACTTTGTAGGGCTAAAGGGATCACATGGGGAGAAAGCAGGAACACGCGACTGAGTTGGATGATCAGCCATTATCATATTGGATGGTGGAGCAGATGTGAAGGGCTGAATGACCTACTACCGCTCTTGTTTCCTATCTTTCTGTCTGCTGCCCTTGTCCTTCTAGATGTAATTGACCATGGGTTTGGAAGGCACTTGGTGAATTACTGCGATGCATCTTGTAGATGCTGCTGTTGAGTGGTTGTGAAGGGTTTGGGTGTTTGTGGATGTGGTGCCAATCAAATGGTCTGCTTTGTCCTGTTATAGTGTCAAGCTTCTTGAGTGTCGTTAGAGCTGTACCCATCCAGGCAAGTGGGGAGTATTGCTGTATCAACCCAGCCTGATTGCAGTCCAGTCCCACTTTTGTTTGAGTTTGTAGACAGCATCAAGCTGACCTGCATGATCCAACGGCCTTCTCACATTGATGTCTGTGTTTACAGATGGGTCACTAAGGTGAGATCTTGGAGGAATATATGAATGATCTTATTGTCATGTGTATTTTACAGTGAAAAATACAGCAAAATACAGTGACAGTTTCACTGTCACCATGATTCTGGAGCCATTTTGAATAGTTAAAGAATAATTTAAAATATAAAAAGATATAGCTTAAAGAGAGTCCATAATGCTGACCCAGCTGAGTTCAAGGTCACTGTTCCTCAGGCACCATCTTTCGCTGCTGGACCTACCTCACCGACGTCGCCTCCACTAATGTAGCAGCCAATACCAGGTCCTGCGCTCACCTCCTCAGTGCCACTGCCAGAGTCCCACTCCAGGTCAGCAATTGCCACCATGTTCTGGACCGCAGTGAAGCTGCCTTCCTACCACCTTCCTTATCGATGCCATCACTGCCAATATCACGACGACTGAGCTCTCCCCAGAAGGTAAGTAGAAGCACAAGTAAAAAGAGAAAAATAAAAAAAACGAAAAGTGGGCAGAGTGGATGAACCCTGGGCACAGGAGCCCAGATGCTGCCTATTGTGCCAATGCCATCTTAAATGGAGCCAGAGGCTGGGTCCCTGTGGAATCATTTCTCAGAAATATGTTATTATTTTCATACAGAAACATAGAAAGTAGGAGCAGGCGTGGGTCATTCTGTCCTTCGAGCCTGCTCCTCTATTCAATATGATCATGGCTGATCAGCCAACCTAATCCCATGTTCCCGTTTTTGCCCAGTATCCTTTATTTCTTTTGTCCTAAGAACTATCTCTAACTCCTTGAAAACATTTAATATCAACCACTTTGTGGCAGAGAATTTTCACCCTCTCTGGATGAAGAAATTTCTCCTCATCTCAATCCTAAATGGCATACCCCATATCTTTAAATTGTGACCCCTGGTTTTGGACTCTCCAGTCATCCTGAATATCCTTCTTGAGTTTACCCCATCTAGGAAAACTAGAAGAGAGGAGAAGGTAAAACAATCCCCATTCAGAGGATAAACAGAAATGCCCACATTCCAACTAATGAAAGATCCCAAACTGTTCCTTTGAATCTTCCAGTTAAAACATCATTCCTGCTTTTACAAAACCAAATATTTTTTTCTTATTCTTATATCTACTCTCTTATTAACACCTATCCTGTGGCATTGCTAGTGGAAAGTTGACCAGTTTGCTTTTTCACAACAATAATGTGTTTTCCTGCTGTTAAGGATAGAAATAGACCTGATCCTTTCCGAATTGCTGGCCATTCCCCTCAATAGACGACTGTTCAATTTTATTGAAGGTAATGTGAAGGGGAGGATGAATTTTTAAAACCTCTGGGAACCAGGTTAGCAGGAGTCAAGAGGAAGTGACTGGCTTTCTTTTTTGAACTTGTACAGTACCACTGAAAGTATGATTGATGTGAAACTTTAATTTTGTGAGAGATTTCACCTCTTCTTTCATTCCCCTGTTGGGCAGTGATCCTGCGCTGAAACTCTTCAGGACACGTTTACATATCCATATCACAGGCACTGTCATATCTTTATGAAACACTTAACTTCATTTTTAAAATTGTGGTATATTGAAGAGTGTTGAGGAGAGAGAGATTATGGTGCCAGAAACCTGCATCTCAGCCTGTAGACTCAGCCTGCGGTGTCACTACGTAGAGTGACTGCTCTGAGTGGCACGTCACACATCATACTTCCTATAGTGTAACGGAAGGATTGCAGCATTATATGCTGGCAGTAAACTCTGTTAAATCCAATAAGTGCAATACTAGTCAGCCCATCTCCCCTTCCATTCCCCCCTCCCCACAATCCCCACCACTTCCTAAACTCCATGATTTATCCAAATCCAGACAAGGATTCTTTGCAGCTGGGAAGACTGTCATGTAGACAACATGGGATCCAGGATCAAGTAAGAGACTCAAACACTTCCAACGCAATTACAAGACTGTGATACTTTTTTTAAAATTTGTCTGATGAATGTTTTCCTTTTCTGAATTTGTTCTACTCAGCTGGTGCTCGAGTGACAGTTAGGTGTTTGAAGAGAAGTAGAGGGCTTGAAGGGAAGGAGCTGAAACTGCAGTTTAGTTGATGCTTGAGTTAACAGGTAGTTTTGTATTGTAGAAGTGCATTTAAATAATAATTTTCTAAGTTTTATTTTATTTCTAAACTAATGCTTTAACCTTTGCCAACAAATGTAATTGGTGAGAAAGGATTGGGAGATGGAAATGTTGCCTGAACACCTGAGATTGAGTCTGCACAAGAAATTAAGTTATGACAAAATGGTTGCTTGAAGAGGAAGTTAGTGTGAGATTCGTACCTTCATTGAAGGTTTGTGACCTGATAGATGCTGATCATTCTCAATGTTATCCTGTTGTGCGCACTTGTTTCATCATGTCTTCTACATACAACACAGACTACACTCAAAAATCTGACAGGGGCTTTTGCTTCAAAAAACAAACTATCACTCTCAGAAGTAAGAAGCGTTGAAGTAGCACAGAGAGCAGATGTTAAACTCACTCAATAGGGTAGTCTGTAAGAAGCTGCCTGAGATTGGTGGTGCAGTTTGTACAAATTCTGCCTGCTATGTACAATCTTGAAATCTGTTACAAGATACTGCTTCAATGACATCACCTCGATATAAGCCAGCTAAATCTCTAAAGGTTGAAAATGAAAGATCCTGAACAAAGGAAAAAGAAACTTGTAGAAATTTTCCCTTATACTAAACAAAAAAAAAATTCAAAGAACTGTGAATGCTGGAAATCAGAAACAAAAACAGAAATTGCTGGAAAAACACAGCAGGTCTGGCAGCAACTGTGGAGAGAAAGCAGAGTTGAGTTTTGGGTCCAGTGACCTTCTTAATTTTCCCTTATACTGTTCTTTAATAATGCCTGATCTATTTCAAACTATTTGATAGTGCATTTATTTCACTAATTAGCAGTAGTAAACTGTCATGAGCAGATTGGATCAATCTGAAGATGGGTCTCTTCTAGTCTGGTCTCCTCCCCTCATGCCAGAGCGTGATCCCTGAATGGTTCCTACTTCATAGGGTGCAAGTTTCTCTATTTCCCATTGGGTTTGGTTGGTTTATTTATGCCCCATTCAACAAAACATTTTCAAATTGATCCTCATTTCCCCCTGAGTGTGGGTCATTATTATCATACAGGTTTAACACTGGGACTTAGCTCATGCTGGCTTCAGAAGTGATCCATCTCCCCACCCCCTTCCTTCATATTGATCATACTTCCTTTTTGTTGAGTTATGGCTTCAGCGTTTCTTTCAACATTGTTTCTAAAAAAAACTTTTCAGGGTTACCAGTTTTAGTACAGTCCTGCAGCCCGCAATTAGTGTTAAGCAACAACATTAAACTAAACACAAAAAAAAACACAGTTACATTAGGAATTTAAAGACATGGTACACAATACAATTACACATTACAACTAACAGATCAACTGCTTCCACCTCCTCTCCATCTAAGACTCAAGCACCTTGTCCATCTCCAATTTGTTGCTTGTCCTCTAGGTTTGTGTGAATTTACCAATTTATTTTGCATGACATTAATATAGGTGCAGTAGTGTGCTGACTTATAAAACCTTTAACTGTATTTTTCATGTAAAAGTATACATGACAATAAATTTCTATTCCATTCTATTCTAGTCTATCCACACAATGTAAATACAGTGATATAAGAAGCCTTCTCACCCTTCTGTCTTCTTATGCAATCAATTCACTCAGTTTTTTTTATTATTTCACTAGTACAGCAATCACAGTGATAGGGGTTTAACTGCTTTGTTAACACATTCTCTAGTGCCATTGTGACCAGGACTGACTCGGGTATTAGATGTAAACATGAGGTCGAGTCTTTTGTAGCCTTCTCTTACTACGCTGACCAGGATGACAGAGGAAGAGAAGCTGGGTGCTTGGTCACCTCCTGGACAATTACTAAATGATTGAAGACCTGGTGGATTAGTTTACAAGCGAATAGGTACACAGAGCACTAGAGTACTGGTTTATTTCATGTGCTGATTCATCTAACCTTGCCTGTCCTGGGGTGATTGGCTCCCACTGTAGGAACAAGAGGGATTTCCAATGGGAAATTCCTGCTGAGCTATGCTTGACATGGAGTGATGGCCCTCAAGCTATAACCTCTGTATCTCTCTAACAGAGAGAGATCTCTACCAGCCTTCATGGTCAAATGCTAATTATGGGCAGTTAGAAGGTGCATGGAAGTCAGATGAGCACAGGATTAGGTTTCATTTTAAACCCAACCTCCGACATCCCCACTGAATGAAGATTGAGCTGATTTAGTAGTGAGCAGCTGTCCCTCTTCCTTCCTTCCAGATTATACCCCAGCAAGAAGTTAACACTGACAAAGTCCTGACACAGTCCTGACGAAGGGTTTCAGCCCAAAACGTTGACTTTCCTGCTCCTCAGATGCTGTTTGACCTACTGTGCTTTTCCAGCTTCACATTTATTGACTCTAGCTTCCACATCTGCAGCCCTTACTGGTTCCAAGAAGTTAGCACATTCAGGTTCATTCTCTAAGCTCCACTCAGTCAGCCAATGGGACATGTGGGCTTAATACTTATTTAACAACAGTGCTGTGTAGGAAGAGGGAAGTTTCAGAAGATTATCCAGCATCTGGTTTCTGACAAATAGGCTATCGAGGGAGACCGAATGGCCTCCTCCTATTCCTTGGAATGTTTGTAAACAAGGCAGGAATAGAATGATTTCTTGAAGGAAAAGCCTCGCTTGACCAAAGGTCACATAGAAACATAGAAGATAGAAGCAGGAGGAGTCCATTCAACCCTTCGAGCCTGCTCTACCAATCACCACAATCATGGCTGATCGTCCAAGTCAATGGCTTAATCCTGCTTTCTCCCATAACCTTTGATTCCATTCGCCCCCAAGTGCTATATCTAGCGCCTCTTGAGCACATTCAATGTTTTGGCATCAACTATTTCCTGTGGTAATGAATTCCTCAGGCTCACCGCTCTTTGGGTGAAGAAATGTCTCCTTATATCCATCCTAAATGGTAGGCTCCCCAGTCAGGGTAACATCTTCTCAGAATTGACTGTTATCATTACAATCATTTAGAATTTAACTTCACCGCAGGTGGGGCTTGAACTGGCTTAGGAGGCCAATGCATTATCTATTAGGCCACTGAGGCTAGATACGTCATATTAGATGGGTGTAAACGTGTTGAATTTCTGCTGCCAAAATTCCTTCCTTAAATCTGTATGCCTCTTTACTTGCTTACCCTTTAATATCCAGCCTTTTAACCAAGCTGTTGACCATCTGACCTAATATCTCCTTTTTATGGTCCACTATCATGTTTTATAACACTCTTGGGAAGCACCTTGGGATGTTTCACTACCTCAAAGACACTATAACTTGTTGTTGTAGTGTGTTTATGAAGAATGGAAATTGTAAGGCTGGAAAGGAGAACATGAGTAAAACATCTTCAGTTGGTGCAGGCTTTGTCAGCACAACCCCGAGGGCAACAATAACCAACCACAATAGGAATGGAAGCCACTCTGTCATTAGCCAGGGGCTTATGGATGTATAAACCATTTTAACAGCTGGGGCTGGATTTCGGGGAGCAATAAAGCTCAGAGCAAGAATGAGAAATTGTGAAGTTGCCTATCCGTAGGGCTGAGCCTTAAGTAGGAGCAAAGGCTGGTGGTCTACTTGGTGCTCGAAACGTGTGCTGTTGGAGATAACCCAGAACTCTGTCCATCTGTTCAAAACCCTGGGCTGAGTGCTGTTGATGGTGGAGAGGGTAGGGTATGACAACAAAGAGGGTGGGACCAATGCTGAAAATACATTTGACAGAGTCAGAGAGCATAGAGGCAGCAGGGGTTTCCCAATTGTCAGAGGCTGGGTTGAAAGAGGTCAGTAGGTGACAATGGTATAAAGCATAGAGTGGAGTATAAACTGTTACTTAACACTCTACTTTCCATCATAGTGCTCTTTGCTAACCTGTGACTACTCTGTATGAATGTAATAGCGTGTAAATGGATGTGAGAGTGGGTTCGTGATGGGGTTGGGAATAAGTGGATGTGTGTATGAGAGAGAGTGTGTGTTTGACAGAGTGTATGTGTAAGAGAGTGGGTTGAATCTTAAATTGATTTTGACTAAGTCGAGTTGTGTTGTGGGTTTTGGAGGGTTTCTCGTCATGTGGCCTAGCATGTTTTCTTGCCCTATCTTACCAAGCACACCTCATCAACAACCAACCAATCTGTCACGTAAGATGTGTACCCCATCTTACCATGCACCATTCCCTCAACACTCAGACAAGCACTGACATTCTGAAGCTACCTTGTTTGTTTAAGGATGTGTGCACAAGACATTAGATAAGGGGAAGATGGCACAGCATTTCTCCCACCTGGAGGTCCTGGTGAACAGAAGGGTACAACTAAGAAGTCTCCTCTTTGCAGAGGATTGCCAGAGGAGGCTGGATCCAGACCTTGGCATGTGAGATAATTGTATGAAGAGTGGTCATGTAATGATCGTTCCCCACCACCTCCCCAAATGAAACCAGGGTGTTGCTGATTATAGCTGACACCACCACCCCGCGCACGCCCCGAACCTCATTACAACCTTCATGGTATCCTTCTTTCATAATTGTGCTGTGCCCTGACCTAGAACCTGAACCTACAGCCCCGAATCCCAAAAATTAAACTGCCAAGGCTCGTTGCCACAGTCATGCTTGACCCCCTTCCCACACCATACACCTCCCCCTTCCCTCTTGTACTTTAGTTTCTGTGGATGGAGTCAACAGATTAACTGAGGCCACCCCATCAACCGACATGACTGGAGAGCCCTGTGCAAGATGTGCCTAGACTCCTAACATAACTTTCCCTGACCACATCAGCCCTAACCACCCGAGCCAACAGACTGACTGTGGTCCACTCCCTGGACTGCAGAAGCACTGCCCCCTTGACCAACACCCCCTTCAAGCAGACGCCCAACCATATGGGAAGCTGCCCTTGACTTCCTGAGCAGGCTTCCTGTCTAATGACTGCCTCCATAGCCTTCAGTGAAGACGACTTCTCTAAGAGTTGGACACATGGCTGTTTGTTTGCTGTACTTGGAGTGCGTTTCCAGGTACACTGCTGAGACGTAGAGCAGTATGAGATTGACATACCACTTTGTCTTAAAGCAAGATGGTCACTCCCTAGCCTGAGGACTGCTTCGCAGCAATGCAAGCTGCTTGGATATGTGACTGCACTAATTGGGGTGGCAAAGCGAAGTAGGGCAGGGGTACTGTAAGCATGCAGGTATCTGCTAAGTGAGGTGGGCATTAAGAGAACAAGCAAACATCCCTCAGGTGCAGCCTGGTCCAGTCTGTGAACTGGGTGCCTGTCCCTGTGCACAGAATGTCCCTGTGCGCAGAATGTCCCTGCTTCAGCCTTTCAATGTTAGTTGTTGGTGTGCTCTGCAAGGCAAGCCTGTGCTCCCAGAGCACACTGCCAGTGCACAGCCGAAGTGCCAGAATGATCATGGTGGGTTGCCTGGTTTCCAATGCCAATGCACATGGACAAAGAATACATTTGGCTGTGCCCAGTGAATGTCAGTGTTGACGCTCTGAAATATCCAGTGTTGAACATGGAGGTCATTTGGAGCAAGAATCTTGCTATGCCACATGTGAAAAGCACAAAAGAAGCAGTGAGATGATTTAAACATCAAGATTGGCTTCACTGCACTTGTTGCCCAATTCTGCCACATATCTTGCCTTACCTCATGTGGCTCAGCCTCCTGTAAGATTCTGCCAGTGTATCTGTAAAAGATTATGTGAGAGTGTCTGTGTGCGTGAGAATTTGGGAAGGTATGTTTAAAGCACACACACATCTTCACGTTCATAGTCGTTCTCAAATTCACATACACCCAATCATAGTTTGATTACAATAGGTAGTTGTTTTCCTGTTAAAGGGGAAAAAAACCTGGTGTGTATTTTCTTTTAACCTGAATTAGTCGGTTAGATAAAATTGGCCAATCAGTGGTTTAATCAATTGTTTACATTTGTGACAGCGACAGGAATACTGAGGTTTGATTTCCAGATCACTACCTCAGGGAGTTGTGACAAAGTTTGGGGGTACATAGAGGATTTTGTAACAAAAACAGTGTAAGATTGGATGTGACATTAGAGTAAATGATAAAGGTTAAAAGAGTGAACGGCAGATTTATACAGAATGAAAAGGTGGCACCAGAAGCTGCTAAAGGAGAGATGGCAGAGTTGTCAGAGATGTTGGAGAAATATATTCCAAGAAGTGAGACATCAGAGTCAGTTCATATCGAAATCAGTTTAAACATGATGAAATATTAAAGCCACTTGAATGTAAATAGAAATTAAGAAGCTAGAGATGGCAGAGAGAGATAAGGAAAGGGAGACAGAATTGAAATGAGAAGGATGGAACTAGAGATACAGAAGAGAAGAAAGGAATTAAAGCTTAGAATGAAGCATAATGTGTTCATGCCAGTTGTTGTACTGGGGTGGACAAGGTCAGAAGTCACACGATGCCAGGTCATGGGCCAACAGGTTTATTTGAAATCACAAGCTTTCAGGAACAGCTCTTTGAAAGCTTTTGATTTCAAATAGAACAAAGCAGTTAAGAAAGGAATCCTCAGAAGCTGAAGTCATAAGGGAAATTCTAATCATAATCTTAAAGTAAGAAAATATTTCAGTTTGTACGGGCCCTACAGAAATTTGATGAAAAGAATGTGAATGCATTCTTTAAGCCATTTGAGAAAAAGCAAACCAGATGAAATAACTGAAGGAAACTATGCATTGCCCACACAGAGTAACTTGACATATAGAGCACAGGAAATTTATGCTTCATTATGAGAGGGGGTTCTTAAGGGTTATGATGCTATAATGTTATTCTGGATGCTAGGAGCTAGTTCCAGAAGCATACAGGCAAAAGCTTGGAAATTTAAGGAAGTTTACATTGAATTTGAAAGGATTAAACAAGTAATATTGACAGGCAGATATGAGCATCAGGAGTTGTAACCATGTATAAAGTTTTCAGAAATATCCTTCTCTTGGAACAATTTAAAACTCGCGAGCATTTTTTACTAAGAACCCATGTTCAAGGCTGAAGAGTTGCACCTGCTAAACAGGTAGCAGAAATGGCCAATAATTAGGATCTGATACATAAAACTAGACTTGTTTTTTTCTGTCACCCCATAAACTTGAGAAGGACAGACAATGGGAAAGTGAAAGGAAGGCGAATACCCATGGTAAAGAAAGGACAGCTAGGAACGGCCAAGATGCCCTCCTCAGATCAGAAAGACAGAATATTGAGAGGCCAGGATACAATGGACATAGAGAAGATGTTTCCAATAGTAGGAAAGGCTAGGACCTGAAGCAACAGCCTCAGAGTGAAGGAATGACCCTTTAGAACTGAGATGAGGAGGAATTTCTTCAGCCAAAGCATAGTTAATCCGTGCAACTCTTGCTGCAGAGGACTGTGGAGGCCAAGTCATTGAGTCTTTTTACAACAGAGATGGATAGGTTCTTGATTGGTAAAGGGATCAAAGGTTACATGGAGGAAGTGGGAGAATCGGCTTGGGAAACTTATCAGCCATGTTCAAATGGCAGAGCAGACTCAATGGGCTGAATGGCCTAATTTTGCTCCTGTACCTTATGGTCTTATGGAAACAAAGGTGCTGAGGATGGAGGTGGAAATTGAAGGCCCAAGTGTTAATTCAATTTTAATAAATTGGGATTCTCTAGTTCAGAATGGTAAAAGTTGCAAAGAAAGCCCAAGAGACTTATTGGGGTTCATAAGAGTGAGTCCAGAAAGAGAACTCAAAAGGCAAACATCACAGATCAAATTGTAGCTTTAGCTACAACTATAAGACTGGAAATATACACTGGAGGAGTGAATAAGGTCAATAAGAGATATGAAGGATTTTTGTCAAAACGATCTAGCCAAACCTGGGGATTTAAGGAATTAAGGGAATTAAGGGAAATGGGGGCTGGTCAAACTGGAACAGTGGTTGTAGGAATTGTTAACTGCTGTAGGAGTTGTTCAGAAATTAATCGTGAATAGAATTGACTTGCTCCTTGGTAATGATTTGACTGAGGTAAAGGGTATAGCTCCACCCATAATCATGGAAAGCCTGAGGTTAAAGAGACAGAACAGTTACAGGAACAGATTCCAGGTATTTGCCCATTGTTGTAGTGACCAGAGCAATTATTAAAGAAAGTCCATCACCAGAGGTCACAGTAATACCACATGTGGAAGTTAGAGAGGCCAGAAGTTTCCTGAGAGAAGGGGATAATTCAAAGGAAGTATTTGACAGGTCTTCATTAATTGAGGCTCAGATCTGGAGTTAAATTTTAAGTTAGCACAGATGGTTTACACTGATGCTAAAGCTAAGGAAGTTCTAGAGTGCTGTTGTTATTATGAATGGAGCTCTGATGAGAAACGGGAGACCCATGTTCCCCAAAACCTTTTTTCAGCTGCATGGACCTCCAAGGGAGAACAGCTCTGAGGTCCATGTGGAGCAGAGTCTTACACATGTGAAAGTCAGTGTGACAGCACATATTTTTGGAAAAACGTATTGTCTCTCCTAAGTATGAAGGCATGTAAAGACCACGTTAGCTTTTTTGGACGATGGGCTAAAGTAGGAAAGGATACTGCTGTAAACCAAGGAAACTGTGGAAGAAGATGCTTACAGGTTTGAACGTGAGCAACTGGAACACATCATGAATTGTATCTACAAGCAGTGAGGGTAAATTCCAGATGGAATGGCACCACCTTCATGTATTCAGGATAGTCTTGCACAAGACAGTCTTTTCATTGGTTTTGAATCAGGACCAATTATTGTGGACACAGGGGAGTTCAGCATAATATAATTTGATTGGTTTCTACCCAGCTGACCCCAGCCAGGGCGTATAGTCAATAAACAAAGAGAATGCACCTAAATTACACTCTCCACCCTGTGCAGGAAGTAACAGAAAGTCTGCAGGTAGCTGTTCTCTCCTACTATTTACATGTAATCTCTTCCCTCTGTAAATACTCTAATGAAAGGAGATGGAAAAAAAAAACACTTTCAGAGTCTCTGGAAGAGCAAATCCTCAATCAGTGAATGAAAGATTGAGAATTGCTCTAACTTTAACCTTCCTTATTGAGAATCGCTGTAACCATAACCTTCCTGACTGAGAGTCGCTGTAACCGTAACCTTCGTGACTGAGAATCACTGTAACCGTAACCTTCCTTAGTGAGAATCGCTGTAACCGTAACCTTCCTTAGTGAGAGTCGCTGTAACCGTAACCTTCCTTAGTGAAAATCGATGTAACCATAACCTTCCTCCATGAGATTTGCTGTAACCGTAACCTTCCTCCATGAGATTTGCTGTAACCGTAACCTTCCAGACTGAGAATCACTTTAACCGTAACCTTCCTTCGTGAGAATTGCGGTAACCGTAACCTTCCTTCATGGGAATCGCTGTAACCATAACCTTCCTTTGTGAGAGTCACTGTAACCGTAACCTTCCTGACTGAGAATCAACGTAACCATAACCTTCGTTCATGAGAATTGCTGTAACCGTAACCTTCCTTCATGAGAATCACTGTAACCGTAACCTTCCTTAGTGAGATTCGCTGTAAACATAACATTCCTTAGTGAGAATCACTGTAACCGTAACCTTCCTTAGT
>NC_063369.1:1840495-1851572 GCF_021869965.1 Rhincodon typus
CCCCCCTCAGTGGTCGAGAACGCCCTCGACCGTGTCTCCCACATTTCCCGCAACTCATTCCTCCCACCTATCCCCTCCTCCCACCTCAAGCTGCACCCCCATCTCATCTCCTACCTACTAACCTCATCCCGCCCCCTTGACCTGTCCGTCCTCCCTGGACTGACCTATCTCCTCCCTACCTCCCCACTGATACTCACCTTTACTGGCTCCATCCCCGCCTCTACGACCTGTCTGTTTCCTCTCCACCTATCTTCTCCTCTGTCCATCTTCTATCCGCCTCCCCCTCTCTCCCTATTTATTTCAGAACCCCCTTCCCCTCCCCCATTTCTGATGAAGGGTCTAGGCCCGAAACGTCAGCCTTTCTGCTCCTATGATGCTGCTTGGCCTGCTGTGTTCATCCAGCTCTGCACCTTGTTGTCTCTTGACTTCCTTAAGCTTGAGTTTGTTTGTCTTTATATAATAATGGATTAATGGACTAACATATTATTCAACATATTAATTGAATAACATTTAAGTTGTAAAGACTGTTGAACCCAATGCCTCTGAAAGGATTTTATCAACTTCCTGTTAATTTGCAGACACCATACATCCTTTCACTAATCTATTGGAGAATTGTAGAGATTTTGCTCATGCTTAAACATGCCTAATTCACACTTGCTTTCATTCCCAAGGCAAAATAGTGCAGTTCAGGCTTGAATGAATGTCATTGTTTGAAGATAATAATAGTTTATGATGCTGTTTCAAAGCTGTACATGCCTATTCTATTTAGTGATGGTGGCAGACTCCATTAAGTCTTTCACCTACATCAATTTATATAACTCTTTTGGATTTTCTCTTAGCCCACCATGTTCAGCCCAATCTCTTGATTGAAGATACTTAATCTAATAAAGAGATTGTCTTTAGCCATATTTCTTTAATAAAAAAAAATCAAATGGTGATAAAGGAACAAAAACAGAAGTTGCTGGAAAAACTCAGCAGGTCTGGCAGCATCTGGGAAGAAAAAAAAAAAAATCAGAGTTTCTGGTCCGGTGACCCTTCCTCAGAACACTGTGGTGATACATTGGGCTGAGTTGGAGGATTGATGCTGCCAGGCCTATCAGGTTTTCTTGCCATATCTTATGAACTTGCCTCATTAATGACCTACCCACCACTATAGTTTCTCTCCCATCCAATTCTGATTCCCATCTTACCACATACCATTCCCAGAACAACTTGCCACTCAGCAGATATCCCTGAAATTACCGGCATCCTTTGTGCCCATTCCATCTTTTGTAGGCCTGTTGTGCACCCAGACAAGCATTGTCAATCTAGAGCTGCCCTACACAGTTTGTGACATTCATCCTGGACATGAAAGACAGGAGGAAAATCTAATCAAATTCAGAGATGTTATTACGTACCACTGGAGCAGGTGGGATTTGAACCTGGACCTCTAAATCCAGAGGTAAAGATGCTACCACTGCACCACCAGAGCCCTGGGAAATGAGTGCATGTTTTGTGTGCAAGGACCTGGAGGTCCTGCTGGATGGGATGGTGCAGAGTTGGGACTAGTCTTCCCCTCAGTCCATGAGTGGAGACGATGACATCAGACCACGTTAGCCTCATCTGAGGTTGCCATCTGGATTAAAACACTTAAATTTCTGAAGGAATGGAGTAGAAAAGACTCAAGGTGGATGGTGGGCTTCCCAGCATTCAGTTCCTCACCCCTTATTTGGAGACCATCCTAACTATGACCGGCTCGAGTAGGTAACCTATTATTTCAAAACCCTCTGGACTGGTATCGGAGACAGGCCTTAATATACACTGCCAGGACCCCCTGAGTGAAAGGTATCTCCTTTGACTTGACAGAGGCCTGGTGACAACCATAACAACCTTTGTTCCTTTGTGTCTGTGCTAAATTGAAAGGCAAGACAGGTGTACTTTGCCCCTTCAACCAGAGATACCAGGTTCAAAGCACAAAAAAAAAGTAATGCAATGCAAGGCAGGGATGCTATGAGCATCCATGCAGACTCAGAGAGAGTGTGTGGTATGTTAGTGAACAAAGAGCCCAAGATGCAGCCAAGTCCTGTCCCAGAGTGCACAGTGTTCTTGCTGCAGCATTACAATGATAGTTGCCCAATGTACAGCATTGAAATGTAGAAGCGTTCTATAAGTGGATTGGAGATCAGCCATGAGGGTTCTCAGAGGTTGGCGCATATTGGATGTGGTGTGTATGTGGCTGGTGTCCATGGAGTGTTCTTTAAGATGTTGGTGCCTGGTGTCTCACTTAGGAGGTTACTTAAGAGTGACTGACTGTATCTGTCAGGTACCTGCTCCTCATTTCCATCTTGGGTTTTCTTGACATTTAGCTTGTTTGGTGAGTTTGGTAAGTGGATAAGTTGATTATGAATTAGGCTGTCAACAAGGCATTTAATATGCAATAATCCCCCTTAATTGGCAATTTACCACTGTCTAGCAAGAAACACACCATGTCACTTTCTATGCTGTTGACAAGTGGAACGAGATGTTCCCAGAAATTGAGATCAGCCTCAGAGTTCTTGTCCAGTTCTGCCACAAATCTGTCTGTAGACCATGTCGTTCAGACGCCTATAAGATTCTACCCAGAGATAGTACCCATTCTCTTTCTAGGCTACCAGTCTGAGCCTGGGGATGCTGAACCTCTAGAAGTAAAATATATGCAATGTCCCAGTTCAGATTCCAGTATTCTCAAACACAGTTACTGGACTCTTTGAAGTAATATTAATGAAATACATACTGCTTTTAGAAACATAGGAACAGAAGTAGGCCATTCAACCCCTCAAGCCTGTTCCCCCAGTCAAATGGCTGAACTGTGACCTAACTCCAGATACCTGCCTTTAGCCCATATCCTTAATACCTTTGCTTATCAAAATTATCTACCTCAGATTTAAAACTGTCAACTGATCTAGCATCAACTGTCGTTTGTGGAATAAAGTTCCAAACCTCTACCATCCTTTGTATGTTACATCCTCAGCATGTCCCAAAACACTTCACAGCCAATGCAATTGTTATCTAAGGAAACAAGTTCATCGTACAGCAATGAAATGAACGACCAGATAATCTAGGGCATGAGAACAGGTTAAGGGTTCAAGTCTGTGGTGTGGAACTCGAACCCATACTCTAACTCCTAGATGAGAGCATTACTCACTAAGCCAAGGCTGACACTTGTTTCATATTTCAGTCTCAACCTCCAACTTTCACCCCAAAGTTTGTGTTTGTTCTTGATTATCCAATATTTGAACAGCAAGATCCCACAACCAGCAATGAGACAAATGGCTTGTTAACTGCTTTTTGAGTAGTTGGTTAAAAGGTGATATGTTGGTCAGTTCACCAAGAAAAATTAACTGCTCCTTTTCAAGGTAGTATCCTTAAATCTTTAATACCTACTGGAAAGTGAAATTGGGTGTTCAGTGTTTTCACAAAAAGAAAGGAACATTCCTCATAGGATTAAATAGAATTTTACTTATTTTC
Source organism: Rhincodon typus (assembly GCF_021869965.1). Taxonomy (NCBI): domain Eukaryota; kingdom Metazoa; phylum Chordata; class Chondrichthyes; order Orectolobiformes; family Rhincodontidae; genus Rhincodon; species Rhincodon typus. The sequence goes on from NC_063369.1 coordinate 1,843,982, forward strand.
CATACAAATGTGACATAGAATTTCAGCAATGTAGGCCTTGGAAGTCCTGAGTTCTTTGATTTTATTGCAGTGGTGTAGTGTGAATGCAGAATATAGCAAGATACATGTGTAACGTGTGATTGAAAGGTTCTATTTGATAGACGAATGTAATTAGAAATAATTTCCTGCCAACCATTTGATTTTCACATGTGACTATAAAATTAAGTTGTCAGAAAACAGTCATCACACTGCTTGTACATTATGACATTGCAAGTACATTAAAAGGAGAGAGTACCGATTATTCAATTAATTATTGGCTCTTGAATTGTTGTATACTTATTTTAAAAGATTTAAGAATACCATAGAACCTTTGTGCAGGTACACCCTACTTTGTGACAGTTTATCCGACACAACCTTTAATCCTAACACCCAGTATCAACGTTTTACAGTGATTAATTCCTGTGTTAGCATTTTATAAGATTAAAACTCTATACCTGATCACACCCTTCTAATTTCCTGCCATTCATTCCACTTGTGTATCAATCTGGTTGGCTGCCACATGTGAAGTGAAACAACTAAGAAACTTTAGAAGTCCTGCCACTAAATTTGGCAAGGCTTCCACATTCCTAATAATCTTCTCCCCAAACATGTACCATCACTCCCCCCTTGACTCTTAGTACACATTGTGGTTAGAAACTTCCTTGTCTTAATAAAGACAGCTCTGGAGGAATCTGCTTTATCATAGAAAACTATGAAAATAGTTAGTAACTGTGACCTAGTATAAATGGAGAAATCTTCATGATTTTTACAGTTAGATTCCTCTTCCTACTGTTGAAAATAAACCTTACAATGCTGGTGTGCCAAGAGATGTTTTATGACTTTAATGTAAGAACTTATCAATAGGAATACAGCATTTCACCCTGTGAAGCTGCTCCCCATTCAAGTAGATCATAGCTGATATGCAACATAATCTGTAAGTCCTTTGTCCCATACCTTTTAACACCTTTAGATAAACAAAATTGATTGAACATTGTTAAAATGTAAACATTAAAGTTGCTGTATAAATACAAGTTGAAGCTCTGAAGCACAGGAAGAACCAGACTTCTGACCAACTTTCTCAACTAGGTTAGTGTGAAACTAGCTCCCTCTGTCTTAAAATAAACTGGTGCTACAAATTTATTGACACATTTATTTGACCTTTCAATTAAACAAAACTAGAATTCTCATCTGAAACTTGAAATCCTTGTAAACTCAGTGCTTGTTTCAAGATCATCGTGTACTTGACTCCTTTTAGCCGTAAGGGAACATGTGCCTACAAAATGATTTACATGGTATTGTGTCCAATTCTCATAATGTAGCACCCTGGTGACTTACTATTAATGCCCACCTTTGTCTAGTTTGACTTCAGTGTACTCCACTTATTGTTTATCCAGATACACTGCTTCAACAGTGCCAAAGTTACACTGGAGATTTGATTCTTTAATTTGCTGAAACTCTGACACCTATAAATTTGTTTCGTTATGATTGACTTAACAATTACAGTAAACACGTTCATGCGGCACCTTTCATGACAGCCAAATGTTTCAAAGCATTTTGTAGTGTCATAATTATATGAATGACACCAATTTGCATAACGAGCCACCAAGCTCTAAAAGCAACAAAGTGATGGGGAGTAGGGCATAAATAATGACCAATACACAAGCAATAACTCTACTGCTCTGCATTGCTATGGGATCTTTTAGATTCAGTTGAGATAGTAGACTGGTCCTCAGTCTAGCACATCTAGTGAAACGCCATTTTGCTCAGATAAGACTTGGTAGAAGCAGGATTGAACTTTATAGAGACCAAAATAACTACAGATGCTGGAAATCAGAAACAAAAAACTGAAATTGCAGGAAAAACTCAGCAGGTCTGATAGCATCTGTGGAGAGAAATCAGAGTTAACATTTCAGGTCCAGTGACCCTTCCTCAGAGCTCAGTGGGCCTGAAATGTTAACTCTGATTTCTCTCCACAGATGCTGCCAAACCTGCTGAGCTTTACTAGCAATTACTGTTTTTGTTTCTGATTTCCTGCATCTACAGTTCTTTTGGTGTCTACCGTGTTCAGTCCTGCTTTTACCAAGTCTTGTATATTCATTTGAATAACAAACGACAGTTTCAGATAGGTGTGATACGGAGATGATTTGGGACATTTTTGAAGGAGATAAGATACTCATTGGATGAAGAAATTTAGGGGAGATAAAATGCTCTTTAGGATAGTGAAAGTAGACACAAGTGTATAAAGACTCGATAGCTGTCAAGCTCACTGGAACTGTCAAATGTGTCAAAAATCGTCAAAGTCATCTCTCAAACAAAAAACTATGAAGAAGCATTTAAACTTCCCGCCCTTTAACCCTTTAGAAAAGGTCTGGATTGTTTCTTTAAAAAAAATTGCTTGCTATTTCACTACTTTGACATAACTCAGAGGGAAACCATTAGTAGATTAGTATGGCTTAACTGATTTCACAATCTTGTATTGTCACAGTAGGATTCCTGTCATTTCAGTTTCGTTGATAGCTCTAAGTGTTTATAGACTCTGGAGTAGGAAAATATGTTACAATACTTATTTTACAAGAGATTTACCAATTGAGTAAATGTTTGTTTATAGATTTTGCAGATGAAGGCATGTAAATGTAGTGAACATGTTTTTATGAATAAGCGTTGTATTTTTTTTAAAAAAAATTAGGTAACTAGACACTTAGAATTGTACTTTATTTAATTTCAGCATGTTTTGATATCTGCCATGGTGGATACTAGTAGAGTTGGCATGTAATCGCAAAGAGTGATGAGTAGGTGACATGGCTTGGCATGAGTGGGCACTAAGCTTGCAAATGAACTATAACGGGTCATAGCAAGTGTGTGTTGGCATGGAAGGTATGAAAAGCCTGGAGGGAGTGGCAAAGGGGCATAAGTTGGAAGGTCATTGGGGCCCTAAGGTAACATGGGCTACATAGACGGGGCATAGAGAATGTATAGGTGTGTGGCGGGTGAGGGTTGGATGGATGTTTTATGTCATATTCTTTTAAAGAAAATTTTGGACATAGTGCTGTAGACCCAATGTAAGTCTTCTACCGAGCTGCCTCTGCTCTTGTTTGAGGGTCACCCAATCCAATCCCAGAGGTTTGACCTCATTCTTTGCATTGAGGATTCTCTATCATATTGTAGGCATCATCAGTCAGCTACATAGAACAAACGCTGAACAGATTTAGCAAATCAAAACCGGATATCATTGAGGTGTTCTGGACTACCAACTGCAACAGAACTGTATTCAACCACAGCTTGTGTATTCATGGCCCAGCATATCCCTCCACTCTACCAATACCGTCAGGCCGGAAGATCAACCTTGACGCAAAGAACAGTGCAAGTGGTGTGTCAGGAGCAGCACACAGAATACCTAAAAATGAAGCGCCAATTTAGTCAAGCTACAATAGAGGGCTTTTTGCATGCCAAACAAGATTTGTGGGTATGTGCATTAACAGTTGAAAGGTGGTAGAACAAGTCAAGAAACTGCCAAAAAAGCATGTTGGATCCTGGGCTTTTTAAGTAGAGGCAGGGTTAAAAAGCAAGGGAGTTATGCTAAAACAGTGGTTAGGCATCAGTTGAAGTATTGTATTAAATTATGCAACCATATGCTATGACTTTTCAGAGGATGCAGATGAGATATGACATTAGTACCAGGGATGAGGGATTAATTTGTGGAGAAAGAGATTGGAGAATCGTGGGTTGTTCCCTTAAAAGCATAATAAATAAAGAGGAGATCTAATAGAGGTGTTTAGAATCATGAATAGTTTAATTGGAGAAAATAAGGGGAAATTCTTTTCAATAGCAGAAGGATCGCCAGAAGACATCTATCTGGCAAAAGTTAAAGGTGTCATGAGGAATTTATTTTTAGCCCAAATCATTGCAGTCAGCAATGCCTGAAGAAAGCAGGGTGCTGGTGAAACAGATTTAATATTGATATTCAGAAAAGAATTGAATAAATATTGGAAGAAAATTTTTTTGGGATTTGATGGACAGCTCTATGAAACAGCGAGTGCATGGAAGATTAGGCTGCATGATTCCTTCTAAATGGAAGACTCAAAAGGAATTGAAAAGAAAGTAATCATTTAATTTGGTAGCAGTATTTGAAGTATGTAACATATCAAGAAGTCAGGTCTAGCAATATGTATATCTGGCTTCCTTTTTCAAAACTGCACTTCAATGTGAATTGAAAAAGGATCAGTGATCTTGCTCGTCATGATCTGATCAAATGCAAATTACGACACAGAAGTATGGTGCAAGAGCATATCTAATTCCGGAGTGTGGTGACCTCAATTGCAGAGACAGTACATGCCAATCCTGTTAAAGGCGAGCCACAGCTTTACAGTTAGTACATTACTAAAGAGGAATTGGAGTGAAATTTCTGTCAGTGGAACGACTTCAGTCTAACCTTGACTACTTTAAATATAGGCTTTCAGGCCCACTTGGAATGGATTTCCATCCCTGCATATATCCGAATTAGCAACTCCAGACACTCTTTGCAACATTAACTTGCTGTTCACCAATCAGGTTTGTGCTGACCTGTATTATTTCACAAAACACCTTGATTTTAAAATTTTCTTTCAGCGTTCAAATCTTTTCACGGACTCATTTATTACCCATAACTCATCTTTGTTTGCACAGATGATTTGTGCCTGAATCAGGCCATTTGGCTCAATTAGTCCATGTTGGTGTTTGTGCTCTAAACAACCTCCACCCCCCCCAATTTTTCTCATCTAACAATACCACCATAGCCCTGTATTCCCTTATGCCTAGCTTCCCCTTAAATACATCAATAATATTGGCTTTAATCATTTGCTGTGATAGCATGTTGTATATTTTTACCTGTGAACTCTTCTGAATTCCCTACTGACTTTTTTGGTTGACTATCTTATATTTTTGGCATCTAGTTATACTTTTCCACACAAGAAGAAACATTCATTATCTACTCCATTAAAATCTTATGCAATGTTAAAAGCCTCTATTAGGTTACCCCAATGTTTCAGGCAATTTATCTTTTGCCCTCTTGTAGGTCAGATTTTCTCAGCTTTACCATTGATATCCCTCTACCAAGATTGTAAACTCTGTAAATTGTAAATTCTTTTCCTAAATGCTAATTTTCACTAGGAGGTTGCTTTTCATAAACTTGAACTGGAGAGAAACAACAATCCTTAATATGTTGTAGTAACTGGTTTCCCCAAAAGCCATTAAAATTAACCCTCAAGGAACGTAATTATTTCAAACATGAAATAAAGATTGGAATGCTCCAACACTCAACAACTTGAGCTAAGACACCATCCCATCAAGTGCTTCTACATTACTGTTGTTCATTTACCTAGTTCCCTTCACGTGCTCAGCTGTCCCCTGCATCCGTACACAACTAGATACAAACTGTTCAAAAAGAATGTATTGGATAATTGACCAATGTTTCCCCTCAAAAGAAAAGTGGCAAGAGAGCTAAAGTCCAAACTTATGCTGACATGACCTACAAATGTTATCTTGTTTACAAAATTCGGAGTGGAAAGAATATGGTCAGTGTTGCAGCATGTTCGTGGAAATTGCACAATTACTTAAGCTCTTTTAAACACAAATTCAATATTGACCAACACTTTTACTGTTATTCTGTTGCAGCAAAAGATAGTTTTTAAATTTGCCAAAAAAGAATTGAAGTGTGACTTGTTTTTCTCTTCAAGGTGTGAAATGCTCTTTCTTGGAGAGGCACAGTTTAACTTCATTCTTCTTCCTCTCTACTTTCACTCCTCTGATGTCACAAATGTCAAAGGATTCCATTCAGTGTAAATCGCAATGAAGGATAGAGAAACAGAGTTAATGTTCAGGTCATGACTTTTTAAAATCAGGACTGGGGAAACGTTAGGAAACTAATAGCTTTTCTAGGAAATAGGGAAGGATAGAAAAAAGGACAAAGGGTAGGACTGTGATGGGGCTATGTGCTTATGCTGGCTGTGTGTCAGTTCTACTATGGAAGTGGTTGCTGAGCTGTACAAGAAGAATATGCACTGAACACCCAGTTAATTTTTTTACACCGGCTGTGGAGAAGTTCCTAAGCTTTTGGTCGAAACATCCATTTAAAAAGCTGGTCAGAACAGAGAAACGCACCTGTGGAGAACTTTCAAAGGTAGAGCAGACTCCATCAGTTTGTTGGCATGGTATGATGGTATCTAGCAGGGCATCTTTAATTTCTTGCATTTGCTCTGTTCTTTGTTGGTTGTTGCCTGTAGTATAAACATAATCAGTATATTATATATAGGGCTCACTTGGCCCAATACATAGCCCCCAAACTTACTAATATGCAATTCGCAAAACTAATAAATGTACTACTGTAGATTGCATTCAAGTCAGCCTCTGAAGGCTTCAAAAACCCTTATAAAAACAGAGATCAACTCGTAAATATGAACTGCTGGTGGCAGATAGTTGTCATTTTGAAATTAATGTGGCATATTTTCATTAGATTCCCTACAGAGCAGAAAGAGACCATTCAGTCAATCAAGTCTGCATCAACCTTCTGAACGGCATCCCACTCAGACCCACCCTATCACTGTGACCCCACATTTACCATGGCTAATCACAACCCTGGACACTAAAGGGCAATTTAGTATAGTCAAACCACCTAATCTGTACATCTTTGGATACTGGAGCACCTGGTGAAAACCCACAGACATAGGGAGAACGTGCAAACTCCACACAAGTCAATCCCAGGTCCCTGGTACTGTGAGGCAGCAGTGCTAAATCAGTGAGCCACCATGCTGCCCTATTATTGAATGAATTAATTATATAAAAGTTTGTTTGACTGCAACTGAAGCATTTAAAGCAAAGTGAATTGTCTTTGATATCTGATGCAAAAAGTTGATTGAAGTCATGGAGTACTTTGGGTATGGCATCATCATGAATGTGTCACTTTTGCTTTCAGAATCATCCCTCCAAAACAAATCATTTCCGTTCATTGAATTGGCTATTCCATATTCTTTGAACGACTTGATGGCACTTGGTGCACTATTAGTATTAGCATATATTCCTCTTGTATTCTTCAGCAAGCAGCTCAAGAGAAAGTATTTAGCTCTACCATAGCTTTACCCTTTTGTCCTTTAATACTTTCTCATTTCACGTGCATAAAAGCCATGAGTTGACAATGAAACTGCACAAAACACCAAGCAAGGCAACACACATAAAAACCTGCAGGGTGAATTATTTCATCCAAAAAGTGTTTTTTTATTTGCAGACACATTCTATTTTGTTCAAGAAACACACAGTAGTCACAGTCAGTGTGGCATTTTATAAATCCCTGCTTTTGGAATGAAATCAGCCTGATTCCAGGTTAAAACTGAGACAGATTCTGAACAAGGCCTCATTTACAATTCAATGTCTGATCTGAGATGTCACCTTTGATATGCTGCTATCATTCTGCCTGTTTGAAGTTTGGAAAGTTAGGCAGACAGTGATGAAGAGATAACAAGGTGTAGAGCTGGATGAACACAGCAGGCCAAGCAGCCTTAGAGGAGCAGGAAGGCTGACGTTTCGGGCCTAGACCCTTCTTCAG
>NC_063369.1:1852072-1862840 GCF_021869965.1 Rhincodon typus
AGGGTCTAGGCCCGAAACGTCAGCCTTCCTGCTCCTCTGATGCTGCTTGGCCTGCTGTGTTCATCCAGCTCTACACCTTGTTATCTCAGATTCTCCAGCACCTGCAGTTCCTTCTATCTCCCCCAGACAGTGATGAAACTTAATTATCTCAGGGTAGTGACTTGAAACAGATTCTGGAATTTACATCTTAAATCAACTGAAACTTGCATCTCCTTTCTAACAGTTTTCCATATTCTGCTTCTGCAATTTCGAGAATGCAGGAATGTATGAACGATTAAAGATTCAACAGGAGGCAGTCAGCCAGCCATTTTAGATTTGTTCACTCCACTCACACCAGTTGTATGATCCTGTGGTCTCTCTGCCCATAAACTGTGTCTGTGTGCTGTCCTCTCACTGCACCTGACAAAGCGGCTGCATTCCAAAAGCTTGTGATTGCAAATAAACCGGTTGGATATAACCTCATGGGTGATTTTGTCCACCCAGTCCCACACTGGCACCTCCACATCTTAATTTTGTTCTGTGGACATGTACGCTAGGAGTATTGTTGTGGTCTTATGTACTATTGTTTCACTAAAATAGTTTTCAAATTATTCCACTCATAGTTTGGCTGCTGGGCATATCTAAAGTCATGGTCCTTTTATTCATATTGTCAATGTAAACTAATAGTACTCTTGCTTTTGCTACTGTTTGATGATGAACCTTTGGAAATTGGTTAATTTGGCATTGCAATCTTTTAGTATGTTTTGAGCAATTTTGGTTTTCTGCAACAACAGCTCATTCCATAGAGTAGCTACACCAAATAGTTGTTGGTCTGAAATATTTGTTGGCCTCCCATTTTGGTTTATCAAGTCATAGTCAACTGTACAGCCAGAAACAGACCCTTTGGGTCCAAATGGTCCACACTGACCAGATAACTAAACAAAATCTAGTCCCGTTTGCCAGCATTTGGCCCATGTCACTTTAAACCCTTCCGATTCATGTATCCGTTTAGATGCCTTTTAAATGTTGTAATTGTACCAGCCTCCACCACTTCCACTGGCAGCTCATTCCATACACACACAATCCTGTGAGAAAAAGTTGTCCCTTAGGTCCCTTCTAAATCTTTCCCCTCTCACCTTAAACCTATGCCCTCTAGTTTTGGACTTCCCTACCCTGGGAAAAAGACCTTGGCTGTTCACACTGTCCAAACTCCTCATGATTTTGTAAACCTCTATAAGGTCACCCCTCAGACTCCAATGCTCCAGGGAAAATAGGCCCAGCCTATTCAGCCTCTTCCTATAGCTCAACCTTCAATCCTGGCAACATCCTTGTTAATCTTTCTGAACCCTTTCAAGTTTCACAACATCCTTCCTATAGCAGGGAGACCAGAATTGAAAGCGGTACTCCAAAAGTGGCCTAAACAATGTCCTATACAGACACAACATGACCTTCCAACTCCTATACTCAGTGCACTGACCAATAAAGGCAATAATATCAAATACCTTCTTCACTATCCTGTCTACCCGCAACTCCACTTTCAAGGAACTGCGAACCTGCACTAAAGGATTTTACCCATTTAAGTACATACAAGTGTATTGCTTCCTAGTGATGACGAAGCTGTTCTAATGATTTTTCAGGACTCATTTTGAGACACACTTTAAGGCCAGGCCAATGCCTGGTCCCAGTTTGGAGCATTTGGTCTTGGGTACCTTCTTCAGGGAGGACTCCTTCTTTTTCCATTCTTGCATCAGTTTTTCACTAACACCGAATTCCCATGATGCAGCACAGTTATTTGAGCAATTAGCTATTATTACAGCTTTTAATTTATAAACAACTTCATAGTCATTTATTTTGCTGGAGGACCAATTTCTGTTTGTCACACACCATGCCATTCCTGGCCTTGTGTGAGAGATTGTCCGAAATTCCCTCATGTCATCTTTGCAACACAGCCCATAGTGCCAGCTTCATTTCATGCACCAGCTTGTGGTGCAAGGAAGATAATAAATGCATTTGTGTATAATTGAGTCCAACTTCTAATAGAAGGATAGCATTTTGTAGTTGATAAATGGGGTTGACTTATATAGTGCTAAAAATGGGATTATCATGTGCACCATGTCATCTTATGTGCTACAACCTAAGGACTGAATGCTGGGAAAGGGTGGAGGCTGGTACAATTACAACATTTAAAAGGCATCTGGATGGGTAGCTCTGTGCTGCTGCAGTGTGTTGTGTCCTGTTTAAATAACGTTCTCACGCAACTTCGTTTGTGTGTGTTGGGATGGTTGCTGTTGAAATTCAGTACTTGGTCAGTGTGTGTGGCTTTCCTGTGTACCTTTGTTAGGAATTCCCCATTTGTCTTGTGTTCCACCATGACATCCAGGAATGGGACCTGTTTGTTCTTCTCCTCTTCTCTGGTGAATCTGATCCTGGTGACGGTGTTGTTTATTAGTTTGTGTGTCTCCTCTAGTTTGGTGCCTTTAATAATGATGAAGGTGTCGTCCACGTAGCATATCCATAGTTTTGATTGGATTAGTGGAAGGGCCATACTTTCAACTCTCTGCATCACCGCTTCAGCTATTAGTCTGGAGATAGGTGATCCCATAGTTGTCCCATTGATCTGTTCGTATATTTGGCCGTTAAAGGTGAAATGGGTGGTGAGACGTAGGTCCAGTAGCTTCAGCATGTTGTCAGTGGAGATGGTGTCACAAGGATCTTGTTTTTGTTTTAGTCGTATTGTCAGTGTTTCTCTTGCAAGTGGTATGCCTATCGATGTGAATAGGGCAGTAATGTCAAATTATACCATGGTCTCGTCATCATCTACTATTATGTCCTTGATGGAGTTGAGGAACTCCTGGTCTGAGTGGATTGAGTGAGGTAACTTGCTGACGAGGTGCTTTAGTCTCCTTTGTAGCTCCTTGGCTAACCTATGTGATGGCATGCCTGGCAGGGAGACTATGGGTCTGAGGGGTACTTCCGGTCTGTGTACTTTCCAGAAGCCACAGAATCGGGGTGTGTTAGTTCTTTCAGGTTTCACTCTTAAGAAGTCTGTTTTGTTGATTTGTCCGGTCTGTTTGAGTCTCTTTGACGACTACTGGGCATCAGAGTTGCACACAAACCCACATCAACCCTATGCCAACTGCTCACCCAGAATAAAGACCCACTACCCACTACGGACAGGACCAATGTCATATACAAGATTCCCTGCAAAGACTGTGACAAATACTACATTGGACAAACAGGAAGGAAATTAACCACAAGGGTACACGAACATCAATTGACAACAAAAAGACATGACCAATACTCACTCATCTCCATCCACATGGATAAGGAGAACCACCAATTCGATTGGGATAACACCAGAATCCTGGGACAGGCAAGGACAGAGACAAGCATGGGAATTCTTAGAAGCCTGGTACTCCACTAAGAAAGCCAGTAATAAACATATAGAGCTAGACCCCATATACACTCCATTGTGAAGAAAAACCGGAAGTGAGGTAGTCCAGCTCAACAGACACCAGAGTTTAAATAGCAGGTGGGAAAACACACTGGCACTTCATTGGAGGCTGCGCTGATGATGTTTCCCAGCAGGGTAATGAAACGTCTGCGGAACAATGAACTAGCTCGGCGAGCCAATCAACCACAAAATAATGAAGAGGTTTGATGAAGGCAGAGCAGTGGATGTGATCTGTACGGACTTCAGTAAGGCGCTTGACAAGATTCCTCATGGTAGACTGGTTAGCAAGGTTAGATCACGTGGAATACAGGGAGAACTAGCCATTTGGATACAGAACTGGCTCAAAGGTAGAAGATAGAGGGTGGAGGTGGAGGGTTGCTTTTCAGACTGGAGACCTGTGACCAGCAGTCTGCCACTAGGATTAGTGCTGGGTCTACCGCTTTTCCTTGTTTATATAAATGATTTGGATGTGAACATAGGAGGTTAGTAAGTTTGCAGATGACACTAAAAAGGTGGTGTAATGGACAATGAAGAAGGGTACCTCAGAGTCCAACTGTATCTTGATCAGCTGGGCCAATGGGCCAAAGAGTGACAGATGGAGTTTAATTTAGATAAATGAGAGGCGCTGCATTTTGGAAAGGGACATCAGGGCAGGACTTATACACTTAATGGTTAGGTCCTGGTGAGTGTTACTGAATAAAGAGACCTTGGAGTGCTGGTTCATAGTTCCTTGAAAGTGGAGTTGCAGGTAGAGAGGATAGTGGAGAAGACATTTGGTACGCTTGCCTTTATTGGTCAGTGCATTGAGAATAGGAATTGGGAGGACATGTTGCAGCTGTACAGGACACTTTTGGAATACTGTGTGTAACTCTGGTCCCCCTGCTATCGGAAGGATGTTGTGAAATGTGAAAGTGTTCAGAAAAGATTTACAAGGATGTTGCCAGGTTTGGAGGGTTTGAGCTATAGGGAGAGGCTGAATGGGCTGGGGCTATTTTCCCTGGAGCATCAGAGGCTGAGGGTTGACCTTATAGAGGTTTATAAAATCAAGAGGGGCATGGGTAGGGTAAGTAGACAAAGTCTTTTCCTCAGGGTAGGGAAGTCCAAAACTAGAGGGCATAGGTTTAAGGTGAGAGGGAAAAGATTTAAAAAGGACCTGTGGGGCAACCTTTTCATGCAGAGAACTGATGGAAGTGGTGGAGGCTGGTACAATTACAACATTTAAAAGACATCTGGACGGGTACATGAATAGGAAGGGTTTAGAGAGCTGTGGGCCAAATGCTGGCAAATGGGTCTAGATTAATTTAGAATATCTGGTTGGCATGGACGAGTTGGACCTAAGGGTCTGTTTCTGTGCTGTATATCTCTATGACTCTAAAATGAATGTAATTCCATTAAAGGCAGAGTCTGGAGAATTTATAATGGAGCATAGAGAAATTGTAGATAAGATAAATGATTAGTCTGTTCTCGCTGAGCAAGAGTCTGGAATGATTCCTTTGGATTAGACGGTGGCAAATGTCATCCCACTATTTAAGAAGGAAGTGACAGAGGAAACAGGGAACTACAGACCCATTAGTCTTAGATCAGTAATGGGGAAAATGCTACAATCTGTTGTAAAAGATAAGATAAATAGATATATGGCTGATAATAATCTGATTTGGCATAGTCAGCATGGATTTGCAAATAGGAAGTCATGTTTGATAAACTTGGTAGAGGTTTTTGAAGGTGTCATGAATAAATTTTATAAAGGAGAACCGATGAATGTAGTATACTTATGAGATTCAGAAAGTTTCCAATAAACTCCCCCATATGAAGCTGGTTAGCAAGATTAAAGCACGTGGTGTAGGAGGTAATATACTGGTGTCAGTTAACAATTGACTAACACAGGAAATAGACAGTAAAAATAAGTGGGGTGAGATACCATGAGGTCAGTACTTGGCGTCCCAGCTGTTCACAATATGTATCAATGATTTGGTGGTGGGGACCAAATATAACATTCCCACATTTGTGGATGAAATAAAGCTAAGTGGGAATATGTGTTGTGAGAAAGATTTGGGCAGGCTTACTGAATGGGCAAGAACATGGCAGATGGAATATGATGTGGAAAAATATGAGTTTCTTCACTTTGGTTGGAGAAACCGATGTGCAGAGTATTTCTCAAGTAGTAAGTATAGATTTACAAAAGGACCTAGGTGTCCTTCTTTATAAGTCACTGAACGTTAACATGCAAGTGCAGCAAGCGCTTGGGAAGGCTAATGGAATGTTGGTTTTTACTGCAAGAGGATTTGAGTACAGGAGAGGTGAAATCTTACTTCAATTGTACAGGAGCTTTGTTAGACTGCACCTTGAGCACTGTGTGCAGTTTTGGACCTTGTCTCAGAAAAGATATTATTGCCATAGAGAGAGTGCAACGAAGATTCACCAGCCTTGTTCCTGGGATGATGAAACTGTCTGATGAAGAAAGATTGGCAAAATTGGGACTGTACTCTTTAAAGTTTTGAAAAATTAGGTGATCTCATTAAAAGTTGCAAAATTCTTAAAGAGATCAATAGGATTGATGTTTCCCCAGACTAGGGAGTCCAGAACTAGGGGACACAATTTAAAAATATGGGAGGTGCTACTTAGCTCTGAGATGAGGAGATTTTACTTTTACTCAGAGGGTTGCAAACCCATGGAATTCTCTATCACAGTCCAAACAGTCTTTGTGAAGTGTATTTTACCTCTGGTGCTTATACTGCAATGATTAGACAGATCACTCAGTATCCAAAACATACTTTATCATAGTTGCCATAGTTCATGAAAGGCTATGTGACTACAGCGTATAAAAGGCAACTCTCAAAACAAACCAACTGGTAAGGGATTTAACCTTTAAACTCTAATTACCATGTGTGAGTTCAAGTTCAAAACTGGAAACTTCAGCACAATAATTTAGGCCAATATGACAGTGTAACACTAAGGGAATGTCTTTTTCCTTGTACAAAATGCAATGTATCCTTTGAATATGTTTAGAGGCAGGATTAGATGATCATTTCAGCACTCTCCCATTCTGGAACTGAAATTTTAGCCCGTGATTTAAACCTGGCCCAAAACAAATCCCCTTGATCAGGGTGTTCCCACTGCCACAGGGAGTAGGCAGACATTGGCTGAGATCACTATCACAAAGAGGCACATTCCAGTTATAGAGATAGCAAGAACTGCAGATGCTTGAGTCAGATAACACAGCAGGCTGGGCAGTATCAGAGGAGCAGGAAAGTTGACGTTTTGGGTCAGGACCCTTCTTCAGAAATGGGGGAAGTGGGTGAGAGCTCGGAAATAAATAGAGAGAGGAGGGGTGGGGCTGGGGAAGGTAGGTGGGATGGCGATAGGTGAGTGCATGTAGGAAGTGGTGGGAATTGGTCAATGGGATAGTTGGGAGAGAAGATGGACAGGTTATGTCAGGTCAAGGAGGTGGGGATGAGAGGGAAGGATGGGCATGGGAGATTTTAAAACTGGTGTGATCCATGTATTGCTGTAACCTGCAGCTGCCTGTGTTTGATAAGGAGCAGCATATTTTTACTTAATACTCCCTAAAGGGTATTGTGGGTCTACCTACAGTACATGGACTGCAGTGATTCAAGAAGGCAGTTCACCACCACCACTTTCTCAAGGGCAACAAGGGATGTGCAATATAATGCTGACCAGCCAATGACACCCACATCTCACAAGCGAATTTAAAAAAAAAATTCAGAGAATACACAAAGCAGGAAAGGAGAGTCAGAGAAAGACTTAGTTCACAACCTGAAATATTCCTTGTGCCAGTGCTCCAAGGACATTTAGAGAGTAAAAACAAATTAACTCTGAAATTATTGAACAAAGAATTCCGCAGCAGCACCCTTGCAGTATCAGGTCCAATAGATCTAGTCTGTTTCTTGGGGCTGAATGTTATTGGCTGTCCTGCCGACCTATTCCACTGTCTTCTTACCTACCCTGTAAAGTGTGGTGCACGGAAGGAGTCTGCAAGCCCTTGGGCCTAATGAGATCCATAAATGGCCAATTGATGTCCACTTAAGGGGATCATTCTGCATCAGGCACTATTTACAGGCAGCAGAGAAAGGTGGAGGCAAGGTGGGTAGCCTGATAGCTTTCACTGTGCGGGCTGTTGTCAGGCAACAAGGATAAATAGTTCCTTTTGGAAATCCCTTTAGGGAATACTGCCACAGATCATAAGTGCCCCAATCCTCATGTAACTCCTCTTCCCAAGCCTCCAAATCTTAGTTTTCAAAAACCGCAAGGAGGCCTTTCCAAAATCAACAGACCAGTCTTAAGTCAGGGTCCCATGACTCTTCTTTCTCAAGGACTACCTTGGTCCTAGTATCAGCTACTGAATCCTAGCATTGACTGTCTAGCTACCATCTAGATGGGGACTTAATCCCAGATGAGAGCAGGAGTACCACCCTGAATCAATTAAGGCTGCTCCCAGCATAATATCACTGGAGGTAGCCTGGTTGTGGGTGGGCTGGTAAATGAGTTCTTGATTGGGGGAGTGATGAATATGATGCACTAAAATAATCAAGCTCTTGGCACATCTGGTTTAAATGTTAGTGGTCTTATCATCAAAATCCTATATTAATTTGATCATTTGAGACTTTAACCAATAAGGCAGCAGGAGATAATCTAGTGTAGTAATTCAGGAAACCTAGGTTACAAATAATACCTATTAAAGCAGGGTAGCAACTTTACAGGCACATTATGGCTCTTCCCTTCAGGTTCAGCTTCAGGTGCATGTTGACATTTGGTTTCTTGGTCTTTCTTCAATGCCTCAAGACCTTCCTCACTCACTTGCAAGCAGGATGACTTCAAACTTTATCACCCATGTGCTAGTTATCAAAAGCTTTCATTTATTGATTCTTTCCAAGCCACAACCCTCAGCATGGTCAATGATATCAGTACATTCTGATTGACCTAAGCTAAGCAAGGCTTATTGCTAATTCGTTTAAGGATCTTAAGGGTGATGTACATTGACTGATGTCACCTCCCACTATCTCCTGCCTGGTTCCTTAGATTGTCAATTATCCATGGGTCCCACCTTTTCGTTAAGTAAAATATTCTTTCCCTCTATTAAAGAAAAAAAGGGAGGCATATGCAGTCAAGGCCCAGGGACTGATAGCCTTGAGCTCCTGTCTCAATGTTGTTTAATTGGCAAAGTTCCCAATAGATATGGAAATAGTTTACATTACTCTTTACCACTTACCAAGACAGAAGATACTAATCTCTACAAATTCTTTTAAATTCTAAAAGATTAAATAATTACAAATTTACACATATTAAACATGTTGTTACCAAGTTAACACCAAGTAAACACATTGTTGCTGACTTAACACTAATACAAAAGTTACATTTAGTCAATTGCTATACTTTGAATGTACCAGTACAAGAACATGGCTGTGATTTCTGCCTGGGAAGGTAGTTAAGATGGGAAACCTCACAACTGTAAAAAGTCTTGGATGAGCACTTGAATTGTCATAGCATTCAAGACTATGAGCCTAGTGCTGGAAATTCAACCTTGGAAGTCTGCATCTGAAACTAAACAGATCTTATACATTCTTGCAGCTGTGTGTCTAAATATTAGGTTACTGTCTTCATCCTCTTCACAATCCTATGGTATGTTCTTAATCAAATGAAGCTAAGCAAAGTCACATGATGTTGGAGTGTCAAGATCTACATTGGCTACTATTACGCAGAATACTGTAATATTAGATTATAAATGAAGATACTTTGGTTATGTGATTATAATTAAACCAAAGTCAATCATAAAATGGTAGTTTTCCTACTAATCCTACATTGGATATATGTAGTTTTAGTTGGGATAGAAGGGTAGGGGCAGGGAAGAGGTCTTCAGCTTTTTGTGCTGGATTTAGAGATGCACAAAAAAAGAAATTTTAAAAAATTTGAATCTGCTTTTAGTTTTAGTTGTACTCAGTGTATTTTAGACTATTTCGGACACACAGGAGCCCTGCTCTGGCAACTTCTAATACTCAATTATCATTGGTTTTAATCCGTCATGCTGAGAAAATATCTGATTTTATTAAATTTGCCAATAATTTTACCAAGATCTGGGGCCTGGAAGTTCTTTAGTCATTGAATTTTCCTAATGTCTGAAGCTAGCCTCTCCCTGTTTTTACTTTCAGATATTGACAAATCTTCTACATGTTTGCAGCATTGTCTGTTTTTGTATAAAAAAGTTGCCTGGTGAGCGCCCCAATTGTTCAGTTTTATTCGTTTCTATGTTTATTTTCAGTAGCTAGTGATAAGGTATGCTTCAGTGCTGTCAAACTGCACAATGCCAGAAGACAGTGTGTATCAGTTACTGAAAATTTATACTGGCCACTGAGTGGAATGGAACATTTCACACCTGTGTGGTGCACCTTGTATGTGTCTCAGTTGTCAACCTCTGTACATGTACAGAACACGATAAATAAAAGGGAACAATTCACTTGTGTCTCATAATGTACAGCTTATGTAGGTCTCATTGCTAATCCTGAATAAGAACACAGCAGGCAAAAGGCAACAAATTACTTTCTTTGATTATGTTTGTCCTGTGCGTGTGTGTTGGCCCCAGTAAGTTTGTATCCCAATATCCATCACAGAATGTATCAAAGTAAAAGAAAACAATTCATTCAAATCTGTCAGCTGATAAGGGACGTCCCTTAGCAAGTGAGGCGATGTAACGGACTCCCATATCTATTTCACTTACTAAATACCATGCTCTGAGATGTCAAATTGAATATGTTGATCCAAATACTGATGAAATTCTACATGTCAAAACTCAATTATTGAACACCAATCAACAGTAAAGTCCTATTAAAAACAAAATTAGAGTGGTTTATTTCCTAAGATTTTTTCAAACTTGCATACTGCATAAACTGTCCCTGCATCTCCTGAACAATCATCTATTTATTTCTGTCAATACCTTTCTATAAAGTTCGTAATTTTATTCCAAAATATATTTTCATCCGACTTTTGTGCGAGCTAATCATCACTGCCTTGGCTGGGAATCAGTTCCATTTGTCCAGTTCCCTAGAAATAGAAAACTATTATGATCTCTCATACTGCCTGAGGCTTGCTACTTTTATCCTTTTTGTGATGATATTTCAAATCAAGTAACCTCGGAGACATATTACTCATCTGGTCATTAAAAGCCACTTAGTCTTTTTGAGAAAATAATTTCAGTATGAGTCTATCCGAGCTGGCCGTGGGTGGGAGGTCACCTGAGGTGATGAGGTTGTGGATGGTTTGCGAGATGATGGTTTGGTGCTCAGGGGTGGGGTCATGATCAAGGGGGCGGTAGGAGGAGGTGTC